>NC_082610.1:3098371-3413093 GCF_030936135.1 Gavia stellata
GTACTGGTCCAGGGCTTATCACTTCCAGAACAATGCTGCACAATCCTTTCTTTGGTATTAGATAAACTAGTGCTTACAGGCAGACTGCCTGATCAGGATGCTTTCTGACATTAGATGTTAATTGGTTTATACATGTGTAAAAATGAAGTGTATGCTGATTTCTGCTCTGATGGCAGCAAATCATCTGTAACTTCCTTTATAATCCTTGAGAATTGCACGAACAAGACTTAAGCCGTTGTGGGAGTTGAGTCTCTCGCATCCTCCCCGCTCCCTTTTCTGTGGAATTAACGCAGGGAGCAGCGGAATGGGGTGGAGTCCTGGAAGTCCTACCTGAACTTCAAGAGGAATTCAAAATTGATCACAGCACATAATCAATTGCTGGTGAATTTAATTTACCTTCTGCTCAAAGGGAAAAAAAGATGTAAGCAAATGGAGGCTGCACACACTCATTTTTTGTTTGTGTACATTTGTAAATAATTACAAAGATTAGATTCCACCTGGCAAATTGCCAGGGCAGCCTTTGGTATTACAGAGGTTGGACAGCCTTAATTTACATGCGAGATAAGAGCGTGATTCTCCCAGGAGATGCAGCCAAGCATATCAAAGCTCCTGTTGGACTGCATTACCCACAATGTTTGTTTCTTATATTTTGGTTAAAACTTCAAAAGATGACATAATTGTTGCCAAATGAAAAAAAAAAATTATTAAAAGGACAGACGTCAGCTTTTGCTGAAATTGGTGTATAAAATCGCCTTTCCAGTTAAGGTCTACCAAGCGATACATGCATGGAATAGCTGGCATCTCAAGAGAGAAACAAAACAGCCAAGGAACCAGCAATCGTGCTCTGCAAAAAAATTTTATAATAAATATGTGAATGTATATGCTGTTTGTGTCAAGGCTAAGGTCGTCACCAATTGGGGATGGCCGAAACCATTAAATTGAGACAATGTTATGCCATCCAGCGAGCTGGACTCCTGCGCCCCAGGAGTAACCCCCGCTACAGGCAGCAGCCGAGCGCCGGTGATGCACACGCGAGAGGGGCAGCACCCACCAGTCTGCAGCTGTGAGTGGTGCTCTGGGTGCCCCGATGCTGTCTGCCAGCCCAACCTGGCCAGGAAAAGTCCCCATCATCTTGTAACCTTCTCCCCTTCATCTAGGAGGGGGGTAATTTCCCTTGCGAGCAGCTCGGCGCGTTCAGTGAAAGCAGGTTCTGTGGGTGGGAAATGGCTGCAGCTGCCAGGGCCTCCTTGCGCAGGCTCCCGGGGCCGGAGAGACCAAGAGGTATGTTTGGCCTCCAGGGCTAATTCCCTGAAGGAACCCTGTTTCCTGAGCACAGCGTGAAACTAAATAAGATGGACTTCCTGCACTGAAGAGAAGCTCTGATTGCAGAGCTCTTTTGGGGCTGGGAAATTACCATTGCAAAACCATGTTCATAAAGGAGATTAAAAAAAAAAAAAAAGGAGGTGATGTTCTCCAAGCTGCCAGCTGAGCACCTTTCCAGCATAAACTCACTCTTGAAAGCACAGTAAAGCAAAAGAAAATAAGAAAATCGTAAATTGACATTCATGTGGAGACTTTAGCCCTAGGCTGAGTGAGGAAACGCAAGAGAAATTGGCCTTGTAATAGCTATTTTGCTTTAGCCTTTGAGATGGTCCCTTTGTGTGCATGCACTCTTCGCTATGAACCTACTGGTTTTCCTTTCTAACACACAGCCTCTTCTGTTTTGTCCTTCTGAACTGCTCTTTTCTCAAATCCTTGTCTTTCATGTGTCTCTTGCAGCTGCTCTTGGATGCTGGTGCCCACGTTGAGGGCTCTGCCGTTAACAGTGGAGAAGACAACTATGCTGAGACTCCTCTTCAGCTGGCTTCAGCAGCAGGTAAGCTCAGCGCAGCCTCGGCACACTCCGTCTCTTGCTGCCACAGAATAACCACAACCAACTGACGTGTGGGTCCGGTGTCTGTAAAACGTGTTAGGAGTCAGTTTGCGCTGCGTTCTAAGGTACTGTGGGTACAGTAAAGATATCAAATGAGTAGCACAGGGAGCTGGCTACTAAAAAGTCAGCATTTTCTTCATTTCTAAAACACGAGTAGGAACCCCATCTGGGTTGGCAGCCACTAACAGCTGTCGTCATGCGACAAGAGCTTGATGGGCACTAAATGAGTGTCTGCTTTTGCAACCAGTCCCAACACTCACCTCCTGCCAGCAGCTTCCGTAGTAAAGCTGACTGAAACAACTCCTTTGCACAGGGCACTGTCAAGAAACATAAACCAGCTACTGTCTAGTCTAGGCATGTCTTGGATCTAAATAACTTCCAGATGCAAAAATTAACAAGTTTAAATTCAGCCTGGGGAAAAATAACTGCTATATAAAGAAAATTGTTCTATTAATTTATTAAATACAAGTAAAATTCTGCATTTTGTCTACCTATCAGGAGAAGAGTTTAGCATTCTGTGAACAAGTCTGTGCTAGCCTAAAAGTACCTGTTGTTTTTCAACACTTCTTACTTCTAACTGTTTTCACTTTTTTTCCTTCTTTTCTTTCTGCTTCATTTTTGTGCGTTTACAAAGACGAGTCTCTGGCTTGCTCTGCGCCAAGCTTTATCGAAGGGATAAAAAAATGGCCTCCTCCCCTCCCAATGACAGATACTCATTCTGCTGGGTCTCTTGCCACCACTCGCTCCTACATCTAATGAAAATGGTGGAAGGGAAGCCTGGCTGAACGTGGACTGCACCGATATACTTGTCTGCAGGGTGGTTTTAGGAAGCTGTGGTCAGCAAGCGCAGCATAGAGCAGCTCCCCACCAACTGAAGAGCCGAGACCCTGAGCCTGGTTAAACTGGTTGCATATATCCCTGTATGTGTATTGAAAGCGCCAGACCAGTTTAATTCTCTTTTCATTCTGCCTCTAGCTAGTTGTGTGTTATTAGGTAATTTAAGTGCTTTGTGACTCAGTTTCTCTCTCCGAGATGTTACGAAGCCTAATGCGTGCTTGCAGGACGCTCTGGAAGCCCTAGTTGGTAGCATAAAAGTTGCTGGTACAGTGTCCGTTACCAGTCCTATGTTACATGCTTTGAAAGAGGTAATAGATGGGGAATCATCATTACATTTCTGTCAATTTTTTCCTAGGGAACTACGAATTGGTCAGCTTACTGCTCAGTCGGGGTGCTGATCCACTCCTGAGTATGTTGGAAGTCAATGGTATGTCTTCATCGCTTCATGAAGATATGAATTGCTTCAGTCACTCAGCTGCACATGGGCACAGGTAAAGCTCCGTTTACGTTCAGAACAGCGTTTTTTTGCCCGAGGCTATCATTGTAGGTATTCCTATGTGACTTTTTATTACATGTCTTATACCCAAATCCTTGCGCGTGCAGTTCAGAAGATAGTGTTATCTCCTGATAGCCACCATTGTTCAGTTTCTCAGACTATTCTGATGTAGGTAGCGCCTTTTGAGCATTTTGGAGAACTGAAAGGCTCTTTAAAGTGGTAGTTGCTCTCTCTTACATCGCTTTGAGAAAAAACTATGCAAGACTTTCATTATTCAGCAACTACAACTTTGATAAAAGAAAGGGATTATATTTTAGTCAAAAGCGCAAAACGCAACAAAGATCTGTGTTTGCTTTTTGTTTATTCTCTCACTTGCTAGTCTAGCTCTGCAGCACTAAGAGTAAGTAGGAGCTGGTTCTAGGCCAGAGGTGAACAGACTCGTAATCTACCCATAGGTGGAACGTAAATAGGGGTTCATGTTCCGAGACAGAATCTTAATCACATTAAGGTGGCAAAAATAATCTGCGGTAGAATTTGCTTGACTGCATCTCTGGTTTTTGGATGGCCGACCAAGAGATCGCTCATTAAAATGCTGAAAAGCCAGCCTGGGCTTTCCAACCCTGTTTTCAGGGTAGTTATTTAGAAATCAGACATTACTTACTCATCCAGAAATCCTTCTGTTGCCGGAAAAAAATGTTAGTGTAACAAGCCAATTAAAACAGCCTTGAAACCGCCCATGTAGACGGGCTGAGAGATATCCACAGGGTCTTACAGCAGTACCACTGGCCCTTCCAGTAGCACATTAAATAGTAGCTACCTTGCTTGAACACAGCCGTGCTTTGCAGTGGTGCCAGAACCGCACCTCCAGGTACATCGCACATCTGGATACACCAGGGAAAATATCCCAAGCTCAAATGAGGCCCAAGCTCTGCAAAGCTGGAACGGCCTAACGCAGTTATTTACAGTGTAAAACTACACAAACACTGTTCTGTTCCTGATTCTGTTCCCCTCCTAAAGTCTTCTGCAACATCTAACCACGCAAACTGAAATTCAAGGCTTATTCTCCAACAGGATAGGGCAGGGTGATGCTAAAGCACAAAATTAACAGTTTTTAGTCATGCGGAGTGGTGTGGGTGCAAAGAGAGCACCGGCTAGTGGCAATTCAGCGTCGCAGCCGAGTGCTGGGGGGGACTTGCTGGGATGGGGAGCGTCTGCCGCAGATGGCTCCAGCTGGCTGTAGGGACACCAGTGATGCAAGCTTTCTAAAGTGGCTGGACACAAACAAGAAAGCCTCTTTCTTGCAACGGCTGTGCGAAATTCCAAACCCCCCAAAATTGTCCCTGGATTTAGTGATGCGGAACTATCGTTTTTTTATGGTTTCTATTTGCTGATACAGGAAGCGGGTCTGACTAAAACAACGTAACAGTGCTTGAAGATGGTCATTTGGGAAAACAGCAAGGGTTCTAACAGACACTCTCTGGTAAATCTTACTTCAGAGCTTAAGATGTTACCACACTCAGGTCTGGCAGAAGGAAGCGTGCTTCTATGGTGAAGCATAGACTCCAATGAAAACCAGTTTGCCTTAACACTCTGAAATATGCCTTGGCACCACTAAGGTACCAGAACATATTCCATTCTTTTGCCCACGCTACAAGGGCATCAATTTCTAGCACGTGGGATAGGGAAGGACGAGCGTTTTAAATGCTGCTCCATATCTGCCAGCTGTCTATTTTTGGGAAGGAAATTATTATTTACTGAGCCAGACCCCTGAACCCAAATCACCATAGTCAGGTCTGAGTTGTTGATATTTCATTTATTAATAAGTGATATCTCTTCTTCCTCCCCAGGAATGTTCTGCGCAAGCTCCTGACCCAGCCCCAGCAACTGAAGGGAGATGTCCTCTCACTGGAGGAGATTTTAGCTGAGGGAGTGGAGAGTGACACCTCCAGCCAGGGCAGCTCCAGCGAGGGGCAAGTCAGGCTGTGTAAAACAAGAATGAAGGCTCTGCAGGAGGCCATGTATTACAGTGCTGAGCACGGCTACGTAGACATCACCATGGAGCTCAGGGCACTTGGTAAGGTGTTTCCTTTATTTTAAGCGTTGTGCACATTTAAGGTGTGAAAAGCTTTTTCCTCTGCCCCTTTCACTTGGAGAAGAATCTGTAACCCCACAGCTACAAAGCTATCCCAAGCTTGTGGGAACTAGCTGCCTAATTTAATAAAAAAAAGTGTTTAAGGCTCCTCACCCTTTTTTTCAAATTCCCACTGATCGAGGATGTCCCTTAGTTTTGGCTGGATCCTCTGTTCCCAAGTATCCAAAGCAAGGGGCATGTCTCTTTGTCAGATACTCTGACACCTTAAGTTCAGTGTTAAAGAGGCTGGTCTCAAAACCAAAGATAACATCAGAGATTAAATGGTTTAAGGTGAAACATCATATTTGATCTAAAGGCAGGAAAGAGAAGCTTTGAAGCTTATGTGTCTAGACTGTTACAGGTAACTAGGAGAAAAGACCTCACACCATGTTTGCATAGGGTTAGGTATTCTTACAGGTTCAGTTCAAATGTGTTTTGTAGTTCTGACTAATCATGAAGCTAAATAGACAATAGCAAGTCCCTGGTCTTTAACAATTAGCAGAAAGTTCCAACATACGGTCCTGGTACCAATCCTTTGCTGTTGTAGATAAGTCACTTAAGCTGTCAATGACCCAGTTCAGTCACCTTTAATATCAAGACACAAATGTATCTGCTGTTAGGATGTATGTAAAGATGTACTTCAGTGCCGCTAAGTGTTACCAGCAGCAGCAGAACTGTCTACTCACAGGTACTTCAGCAAAGCGTCATCTTTGACTGTCCTTTTTGCTGTGGCTACAGGAGTCCCATGGAAGCTCCATGTGTGGATCGAGTCACTACGGACAACCTTCTACCAGTCTCGGTACTCAGTCGTACAGACCCTCTTACGGGAATTTGTCACCATTAAGGAAGAGGACTATAATGAAGAACTGGTTAATGAAGGGTTGCAGCTCATGTTTGATATCCTCAAAACCAGCAAAGTAATTATTAGTTTTGTAAGAGTATCAAAATGAAGTGTTTGTTTAGTTTTTTGCTATTGTACAAGGTAGTGCACAACAAGAACAAGTGAATGCCTACACAAAGTCCCGAATGAGTTATGGTATGAAAATGGCCCTGATAGCGTGTATCTGAATTCATACACAGCCCCCAAAAGCAGTCCTTACAGTAAAGGCGTTCGTTTCAACAGAAGCAAAAGCTATTCCATTCAAGTCCCGTTATGCAACTGGCTTTTGAAACCATGTGGATGTAAGAGGAAGATTTATCAGTCCAGTACTGGGCAATTCAGGTTCTCTCAATAGTATCTTCTAGGAGTTTTCTGAACAATGCTGCTTGTTCAGCGACATTCTCCTTCGACTTTTTTCTTTTATTTAAAGGTTGCCTGTGACTGTTTTCCTAGCTTTTCAAGGCACGTCTAGAACAGATTTGATCCATGGTACATGCTTTAGCTGTCCCATTTTGCAGATCAGTTCACCTAGTCTCTACCATGTTCTCTTCCAAGAGGCTGTTGCCCTTCATGTTAGGAGGGGGGTGCCTGCATTCTGACTAGAAGAGAGAAATTTGAAATGCGCAGATAAGGGAAGCTGAGGAGCATGTACGGCTCTTGATACCTCCATAATCGGTCACTACAACATACACTGTAACTGTCCTTTAAATTAAAAGCAAGAGATATAACTGGCTAACTAAAAACAATTGCAAACTAGGAGCTGGAACTTGGGTATCTGACAATGAACTGATAGCATTAATCAAATCTTGCTCAGAACACGCCTGTGGGCTTACCTGTTACAGAGAAGTGGAAGGATGAGGTTTTGCTGATGGACTCTTTTTTCCCTTGGCAGAGGGCGGCCCGTAAGCTGTTGCTAAGAGCGTTCAGTCAGAGCATACCAGTTCAGATCACGCGCTTGTCCCCCTGTTTGGAGGTTATTCTTGTAGGGTGCAGTTGCTATAAGCCCCAAGGGAACTGTTACAGCATGTTTGAAACCTGCTCAATATACACTGCCGACTGATGATACCCATTCCATCCTCCTTGCAGAATGATTCTATCAATCAGCAGCTTGCATCAATCTTCACCCACTGCTATGGCAGCAGCCCGATACCCAGCATTCCTGAAATCCGAAAGACGCTGCCAGCTCGGCTAGGTAAGATACTCACCTAAACAGTGAAGTTCTTGTGATTTTTTTTTTTTTATTTTTTTTAAAAGCATCCACAGTTTCAAAAAAACTCACCCTCTTTTTTTTTTTCTTTCTTTCTCTAACAGATCCTCACTTTCTAAACAATAAAGAAATGTCTGATGTAACTTTCTTAGTAGAAGGAAAGCTATTTTATGCACACAAAGTCCTGCTGGTTACTGCATCTAACAGGTGAGTCACTTGCCACAGCTGAGTACAGATTGTTAAAGAAATGTTTAGTCTCTTTTTAGTATCTCATTTGTGTGAATAGCTCTCAATCACCCACTGCAGTATGGCAGCTGCTAAGAATATGACTACAGACCGTAATTCAGGTGTGCAAGACCAAGCTACATCTTCTTTGCTACTGTTAAGAATAGTAGGAGAGTCAAGTTTTTCTAGCCACTCCTAGTATGTGTTAGAGATTCCCAGAGCTGTATTGGCAAAAACCAACCAGTAATTATCCCTGAAAACCTGTGCAGTAGTTGGCGCGTACATACCCAGCCATTCACTGCCTTCTCCTTCCTCCTCTCAGTTTGCTACTAGAGCTACACTTGCTCCAGATTTCCTGGAAATCTCACCCCTGACCTGGTACACTTGCAGTTACTCATTTCTTTCTCTGTTATTAGCATAGTACTAGTGTTTGCAACTGTTACAGGGTGGGATTGGATCAGACCCAAGCAATGTACAGGTTAAGCTGTCCCTGAAGTTCTAAACTAATTGCATTAAGAAAGAAATGTTTCAATTTTCAACTTGCAAACAAGAACAAGGAAGGATCTTCATTTTCCCCTTGCTTAGGCTGTTTGTCAATAGGTAGTGAGTATGCGAAGCACTAATACAGAAATCTATTGAAACCGTTTGCAGGTTTAAGACGCTAATGACCAATAAAACAGAACACGACAGCCATGGCAGCAAGACTGTTGAAATCAGTGATATGAAATACAATATTTTCAAGGTATGTAACTTACTCTACCTTTTTACTCTTCTCATATTCTCACATACTTGGAAGATAAGAGGGCCAAGGCTTAATACCACAGGTAATCTACAAGTAGAGATGGAGTTCATTTCAGCTCGCCTGTATTTCAGGAGTATTCTGGCCTCTGTCAAAACTTTTCAGCTTAAAACTGAAACCTCCAGCCCATATTCTTATTTTCTTACTAGGCAGCCGACTTCTCCATAAAGCAGGAGAAACCAGTCGTCTTCTGAAAGCAGTTTTGTATTTTTAAGACAACATTTTCATACTTTTTAAGGCACCATTTTTATGCTGTGCTAAGCAAAAAGTAAACTTATTTACCGCAGGTGGACTGCCAGGCTTTGTAGTAATTCAAATCAGATGATCAGAAATCAATGGTGTCCCTTGCAAGAAAGGCTCAAAATAGAGAACTGCACTTTGCTTTTATGACATTTCCATATTTAATGTACCTAAGGGGGAGGTTCATTCATGATGGAGAGAAAGTACGTTACTTACCACACACCCAAGGAAAAAAACAAGTCAGTGAAATGTGATAGTTCAGTTATTCCAGCTTTCCATATCGGCATTTCAAAGTTGGAAGACAGGTACAGAACAGGGAAATCTGAAGTGCAGAATAGGTTGTACAGCTGTTTCACTACAGGGTTGAGGCTTTTCCCTTTTTGAATAAGCAAAGCTGTTGGTCAGCAGTAGTGTCATCTCACGCAGAGGGAATGAAGTTGACCATAAGAACATCTTTTTCTACTTGAAAGGGGCTGTACGAGTTTTGTGTTGGATAGATGACATCCAAATTTTGCAGCTGAGACCATGACAGAAAAAAGAAATGTAATTGAGTATATTAAAACAAGCCTCCTTAACAACATTTTTACATCAAAAAGTTTCTAAAGATAAACTTTGGCTTCACCGGAGAGAGCAACAAATCAAAAAGAATTAAAACAGTGAAATACTTCACGGAATTAAACTATTTGATGGTAAATAAAATCAGCTGAGTTAAGGAGATGATGGCATTCTACAGCAATCTCACTTATGGTGCAGGGAGAACGCTGAGCCACCAGAGATCTACGTTCTGCTGGAAAGCAGCTTTGCTCCCCTGTAATTCCCTTATACAAATAAGGCAATTTTAAAAGTAAAAGCTTAGTTTTGCTACCACTACTGTTAGAAATGGTAAGCACAGCACGCGATCGCCACACCTGCTTACACAGCACCCAGGACACTGGCCTGACTCCTCTTTCCCACACCAAATCTAGTCATTCCCTTGATAAGACAGCGCTGGTTTAGCTGGGGGTGCGCACATGTAGATCAAAGAGCAGAAGCTGCCTCTTGCTCTCCCTGCAAACAATTAGGCCTTTTCCTCTGGCCCTGATGGGGGGCTGGAAGCTGATTAGAAGCACAGCAGGGGAGGTGAGGGGCTGGGAGGTCCCCCCGACACACACGCTCATGGCCTGGCAGTTTGTGCTCCGGCTAGCTGGCAGCTCTGCGTGTGACCAGCCTGCAAGGCTTTACAAAACCGGATCCGAGGAACCGTTTTAACAAGGACATTCGTGTTGCTCAGAGACACGCTGTCACCCTCGGCCGAAAATCCTCAACAGGGCCCTTTTCAGAGCCCGAGGAAGAAAAGACTATTAGAAAGCAGCAGATTTGCAACACTAGAAAAAAAGCCAACAGCGGAGGCGAGAGCCAGCATACCGCGCGATTCCCGTCTGCTCAGGAAGGGAGCTCAGCCGTTCACAGCCTCTTGTGACTTCAGCGATAACAGCTTCATGCCTGGCCTTCTTCCCGTTTCAGATGCTGATGCAGTATTTGTACTATGGAGGAACTGAATCTATGGAAATTCCCACCACTGATATCTTAGAGGTGAGAGTGTTTTCTTCTAACTCTTGCCAAGTGCACTGGGGCATAAACAGAGCTTGAAAGGCAAAATCCAGGAGCTAACAGCAAGCTTCCAATCTAGGAGTATACTTAACACTTTGAAATGAGCTTAAAGTTCCAAACCGCCATTGCTTGGCAATAAGAACTACCAATTATGTTTTATTATGTCTGTGAGATGCTGGGGGGGCGTGGGGAGGGGAGGCAGCCGTGGCGGCAGGGCGGGAAATCACTACTGTGTTTTTGGTGCCCAGAGCTGGGTGGGAGCCTCCTTCGCACGTCCTCCCCGTCCCGGGAGAAGGAAGCAGGCGTGCAGTGCTTTTGGTGGGGCACAGAAAAGGTGCAGCTGACCCGGCAGCTCTGGTGCCCACAGCAGGCCAAACACCAAGGGGCTGGAGACTGTAGAGAAAGGACCGATTCCAAGCTGAACTTCTGCAGAGCAGCTGATGCTACTGCAAAGACTGGCCTAAGAGCACTTCCCCATTACAAATAGGCCCTTTTACAATAAATAATGCTGCTCAGTCACAAGTAGTCCGGTGAAATTAAAGCTTGGAGCTCAAGACTACATACAACTATTTATATTTTTTTTTGAGGAGAGGAAAGGGGGCTTTGAGCAGTCTAGAGCTCCTATGTCGTGGTGACAGAAGGCACAAAGGCACTTCCTGCAGGAGGAGCAAGCCTTTACTAAGAGGGGAAATCTGTCTGTCGCTTTAGCTAGGCATTGAGTGGCCTTTTTGCTCCTTCATGAGGACTCGGCTATTAAAAGAGGGAGCGGGAGATCATTCAGAGAGGACATCATCAGTTCTGTTTGCCTTCCTACGCCTTTCAAAGCTCATGATCTCAAATAGTTTCTCTCTTGTCCTGATAGCTGTTGTCGGCTGCCAGCCTGTTTCAACTGGACGGCCTCCAGAGACACTGTGAAATCCTCTGCGCCCAGACGATCAGCATGGAGAACTCCGTTAACATCTATAAATATGCAAAGGTATATGCCAAACTGCCTTACTTAAGAATCACAATGAAACAGCACACGTGCTTTCTGCAGTCTCGTTTTGGTAACTAAATACAACAGGCACAGAGTGGGCACCCGCTATGCTGGTAACTCTACCCCAACCCCAAGTGAGATGTATTCGAGTTGCAGTCTGCAAAGTCCTACACAGCCCTAGTATGTTTTCTTGTCTAAAGCAATCATGTATGAAATTGCTGCGAGATCCCTGCAGAGCAGGGGAGAGTGTCTTAGCAGTCTGACACAGCAACATCAGCAAAGCCTGAGAGATTCAAATCCTCAGAGCAGCAGGGGCAATTGATCATAGTAGAGCAACTAGGAAGAAAACCCTTTCCTAGCACTCCTACTGCTAAAATACATTCTTTACAGCTCCAGAACTAGCATAAACTCTGTTGTGTGACATAGATATTCACCTCTATAGCCAATAATCGATGTTACCAGTTAAATCATGGAGAAATACTGCCATTCCTGGAAGTCTGCAGGGTCAGATCCCTTAGCAGAAAGACTACACAAAGGGCTGATAATGATGCGCATGTTTACTTTGTGTGTAGTGTCACACTGATCCTTTTCCATTCCTGACTCACACAGGGCCATTTTTTTCCATGGAACTCAGGCTGGTTTCTTTCAGGACCTAAAATTTAACAGTAGGCAGTGGCAGAGAGGGGGAAGGGGGCATTCCCCACTGGCCTTCAGTACTTTTCCTTAAATTACTATTTGCACAAAGTTCTCAGAAATGGGGGGGTGTGGGGTGTGCACAGTGCCTCTTAATACTGAATTTGAGTTTCATTGTTTTTCTATTACTGAGCTTCCCCCACTGGTTCTGAAGCAAAAGGAACCAGATCACAGCCAGAAATCCACCTAACTTGTTTTAGAAGTGTAACATCCCTATTTTCCTACATTCAACTCCTTTTTCTGGGAGTTAGGCTCGCATCCTATGAACCATATTCTTATTGCCACGAGCTGTGCACACCATCTGGCAGCGCGATGTTTTATGTGGCGGCGCAGCAACTCCCCGCCTGCACAGAGAAACAGGTATCTTGGCCGCTTCATCAGCCAGCTGCTCTGCCCCTTTAAGAGGAAGAGGCTGGAGTGCAGGCCAGTGGCTCTGCCAACAGCAGGCCATCAGGGGAAGAAATTAAAAAAAGCTTGAATGCCTCCCTGCTCCCACCTGTGCCTGCAAAAAGCCCCAAAAGAAATTATCAGCCATCACTGGTCCTACCTTCAGTGCTTTCCCACTGTTATTACCGTCCTCCTTTTTCTGGCTTAGAAAACGTTAAAGGGAAAAGCATTAGAAAGGAGAAGAGGCTCAGGCGTGTCCTTCAGGTCTGCGACACGCAGAAAAGGCTAATCGATCTTCCTCTCTCCTGCAGATTCACAACGCACCTGAACTAGCCTCTTTTTGCGAAGGCTTCTTCCTCAAGCACATGAGCTCTCTTCTAGAACAGGACTCATTCAAACAGCTGATCTACAGCAGGAACAGCAAAGTGCAAGGCCTGGACCCCCTGCGGGACTTGCAGACAGCCCTGGCCGGCCGCCTGCACTCTGTCTACGTCACCTCCAGGGTGTGAAGCAGGAAGAAGGCGGTAGCAGGAGCACTGGTTCAAACTGCACGGGGATGCGTTGTCGGGCAAAGCTGCGGCTTTCCTGTTTGCCTTCTGCATCTTGCTGAAAGTCCCCTACAACAGATACCCCCCTGGCAAGGGTGCTGTGCCTCGTCCCGCTGAGGGAGCGGGAGCTGGCTTCTCTGTGCTACTACTGTCACAGAAACACTGTCACAGCGCAAACAAGAACCGAGGATGCAAGCGAAGAACCTGACCCCAAGAGAAGATCAACGCTGCCATTGAAACAAGCACAATGCAGGGCTGTAGAGAAGAGAGGCAACTGAGCTAGACCCAACACCTAATACGTAGTCTAAGTGTCTGTCTACACACCATAACGGCCACCTAGTTCATAAGCGTAGATGTTTTACTTGTAAAAAGGCTGCATAGAAGGAGTTTTCGAATCCTCTGGACCACTGCCCATTCGACGAGTCATCTGTCTGAACGCAAAGGCTGGTGTACACCAACTGCTTCACTACAGCGATAAACACCAGTGTCTATACGTGGCAAGAGGCTCTGACATAAATTTTGCCCCAAACTGTTTGCACCTTGAGAGAGATGTTTTATAGATGTTCAAAGCTGAGTAGAAATTAATACTAACTCTGAAATTACTCACTCTTTAAACCTAGTATGAAGAACCGAGCTGGGGCAGGGAGGGGAGAATTGGGTTTTTTGTATTTTTTTAATACGGTTTCACTGTGCTAGTTGTTAATTGGATCCATTTTGAAGAGGGGAAAAAAAAGACTGCCTACCCTTTCGCTATCAAGGTTGGGTAATCCCAATCACTTAAAAACCTCTTTCTGAACATTACCTGTGAGACCCGACACCATAAAAGATGCTGTCTAAAAGACTCAGGTGAAGTAGGAGCTACAACGATGCTGGAAAACTGTCCAATAGCATAAATAGCAATAAAAGTCTCCCTAAGACCCCGAGGAACACATACCTTGATGGTTTGTTCCCTCTCTGGAGCTAGCTGGGATTAGAAGCTCTGACCTCTAGTCTCCGCTTCCACAGCCTCATCCATGGAACGATGCTGTTTCCACAGATACGCTACCTCAGAGGGGACTGGGCACAGTGCACACCTGACGGGTTCCTAGAGGGAGGCTCCAGTCGAACATTTAGGCAGCAGCACTTGAACAAGATGCTCAAGATTCACATTCTTCCTTTGTTCGCAGCAGACAGATGTTTCTGGTCCGAAAGGACACATTTAGGCCGCCTTCTAGCTGACGTAGAACTAAAAGGAGACAGTTCAATCTACCGTTTTGTGTCTGAAGCAATGTTTTTGTGTGTGGTTTTTTATTGTAAATAATCCCAACTTTAGGAAGGCAGTTAGTTGTGTAAAAACACAGAACTTGCTCTTACCAATAGCTTTAAGGGAAGACCTTCAGATAGATATCCCCATTGATCCTTGTTAGCACCCACCAAAAGCATTTGCTAAGATGCTTTCATTCGTCATAGGTGGGAGAAGGGGAAGAGGGAGCCAAGTTTTCAGTGGAGAACTACTGCTGCTTAGAAATTCAACAGTTAATATTGTAACTAAACACACTGGAGGAAGGCGGCTCAGCTGCGCCCAAACTCCAAAGCACAACACAGACGCGGTTTAGGTAGATGAAAGGAGAACGAACTCCAGCATCTCCCAACAAATCCATCAAACTCTGACATTGCCTCATTCCTGAAGGATTTACATCAGAGGCAAACGGCACGCAAGGATAAGAATGATTAGTCCAGGCCCAGTAAGCTGACAGACAAGTTGGTGCGAGCACACTCCAGTCTGCGCTTTAGGTACACGTTCACTTTCGAAGATCACCAGCTTCAATAACCCTATTTATTACCCGAAAGCCAGACAGGTGTTTCAAAATTATCACTGGTCTGCCTGAAAAATACCACAAACAGCTTTCTCTTGGAAAGTATTTTCAAGTAGCTGCTCCAGCTATCTGTACAAATATGTAGGTCTGCTTTTGTTGCTGTAATATTACAATGCTTTGTTAATTGTACATTAATGTTGTCATTTATGTAAATGTACCAGGATTTTATTAACAACTAATTTTAAAATACACGGCTGCTGTTATTTATTCTGCTCTTCTAACAACAAGGAAAACCATATTTAAAAAAAGACACTTCTGTGGAAAAGGCCATTGCAGTTTTAGCATCGTAAGTTTGTTTTGGTATACATACATACCTCATTTTATGCTTAAGGGATAAAGAAGCATTCGTTTCCCCCTCCTAGGCTCAAACATTTTTTGAAGTAGTAAGTTTAACTTGTATTTTCCCTAGCTGAAATAAGCTTACTGCTTTCCCTCGAAAAGCAGCAGACAGTAGTATCTAAGAAAAATCCTAATTCCAGGATTCTTCTCTGCAGCAGAAGAGACAGCGAGGGTTAAAGCAACTATTAACCCCGAGGTATTCAAGCAGTCCTCGGAAGGTAAACATCCGATTCCCTCCCAGACCTAACAAAGAAAATGGGAAAAAGCAGGTAACACTTCCCTTCCGAGACACCTTGGAACCCAAAAGGCTGAAATGGCTCTGGCTGGTGCACTGCTGCTTCGCTGAGGCAGTAGCAGGAGTCACGTCAGAGCGTTTAAGAACACTCTGACAGCCACACAAAGTCAGGCGTGGAGCCGTGGAGGAAGCAAGAGCATGTACTTGTCTATCGGGTAAGAAGTATACAGGTTTAATTGTGCTGTCAGAGCAAGAATTTGACCCAAAAATATCTCCCCAACCCCAAGTTTACCCCATAAATCTTGCAGACCCCTACGGAGTTTGGGGATAAGGGCTGAGCTGTAACTCTGCATTTGGTGCTGCCTCTGCGGAGCTCAAAAGACTTTCTCAGGACGCCAAGCACATTTCAGAGGAAACCATTAATACAGCCAGAACCTGTACTCGCTGCTGAGAATCCCCTCGTAATTGTTTCTCTCCTTGAATTTCCCACCACACGTCTCAACAGGGGGAACCGCGCAGTCTCTCTCTCTCTCTGGTGTAGCAAAACTTGAAATCCAGTTCTAGAATAAATTACCGTCACAGCGTTTCTTAGCATTTGATTTACATCATCCGAGAGAAGCCTGCTGGGAGTGATGCATGAGGGTGCTTTCTCTTGCGTTGTGCCATTACAGCAGCACGCTTGGAAACCCACCAGTACAAACACTGACTTGTTCTCAAGAATCATGGAATACAAACACCTAAGATTCCCTTTGGAGCACTTTTACTCCAAAAAGTAGATTAAATAGAAATTTCTTACAAAACTAGTTGCATACCGCCTCTATTTTATACAGTGCTGCCCTTGGAGTCCTCAAAAGTAACGTAGCAGAGTTGGCCCAGCTTTGAGGAAGCACAAAACTTTGCCGGCCATAATTCTATCATTTCAGGGAGCAGAGGAAATAAAGAGAGCTCACACAACTGCCTGAACACGCTCAATGACTTTCAGCCTAAAACCTTTCCTGAACACGCTCAATGACTTTCAGCCTAAAATAAAACCTTTTTGCTTTATACTAAGCCCTCGCACAGCAGGCAAGCGCTGGCTCATGTAGCACCGCTACTAACTGGCCCTTTGCCCTCGCCAAATGCTGCCCAAGCAACGAGACATTGCTTCCCGCGCCTGCCCTGACGGGGACGGCCAAGGAGGCACGGAGGGAAAAAGAGGAGAGGGAGGACTCCCCTGAGGAGCAGGGGCAGCAAGCTGCTGTCGCCGCTGCCTGTGGCGGAGAAGAGGGCTTGAAAGCGAGATCTGCCTCCCCGAAGGGCGGGTTTGAGTTTAAGGGATCCATTAATCCACAGCAAAAAACCCAGAATATTGCACTCAGCGCTGTTTGCCCAAGCAAAAGAAGGGGCAGGAAATAAGGCTTCTGTCCTATGATGAAAAGTCACAGAATCACTAAGGTTGGAAAAGACCTGTGCGATCATCAAGTCCAACCACCACCCCAACCCCACCATGCCCACTAAACCATGTCCCGCAGTGCCACGTCCACACGTTCCTTGAACACCTCCAGTGATGGTGACTCCACTCCCTCCCTGGGCAGCCTCTTCCAGTGCTTCACCACTCTCTCCGTAAAGACATTTTTCCTAATATCCAGCCTGAACCTCCCCTGGCGCAACTTGAGGCCATCTCCTCTTGTCCTGTCACTTGTCACTTGGGAGAAGAGACCAACACCCACCTCCCCACAACCCCCTTTCAGGCAGTTGTAGAGAGCGATGAGGTCTCCCCTCAGCCTCCTCTTCTCCAGACTGAACACCCCCAGCTCCCTCAGCCGCTTCTCATCAGACTTGTGTTCCAGACCCCTCACCAGCTTTGTCGCCCTTCTCTGGACACGCTCCAGCACCTCAGTGTCCTTCGTGGAGTGAGGGGCCCAAAACTGAACACAGTATTCGAGGTGCGGCCTCACCAGTGCCGAGTACAGGGGCACGATCCCCTCCCTGCTCCTGCTGCCCACACCATTTCTGATACAGGCCAGGATGCCGTTGGCCTCCTTGGCCACCTGGGCACACTGCTGGCTCATATTCAGCTGACTGTCGGCCAACACCCCCAGGTCCTTTTCCACCAACAGCTTTCCAGCCACTCGTCCCCAAGCCTGTAGCGTTGCCTGGGGTTGTTGTGACCCAAGTGCAGGACCCGGCACTTGGCCTTGTTGAACCTCAAAGTCACAGCACAGCAGGGAAAGGGCCTTGCTGGCAGCAACAGACTGGCCCAGCCCCAGCACTGGAGTCATCTCAGTGCTGTCCATTTTCCTACTGATAGTGACTAGAAAGCGAGCAGGCCGGTTCCCAGCGGCTGGGCTAGAGCCCTACCCTCACACGCAGGGCGGTCGGAGCTCACTGCTTCCCGTGCGCACCCACGGGAGGGGCAGAGTGCTATGCCGAGCACAGGATCTCACCCAGCCCTCCAGTCTCTGCGTTTCGCTCAGGCAGGAGAAGGCTTCCTGTCTCCCTCCCCACCTCGCTCCCTCCTCAGCCCTCACACGCCCGCTAACAGAAAGCAGTCGCTAGAAAACGCATGCCACGAGGGGCGGGTAGTTTCGGGCCCCTACCAAGAGACAGGCTCGTGATTTGGAGACTACAGAGGGAAAGAGCAGTGATGTAGTCAAACAAAAATCCAGCTGTGGAAGCAAAAAAAAAAACTCCCAAGGCAGCATCACAATGGCCAAATGGAAAAGACATAACTTCCTCCTGCCCTTTCTACGCCTTGCCCTTCTCCAGTACACCAACCTGCGCTTCCCAGGCAGCTCCCTCCACCCTGACACAGCTGCGGGAGGCAAGACCCCTCCCAAACGTACAGCCAGCTCACAGCAGCAGGGAAGATCCTCGGCTTCACTGGTTTTACTTCCTCCCAGATACCTCGCAGAGGTCAGCTCACTCCAGCTGTCAAAACAGCTCACAGGTCTCCAAGCAAGCAGGATGATTCCACTGACAACTAGGTCACATCTACCCACCACCTGCAGAGAGCTGCTCAGCTATACGCGGCTCTCCCGTTTTCCTCTGATTAGCCGCAGTACTCCACCACTGCGGGCAAACAAGCTCACTTGGGCACAGGAGAGGAGGAAAGATGAACCTGCAGCAACGTGACAGATCGGCGATCCAGGGAGCACCGAAAAAAGGCCATAAGTTGGCCTCGTAGGTTTAACAGAGGGCCTGAGACACTAATGCTTGTGGTTACTGGGTTGTGCAAAGTCCGGTCCCCCTGACTAGGGAAGGAGGAGGCACGGACAGCTGCGCTGGCTTTGCCTGTGATTAAACGCCTGCGCTGTAATTAGCAGTGCACCAGGCTCCTTCAAGCATTCACAGCCCCATCTGCAGGGGATGCAGGCAGAGAAAGACCAGGAACCTGCTCCAGTCAGAGGGAAACAGGCGCAAAACCAACCAAACCAACCCTAAAATCCAAAGACACAGGCCTCGCTCTCTTCTCAGCTCCTGTGTTGCGTGGCATTTTGAGTGCACTTCTGGCTACAGAAGGACATGCCTTCTTGCTTTGTTGTTGGATTGCATTCAGCGAGTCATTACTCTAGCTGGAATTTTAACCCAGCTTGACTGATGGAAAGCACAGACAGAGGAAAATGTGGTTTGACTAGACTTGTTAAAAAAATCAAAATACAAATCCACATCTCTCACTTATTTTAGTATCTGAGGGCTTTTTTCCACTTTACTGCTCAAAGAGCAATAGACAGGCAGAGGAATCCCAAAAGCTGCCAGGAATCATAAAACGTACACGGAAAACCTGAACTGAATTCAACTGAATACACACATTTTCTGTAGAAATAGCAAAATTCTCCGCAAATACAACTCCGACTCAGAAATGGAGGGGCACACACGCAGCTCAAACTCTCCAAGTCTTTTACAGCAAGTACAGTACACCCAATTCACAGACAACAGAGCAAGAATTACTGCAGCCTACAGAAAATGGAGGCAGCTCTAGAAAGATGTCAGCTGAATAGTAAAAATTCTAGCTTGCTCGAAGAATCCCGTTTAATTTTGCCTACTATTTCCACCTTGATTTACAGACAATTTACAAGAAGCCTTGCTGGCCTGTAGATATTTTCATAGATCAGCTCCTACCTAGCCTGTCATCCCAAATGCTTCCAACGTACTTTCCCCAACAGTGCCAGTAAGTCAGGCGTCAAAAGTTTTTACGACTGCTGCCTACTAGCATGAGGCCGTATTTCCAGAAACAGCCCGAAACCTCAGTCCGACTTAAGACTTACACAGCAACAGCATCATCACAGCCGTGTGTAGGTGGGGTCCCCGGGCTGTGCAGGTCACAGCTTTGGCATGGTCCCAGCAGAAGCAGAGGACAGGCGAATTCGTACGCTGTTTCATAGGTGTTTAGCACAGGCTTATAAATAAACAGAAACTTCCACATATTCTTCATATAAATACAAACTTTTGTTGAATTTCTTGGCCATTTGATCCTCAGCTTAGCCCTTAAAACACACAAATCAATTTCTAAGCCCTAACAGCACATGGGTGTTCTATAATAAAACTTCTCTTAAACCTTAGTTTTGAACCTATTAGTAGGACTCGAGTTTAACGGCCCTCCCGAGATAAGCATCGTAATTTGCACGGCTTCTCCATCTTAAGGAAGTTCAATCAGCATTTTCTTAGCACAAGTAGTAATGCGCAATAATAAAAAAGCCTTCTGATACTGTCACCTCTTAGACAGCAAGACCCAGAGCAAGTAAAACACTGCCACCTGGGTGAACAAATCCAGCCACCTGCATAGGTTAGAGAATCTGAACTAATTACTGCCACTTTATTAGTGCCAAGTATCAACATGCTTTAAAAGGACTCTAAAAGCGTTTAAAGCTTTGACTTGCAGCCTGTTAAACCACAGCTGAATCTCACCAAGCAGAAGTGGGCAAGCCAATGATACTCAGTCAGTAACCATTTCATACCAGTTCCTTACCTGACCACCACTTCAGGCACATCTTTGTCATCCCTTCCTCAAATGGCTGAAGGATGTGACCGGCTTCAGACAATCCATAAAAAGCCCTTTTACTACAATAACCATCCCTCAGACAAATGTGACCAACTCAATAGGTTTCTGCATCGAGCAAGACGCTGGAAAAACCACAGTCCTAGAGGAATCCATGGGAAATGTGTTTTATTTACTCTGTGCTTCCCAGCCTTTGATGCTGCAGATCCCTGGGCTAGAGAACAGCCTCCAGGCCCAGCCGTCCAGCTCTCCTCTCACCTGGCCGGGGAGCGTCCCCTGAAAGGGCCCCAGCCCTGGCTGCCGCCCCTCCTGCCCCAGCCTGCTCTAACATCCCCTGCCCTACAGCTTCGTTCTTTTGTCTCTCGGAACCAGGTCAGGCACAGACAGCATCCAGACAGCAGCATGTCCAGCAAACCCCGTCCCCCAAAGCAAGGGCTTGTAGCTCTTCACCCCTCTCCCAGCAGGGCCACCTCTTACCCTATTTTTAACAATAACAGCAGCAAAACCAGGGAGAATTCACACTCACCTTTTCTTTGGAGGGCTTCCCGGGAAGCTGTGAAGAGCCTCACGCTTCTTGCTTTCCATGTCCACTCCTTCCACAACTTCTTTAGAGCTGGTTGAGGGCAGCCATCCACCACCTCCTCCTCCCTGCAGACTGCCAGTGCTGCTCTCTCACACAAGGGGTGATAACGGGCCCCTCATCAAGCCTTTAAGGGCTGCAGCTGCAGATCACCCTTCTCAGGGCCCAGCTGCGCCCAGCGCGGGGGATGTGCTATTGCCACTGACTTCCACGTAGTGGTTTGCTAACCCAAAGGTACACACAGGCTGTACAAGGCCCATGCTTAATATCAATGCTTCGTAAAACAGTCTCCTAGAGAAGAAATACTGTCTTTACCTAGGAAGAAACTGTTTCTTCAAGGATTTGCTGGAAACAGGAGCTGTGAGATCTACAAGTAAATATAATGCAGCTGTGTATCAGCTGTAGGTAAGTCCCTCTGTTCCAAAGCTCTAGGGTGCGAAGCCGGAACATCAAAACAAGGCACCAGGGCACTCAGGTTTGGGACAGGGACATTGTGTCAAAGGCTTGCCCTTGTTTTGAAGCGTCTAAAGTCTGAGAGGCACCAGACGTAGAGTACTGCAGTCACAGAAAAAGCCAGCTCCAGGCCGGTACAGATTCTGTGATATTTATTGCCAGTAACAGAGCTGGGGAGTTCAGTGGCTTCCCTGCTCAACCGGCCCCCGAGCTCAAGGAGAAGATCACTAAGACCATGTGTCTGTACGACAGTGCCGATTTCCTGGCAACCCTGAGACAAAACCTTCCACCGAAGCCAAGCAGCGGCTCTAGGTCAGCAGATAACAGGGAGACAGAATGGCCAAAGCAGCTTCCCCAGCACCTATTAATAATGCTACCCTGCTTGAGAACGAGGAAACGTAAATGGCTGAGCTATGGGAATGCTGAGGCCTTGCAAGCAAGTGTGAATGGAAAAGAGCAGCCTTTAGTACAGCTGCTTGAGGAGCACAGTAAGTAGGAACTATAGACTGCCTTCCAAAATAGAAATGTTCATTGTATACCCTGCACTCCTGTAAGCCAGCACCACATCATGAGTCTGAATGGACAACATGGTTAGTGCTCACTGAATAGCCAGCCCCAAATAAAAAGTCAGTTGTCGTTCACACCAAAAACTCCCTCAAGCTACAAAGGAGTGGCAGTACTACCGAACCAGTAGCTGCATGTATCAATCAAGACGTGCTGCAATGCTAAAAGGTAGAGTCACGTACCAAAGCCTAACACATTTCTATCCTTTGTTGTCCAAACTCTTTTTTAATAAAGACATCAACCATTAAGATGTGGGAAAGTTTACAGATTGATCTGCCCTCTTTGAACGGGAACTGTGTAGCTGCTAAAGCACCCTCATAACATCCCAGTGTGTTGCACAGTGCCTTGCTCAAGCTCTGCAGTCACACTTCATAAAAAATCTTCATAGACTGTCTCCTGGCAGTGTCACTGTACTTCCCGTAATACAAACACTTTAAAAATGCCTCTAAGGCTTTCCCTTCCCTCCAGCTCTCACCCCCCCGAAAAGAAAGTCTCTTGATTTAAAGGAGAATAGTACTTCTTAAGTACAGACCCGTCACTTCTTAATTCAAGTTCACTGATTGGCTTTAAAGTCATTTCTTCCACTTCTGCTTTACATCTTTAGTCTTCTTAAATTTCTTCTGTTGCTTGGGTCCTCTTGCTGTTTCTAATTTTCTCTTCTTCTCACTGGGAAACAGGAACAAAATATCTGTTAAAAATACACTAGATTCCCACCCAGCTGGGAAATTTTTGTTGTAAAAGAGGGGCGAGGGTCTATACAGAAATGCAGATGGGAGAAAACACTTCCAATTTCTTGGGTCATTTAAACTGGTGCTAGAGAAAGCACGAACAAGAGTATGACCTAGATTTTCTAGTGTCTTCAGATTCTCTAACCCAGTTTGAATCCTGTAAGATCTTGATTTTTAGCCTTGAAAAGCAATGACAAGAGCTAAGTTATGTGTCCTAAAGGCAATTCATATAAGGCATCTGGAATTTAGAGTACCTGGAAAAGTATTACCACTGACAGTTTTAAGGTTACAATTTTGTTCCTGCAGTAGATTCTGACTGGAGCAAACACGACAGAGCTCCAATCTTTATAAGCACTGACAAGACTCTCTCATTCCTGTAAGGCTTCTGGAACTCACAGCTTCCAGCATTCATTAAAAAACCCATGAATATACAGAGGGTGGAATAGAGATCACACGATTACTTCAGCTGTCAGGGACCCCAGGAAGGGGAAATAAGCAAACAGGCAAGTCTCAACTATAAATCCCCAAGGAAAAGATGAGGAAAGACTCCATGCTGGGCAAGGTAGAAGAAAGAGGATGGATGAAAAGGAAGGAATTGCAGAAATTCAGACTCAATATTTTGCAGGCTTAAGCTCACACTTGAAAGAATTCTTCTTCCTTGAATTTGCATTTTCTCCAATGGGACTACCATAGGCTCCTACCCAGTGTTAGCTCCCACAGCAAATGGGACAGTTACGTGGAATCAGTTCTTTCTTTAAAAGTGACCCAAGGGAGAAATAGTACCAACTTCTGTGCGTGATCAGGATCAAGACTTAACCATGTCAAGCGAAAAAAGTTACAATAAGCAGCTGAGTTACATGAAGACAGGAGTATGCTGCAGAGCAAAACAGAATTCACAGCAGCAGTCTCGCCATTAGAGGGACCACTGAGTACCCAGTAGAGCTCTCAGGTGCTCACACCCCAGTTTCTCCAGGAAAACTGAGCATCTATCAAGGACGCTAAGTTCATTTTATCCGCATTTAACTCTCCAGCTTCGCTCTTTTGAAAAACATTATGATAAAGCCAGCAGGAAAGACCAGAGAGACCGATGTGGAGTATTTCAACTTCCTTAACCTTTTCAAACTGACGATGGAAGCGTTCTGTCCTGCTTTACCCAGCACCTCATTCCATTCTTCGTCGTCACCCCGGATAATATATCTAAGTGAAAAAGGTAAAGAAAAAGCCAAGTAAAATTGCTAGCACAAAGTAAAAAAAAATAAGGTGATTATATTGTCAGGCACACACTAGTCTACAAACAAAGCCACTGCGTGAGCACCCAACCAAATCAGTATTTGGAAATACATACAAAACTAGACTGGCAAAGGGATACAATAGCTTGTCACGACTCTGTCAGCAGACTCAGTCTAAACTAGGTCAATAGCGACCAACAATTGTCCCCATCCAAAGCTGGTCAGTGTCGAATGCAGCTCTCTCAGGAGCCCCTATTGTAAACATCACAAAACCTATCTATGAAAGCCTCTCATCAGAAAAGCAGAGTGCTGAGTAGAGTACATTTGTCATGAAAGCAAAAAATACAGCCACAAAGGTTGTACTTTCCATAGCAGAGGTGTATACTTCTACTTTGCCCACTAGGTTTCTTAAAAGATAGACCTTCAATCATGACAGCTTTAACCCTGACAACCACACAATCAGATCTATATTCACTATATAAATTTCTTTATAAAAGCTTGAGGGCTTTTTTTGTTTTCCCCCCCTTGAAAAAAGAGAGGAAGGATGGTTGTGGTGGTAAAGGAAGAGGATGCAAAAAGCAATGGCTTGTAATGGAAAGTTAGCTAAATTAGCAGCTGCTCCTAGACCAGCGAACAGTACAGTTTTTCTGCATCAATCTGGGAAAAACTGAAGACCTGCAGCTTTCTTTTGAAAAGAGCAATTAAGACAACAATTGCTATTCAAATAAGCTCATGTTCAGTGCCCCTCGTCTGGGTGTTCGAGTACCCTGGAAATTACATACAAATTTAACTAGGCAAAGCAGTCATGTAGCAAAATTGAGTGGTTGCTCTCCATCTCAAGTTCTTAGAGATTTAGAATAGACTAGCTTTTGTTCAGGCAAAGCTGAACAATACTGGACAAAGCCTTTTCAAATCAAACAGCTCCGTCTCTTCTATTAGTTTTCTATAAACTGTATTGAAAAGTGTTCAAAATAGATTTTTGTCTCTCCTCGTGGAGAAGAACAGAAATCTACTTCTGGGTAAAAAAAAGGCAACATGGTTCAAAATGACAAACAGGTATGTAATACTATCAATGCTAAAAAACAGAATCAAAACTTTTAAAAAATTCTGGTTATATTGTTTTCCTAATGTGACTGACCTGCAAGTCACTTCAAATCACATCCATTTTTGTCCTTCCTTCAAACAAGACAACGAAAGATTCAAAGAAGCTTTTACTCCTTTTCTCAGATTTAACAGAGATTAATCTAGAGCCAAAACAAGTCAACTCTTCTGGGATGTCAGTATAGTAAACAGGATTTATAAGACAAAAAGTGGGAGGAGGAGAGACAAGGGAGAGAATCAGTGGCATGTGTATCTCCTGTCAGTCCAGAAAAAAAGAGACATCTGCTGACACGTCAAGTAAACTGCTGGTTCAGCGACTCAGTATCCTACAAATTGTCCAACTCTACAGCAGTTAAAAGGCATCCGTGCACACTGTAGTTAGTAAAAGAAGCTCTGGTTAGTTGTTCTTTTTCTGTTGATTTGGGGTTTTGATGGTCTTTTTTTTGTTAAAGAAGAGAATATTAAAATTAGCCAGGTACTGTTTTCACTTGAGTTGCACACACAGCTAAGCTGATAGCAGACAACAGGGCCCGGGTATCCTGGTTTGAGGAAACTAATGTCTATTTCTAGAAGCACGAGAAACTATAATTAGAAAGAGTCCACAGCCAGGCAGCTTGCTTTATTACTCCACATTATAGAACTATATAGCTTATATATGTACATTATACATACTGTACACAGCCAGGATCAAGACTGACACAAAGATACATAGTAAGAGCTACTGCCGTTTAAGTGACAAAAGAGAACAGATGTAAAAGAAGAATGTGCTCAAGCTCATGCCAGAGGCACTGGGACAGAGCTGAGAACTGATCCAGCATTCCGGTTTGCAGTACATCTTCTGTTTGCAGCACTGTAACGACGAGCCAGCCCCAACTCTAACAACAATTTGGTTGTACAGTTCCACAGACAGACAGATCTCACTGCTGATCAGCTGTGATCTGCTAACTCGCAAGCTTTTGCTTTCTCTTCAAAATACCAGCAGAAAAAGGGAAGTTGGTAAGTTCACGCTTGGGAGTATGACACACTTCCCAAGCAATGAATTCATGTACTGAGGTAAACAGGTGAACGGCCTTGAACAGAAGTTGTTACTGAATTTAATTCATACTGGAAAGAATGTTCTGAGTGTGAAACAAAGCAGCTGCTAACAGAGCCGATGAAGACTGAGTTATTGGCTGTTAAGCACACAATAGCCAAAGTTTCCACCAGCGTAGC
Organism: Gavia stellata; assembly: GCF_030936135.1. NCBI lineage: Eukaryota > Metazoa > Chordata > Aves > Gaviiformes > Gaviidae > Gavia > Gavia stellata. The sequence continues at coordinate 3,124,589 of NC_082610.1, forward strand.
AGCATATGCTTATCTTACCTGGCCACTGTTGAAAATACCCACTGCTATTTCTCATTTAGTGATGGTTTGAGATTGTGATACTGCAACCACAGTCTTGTGCACAAGCCTCAGCAAGATGCACGAGTGACCCGGCATTCAAACAGATATCGCGAAAACTGCATCTGAGACTCATACAGATAAATTCTTACTGTGTAAGGTCCATTTCCTTCAGCTTCCCCACTTCTTGCTTGTGTTTTTCTTGGAATTCCTTTGCAGCTTCTTCCTACAACAGGACAGCGCAACAAATGCATTAAGTTCTAAGTGCAACAGTGACCATTTAATGCAAGGAAAACACCTTTCCCACTGAAAGAGAGGTACACACCCTAAACCAAATACCAGCTGATCCTGAAAAGCTTATCTCTTTTATATAATTGCATTTTTATGTTATTTGCATACATATACTTGTAATATATAACTCCAAGAACATCTTAGTGGGTTCTGCGAAAAAATCTATATTGCAGATTAACAAAGCACGACTACAAGCATGTAACGCAAAGCTGTCAGGTTTTAACTACCATAAAGTGACAGATCTGATGTGGAATTCTTTCCATCCAAGAAAATTAGGTTACAAGGCTTCTACACCCAAGGGAACTCCATGAAATGTTTACATATGTATGAAGAAGAAAGTTCATAATTACCAAATCGTCATTTAAAGATTTCAGTGTTGGCTCCATTACAATATCCTTTGTTGCCGCCATCTGCTCCTCCACAGCTTTTTCCTGGACTGTGTTGAACAACTGAAAATCAAGTCAGTCAACATATGTAAGACTTGCTGGTGTTTCTTCTAGGTTATTGCTTTAAAATAAAGAAGAAATGCTGTCTGTCCCCATGGAAGTCTTCTAACCTTGCAAATATTATCAGGGAGTTGTTTATTTCTGATGCATGCATTCCATCATGCTGAAATAAAAAGCTCAAGGCTGCTTCCTGAAGGCAGAATTATATACAGCTTTTATAAAAAGTATAAAACTAGAATCAGTCAGCACTCAATGTCACTCGTATAAATGTAGAGAACTCGTAGTTTACAACATAATGTAATACAGCATCACTTGATTAACATTTGCAGCTAAAAGCTGCATGTTTATTTTTTTGTATGGTATTTTCTTCAAGATAATTATAAGGGTGTTATGCTGAGCAAATCACCTCTCCAATGAACAACCTATGCCAGACTGCAGAAGCTTTGGTACCATATCCTGATCCTTGAGAACCAGAGGCCCCAGGCTCAGCAAGCAATTGCAAGCAGTTGGCAAGTATTCTGTCCGTCTCACCATTTGTAAGTCATCACGTTACTCGCTTTATCACAGACATTAGAGAGAAAGAAAAACAGATCCAAAACTTTCCAGTTATTTCACTGGACTTCGAGTCTACCTCTAAATGATATTGGAAAAGGTTTGGTTTTTTTTTTTCAAGAAAAGTTGAGATGCCAACAATGCCATGAACAATCAGAAACAAATGGCTCAGGCTCAGCTGGCTACGTGGGTTGTACGCTCAGCATTTTCGTCATGACATTTCAACATTTACAAGCATAACACAAGTGCTATTATTTGGGAAAACACTATATAAATCAATGCCACAAATACCTGCTTTTCCCACTGGGATTTTCCCATCTTACAAAGAAGTTTACAGTCAATTACTGGGGACATGTTAAAGATACACAGTTCTGATTCAGCTGCCTATTACTGCCAGGCTCAGTATTGGAATTACACTTTGGTCCAATACCACCAAGACAAAGATTGTCATGATGCTATTACCTGGACTACTTTGCGGATGATTCTGTTGAAGAGGCCCATCAACTGACTGCTGGGCAGTTCCACCTCCTTTTCCAGTTGGTCCAGAGATTTATGCTGTAGGCCAATCCCCAGAAAAAGGGCCTGAGGAAATGACATGTGTTTCAGTTATAGAGGCTTTTAGAGCAAACAGAAATACTAATACCCTCTACACTCCCTACATTTTACCAAGTCCTTCCTCTACTCAAGCAGTACAAGGCTTCTCTGGTACAAGCTGAAGCTTTGCTCAGATACACTGGAACACCCCTGAATTATTCTGTAGATGGCCAGTGCCATTCCATACTTAGTACAGATGAATACCTTCCCCCTGAAGTATAGTTCAAGAGCCAGAAGATTTTGAGAGGTTTTTAAGGCACAGTTCACACCATATTATAAATGCATGGAGTACTTCACTGAACACACAACGGAATATGATCCCTACAAATTTTATTCAAAGCAAACGCTAAAGGGGGAAGAACACTACAAGCAGGAGAAATCATGAAGAGAACTACAAAAGAAGCAATTAACTGAAGCAAAGTCTTATTTTAAAGATGACAGGAAACAGGAAACTATTCCAAACATCTATACAAAGAGAGGTGAAGCATGGCTTGTTCTCACAGTTACACATACCGACTGTGCAGCAGAGAGCGAGATATCACCCATCTGGTTGAGGAAAAACATCCTGGCAATGGTAGGTACCATATCCATGATGAGATGATAGTCCACCATGTTACGAGAGTACATCTCTAATCTCTTCAGGTCATATGGGATGAAAACTGATTCTAATTCAGCACGGCTGATGGCTGATGGGTACAATAAAAAGACAACAATGTCAAGACTGTTCTTCATAACTCTCCAGGATCTCAGTATTTAACAAGTTCCTTTCCACATCACTGAGCAAAGGCCAACTGCTACCCCACAGGTTCACTTCCTAACACACTTGAGAATTCAACACACTAGGTACAACACTGCTCTTCAGACTGGCTTGGTTATTCAAAGTCTTTTCAGACAGACATACGTCCATATGAAAAACATTGCAACTGTCAAAACAGACTAGCATATCAACTCAGCAATGCCAGAGAGACTGAAAACAGCGAGGGTTGAGAAACACAGTTTGCCCAGCCTTCAACTATCTTACGCTGGTTTTGCTGTTAAAGAGCTTTGTTCCCTTGCAGCAGCAACTAAAACGCTTTTACCAAGACAGATACTGAAAACCCACCAGACACAGATTACCAAGTTCTCTCCAGAGAACTCCCCTCTGTTAGGCATACTGAGAGAATAGCAATTTGTTTTTAAGCCAGAAGTGACTGTTAGAACTGTCTTGTCTGGCCCCTTTTTTTATACTGCCTGTGTGTTCCCCTTGACAAGTGCTGGCTGAGCCCAATAACATGGCAGTTGCCTCTCTCTTAGAAAGACATCACATTCCAATTTCCAAATTTCTAATGACAGTGTTCTTCCTAAGATCCTAAGCAAGCTGCTCTGCCTACTGTCCCTTGCTAGACAAGGCTTCCCTTTTAATTCCATGCTGGATTTGGCAGGTGTCAATATCCATCCATGTTTTGTCATGCATTTAGCTGTTACAGTCAAGAGCCCTCTAGAGCAGGAAAAAAAACCCCACACCAAAAAACCATCACTACCCGTTTTCAGTGGTGGAAAATGTCGTCTTGGCTTTTACTTGGAAATACAAGCATTTTTCTGGATAATAGGAACAAAACACAGTAACTGACCAAGAGCAATTCATGGCACTCCACAAGAGACATCATGTAATGCGTGTGTCGAGAACTCTGAAAAACTTACACATAGACTTTAAACTGCAATCTAACGGAACACTGTGAGCCAGGGTACTCACGTGGTTGTGGCTGCTGTTTGATATTTTTGTTCTGAAGAATATTCAATGCCAATGATGGAGAGAACGTGCTGAACTGGTAGGAAAGCAGAGAAAGAAACCGCCTCCTAAAATCTATAGGACAAGATGATAAAATAAACAACTCCTGTGAACCTCTAGAATAAATATCGCAGAAGATTCTTCTAGCGCTGGCAAAATCAGTTACCTTTCCAGAATGCAGTAAGCCAAGGCTCCTGCTCAGTGTCCTCTTCATTCAGCGCCTTCAGCATGATGCACGAATGCTCACCAGTCAGGTCATTCTAATAAATAAGATATATTTCCCATCATCCCATCATCCCCATGAACCCTTTGCACTCTATGCTCAACTGAAGAAGGCAAAAGTCTTCTAAATCAACAACAACTCATGTATGTAGTCTCAGAAAACTTTCCTGCCCAAATCACATCTCACAGAAGCCAATGGAAAGATGCCCATTGATTTCAATAGGGCTGGATTTCATTCAGAAACAGTATGCTACTTACTGGTGTCTGCCTTAGATAAACTGGCACAAATCCAGCACGTTTCCAAAACCTGGGGAAAGGGAAAAGAAAAAAAGCACTGAGAATTATGGAGCTGTTGATTCTACAATAGCACTTATGGCTAAGTGCAATCTATCTACCATAGAAGAACAACTGTTGAAAACAAGGCAAAAGTCTGTAAGACGCCCCAACAACTAATGAAAATGAACACTGACAGAAAGTAGTAACAGCAATCAAACTGACAGAGGTTCCAACGTAGAGGAGTGAAAAATGATGACTGTGATATCAAAAAATGAGCAAACTTTCAAAGACTGAGAGACATGATACAAGAGTTATTGCATTTGACTTGCTTCCAAGACCTCCTTTAAAAACAGGCAAACAGGTTTTGACCAATATCACAGACTCCTAAGGGGTACCCTGGGGAGGGACTGAGAATTTACAGTTTACTTCAGAGACTCTGCTCTTCTTCAATGAATGGTTTTTCCCTGGCAACTTCCAGGTTTCAGATAGTCACTTGTGGACCAGAGAGAATCCCAGACTGATCAGCAAAATCCTGCTTACATCCCTTTCCACCCTTCTGTTCCTTCTTGCATCTTAGTTGTGAACTGATCCTACAATTCACTTTGCCCAATAAAAGGAGGACTAGCATTAAAAAGACCTGCTGAGACCAAACATATGGCATCCCAGACAAAAGAAAGAAGCCAGGCCCCAGAGCAACTGTCACTGGCAACCTACCTCCACAGGCTATGGGATGACTACTCATCAGCTACACAGGATGTTGCAAAATTTCAGCAGGAAGCCCTATATGTGCACCCCAGCCTCTCCCTACCCCACTATTCATCCTTCTTTTATCTATCCCATCACAGCTAACAAATAAGCAAAAAAGAAGCAGTGAAACACTTTATTCTCTCCCTCTGCCCCGAGAGGGATTGTTCAAATAAAGTAAGACATCTGAACTGTTTGTTTTATAATTTGCAAAGATTAAGACGATTTCACAATAACCGTTCAGTTCTGACGCTCTCCTGCACAGCTGAACAATTCACCATCATATTTTGGCATGAACTTTGCAGCATGTTTGCCGTGGAACAAAACAGGCCACAGTCTCTGTATGTGAAATGCCAAATCGCACATAGCTGTCTAACATTGTTGTGACTGGGTCAGTCACAAATTGGCCTCCGTCGCTCTTACTTCTTCTGTTGGAACTCAGTCTCATCTCTTGTGCCTGCACAGCACCCCAGGTCCTCTGTAAGTGGGGGAAGGCCAGCAAGGAACCAAGGTTTTGGGTGATAAGTGACTGCTTTGCTTTTAGGCCAGCAACAGGAAGAATTCTGCATTATTTTGAAACTGTCTCCCAAACTATGGATTCACAACTCCCCATACTATGGCTGAGAAAGTCTCAGAAACCTAGACATTTTATAGAATTTGATAATATTAAAAAAGTTTGCATTCATTACAGAATTGTATGTTTCTATATAAAACTGTTGTAAGGTGGAGAAAGAAAAATCAATAAACGATTTACTGCTGCAGTAACTCAGTTCCTCCATGGTAAGAAAAGCAAGAAGCAGCTGCAGTTGCTGGTGAAAAGCATTTACATTAGTCAGGAAACCAACAACTACCTTTGAAGTCAGCAGCAGCTCAAGCTTCTACAGGTCACAGGAAGTAGTATTTAACTTCTCCCTACTTATTACAGGCTGTTCTTACTTCTCTAGCCTGGAAAAACTGAGCAATTAAAGCTAGTTAATTGTTTAGAAGGATCACAGAGACAACCAAGAAGGAAATGGGTTCGCCCTCAGAAGGAGTTTGAGGAAAAACCACCCTGAAGGATGCACTTAGGATCAGCCCTACTGTACATCAAGAAAAAATCTTACAGGAGAAGTGGGCTTGGAGCTGTCCCAGTTTTAGAAACCAAGTGAAACATGCAGAGATAAAGAAAATATCCAAGGGCTAAAATATGTGCATCTATATCTATACAATATCATATTATATATAGAATACATAAATTATTATAATATATATAATTTATATAGTTATATTTTTGCACTGGATGTAACTAGCAAATAGAATAATGTCTTACTTGAGTAATCTTGGTGTTAGGCCATAAGATACCCCTAGATAGTCTAGGTTTTCAGCTTGTCGCTCGCTCAGTTTGAGAAGTAAAGGAGGCAAGTCTTTCCGAGGTGTCACAACCTCTTCTAATAAACTAACAGACTGAAAAAGAAAGTGGAAAAGGGTTAGCAGCAATCCTCACAGAAATCTGCAAATTAAATCTCTTATTCTGTATAACAGATAAATACGAGTATGTCCTCCTTACAGAGAGAAATAATTATCGAGACTTGCAGTGAAAACCAAACAGCTTAGCATAACAGAAAATACAAAAAAAATGTACTGAGCTCCATACCTCACTGCTTACAGTTGCAATTTCTTTTGGCTTTTGAATTGTTTTTTCTTCCAAACATGGGAATTTGCCTTCATAGTACATCTGCAGTAAAGTCAGAGCTCTGCTGCCATAGCCCATCTGTGAAGCAGAAACAATACACTATAAGCAAAAAGATGTATCTAGTTTTTAAGACAGGGCAACAACGTTCTCACCTTACAAACCCATTATCAATCATCAGTGCAGAGATCACTCAGTCACTGCAAAAATGCATTTTCTTTGCTACATAGCAGCTCCATGGTGAAGGACACTACAGAACCTGGATGTCCAGTATCACAATGAGAGCCCAGTTGGTAGTTCAGGACTGTGTAATAATTCTTGGTGTTTAACTCTGGCGCTCAGAAAATGCCGAACACCAGTGTGAACGTTTGGTAATCCCACAATAAATATCACTGGATCCTGATTGTTTACTGCTGCTTCGGATGCCGGCATGCTACAATGCTGCCTAGTAATGACGGGAGCACTGATTTGCCACCCACCCAGAGGAAAGCAATGTCCCCCAGCCTGCTGCGGCGTCTGACCATTTCTGGGCATCTGACCTCATTCTGTTACTACCGTTGGCTCAGTCCCCAGGCTTAAAATGCTGAAAACTGGGGCAATTGAAATGTTTGCCCTGTTCTTGAATTCTGCCTGTACAGCCTTTCTCATGGTACCACTGCTGATTCTCCACAATAACTGGATTCCAAAATACTTTACCCCCTGATAATCTGGATGAACTGCAATACGAACAACACGCCCACCAGAGAGGCCTCCGAAGTCTGGATCCTGGAACTGCGTAAGAGACAAATGTCAATTTAAAGAACACAGATGGGTACTCTAGAAATAAGACATAGTGCTGAAATATATCCTGGGTGTGAGTACACAGCCAAATTATTCACCTGCTCTGAAATGGTCCAGGGAATAAGATCACCAGAAGCTTTCTTTCCCCTAGAAAGGCTGTTCATGATAGACTGGCGAGAGATCTCTCCCTCCATGCACACCTGCCAGAAAAGGTAAAAGACCATTAATGGAGAATAAGTGTTTTCTCCTACAGTCACTCCACTACAGCAGAATCAAAATTTATACTCAGTTGCCAAGTCCATGATGCAGTATTGACATTTCATGTGATCCCTGCTCTGCAACACGGTGAGAAAACACATGTGTATCAATAAACAGGCTCTGCCCCTAAAAGCCCCGTCTCAGAAAGCACCAGTGGGCCAGCCAGGTACCTCTGACGCAGTAGGTATTACACTGTGGTGCAACAGAAGCCTGAAGAGATTAAAACATAGAAAGTGCTCTATGCGTTTTCTGTAGTCCATCAACAGCAAACAAAATCTTGTCCAAACAATATTTCTCTTTAAATGTCATGTATTTTTCACGGAAATGGGGCTTTTTCTTTTAAGAAACAGTAGATTTAACTAGCTGCATTGAACACAGATAAGTAAGAATCTCTGTTCCTAAGGAAGGAAGGGAGGACAAAGTCATCTCTTGAAGCCGTAGTTCAGCTCCTCAGAGGCTTCTCAGCACAAATGCATTGTGGAGACTGGGAGGTCTATGAGAAAGGATCAGCATCACAATGTACTTATACAGCAATTAGTGTTAACAAAAGAAATTGGAGGGGAAAAAATGACCTTAATACACCGTTGTAACACACAAAAACCCCACAGCCCTAAGCTACCATCTACTCCTAGAGAGTACACTGCTGTCACAGTACACTGATAGTACACTGTCTCACAGCAGTATACCGCTTCATTGTTGAACAAACAGTTCACTTCATAGACATCTGCTGCTCACTTACCTGAACAACAGCAAGTACTTCTGGTAACGAGTTCTGGGTAGGTGGAACAGGTGGTAAAAGGCAAAAAAGATGATGGGCAGGTGCATCAGATAGCATCTGGAGGTCATTGGGGGAGTTCTGGAGGGTAAAGACGTATCAGAAAGTTGAAGAATTATTCCATGAAAAGAGCTTCAAGGTCCAGTATAGCTGACTTCTGAACAACACTCCATTTTCTGAATTTAGGGCTATTAAGAAACTTGGAACTAGTACAATACTGATGGATGAAGAAGCTCACAGGCCAGTTCATGGCTGTTATACTACCAGACAGCATCTGTTTTTCTCAGGTGAAACCTCTTGCTCTAATATGTACAGAACTGAACTTCCTATTTTTATACAGCTACTTATCTCTTAATCTACCAAACCTTAAATATTTTTTTTTTTAAAGTGCCAGATTTTTAGTACTCAGTACTTATGGACTTCACCACTCGCATTTACTATTCACCCATGGTCTTGAAACCTTGAGATGATTTATTACTCTTTTCAGTAGTACAATGGTACTACTCTTTTGGTTAATTTGAGGCTACCAGAATACAGTAAAGAGAACTGCAAAAGAGATTCATCACTGATACTACTCTGACAAGCTTGTAGGCTCATCTAGAATTTATTCTCCAGAATTTCTCAAGACAAAAATATTCCAGGTATCTGTAAATTCAGTGTATTCAGCCAAGACCAAGGCAGAGATCTTCTCAGAGAAGGGAGAATACAGATCTGTATACAACAAGAAGCAACTGAAGCTGTTCAGAAAACCTCAATTAGGTCAATTCATTTAGATTGTCCTAACAAGCAAAATTCCTAGCTGAAATTTTGATAAAAGTAGCACAAGCTTTACCTTGTAGTGTGAAGCCACATAAAGGGCCATCAGTCTCTGCAGAAAAACTTCTGATGCTCTGTGGTAACAAAAAAGTGTGTCTCTATTTACGTAGTACCTGAACAGAGGAGTTAAGGAAACAACCTCCTTGGAAACAAGGAAAAAAGCTCCTTCTTGGTTTAGGAGTAATATTTTTCAGTATAGCCTTGGGCTACACGCTGGCTTGTGCTCTTAAGTCTCTACAGCTCTATCTACAAGAATGAATGACTTTGGGTAGTGTTCATAGCTTTCACACTTTCATCTGTAAAGCTAAACCTTTTATAACTTGATGAAGGACTTCCCTTCATTCAACCCTTCCTTAGGATTGTCTCTGCAATAAAACTGGAGCTCGGTAATGTCATTGGAACACACACCACCTGTCTTATAAGGCAATGGTAAGAGCTTAACTCCAGAAATGTGGTCTTAATAGGCTTTTGCCAAAAGATCATGTGCTGAGGTTATCACGTTAGCTGGAGAACCCACTATTAATCAGCTTGAAAAAGCCTCCTTCACCTGAAAGCAATATATTTTGATCAGAGCACACCATCTGAATAAGGATACAGGTCACAAGTCTCAGGCAGCGGGCAGCCGGAGATAATTCTGGTGATGCTGAGACAGTCCAAACACAGCAGATCATTTAGCCACTTTTCAACTGGGTCACCAGGGGCATATCTGATTGACTCATGGAGGGAGACTTCATGCAACGTACGAGCTGCAAACAGATTTCAGAGAAGAACATCTAGTGTTGGATGTTACAGCTAGCAAAGAATCCAACAGGATCAGTGTCCCTTGAAGGGCTCCCAGGAGATTAGAAAATCATTACTTGCATAGCTTTCATCCCTTAAAAGCCTTTACATCTGAAAATCATGAGGAAAAAACAGAGGACAGATCCTTCATTTTCCCATACCACTACCCTCCTACAGCTGCAAAGTACATGGACACACGGGCTACCCACAGGGCTTGCCAGTCAGCAGCACCGGAATCATGGTTATACACCGCAGTCCAGAATACAATGGGGTACCTGAGGTGAGTTTAGCTGTAGCCGTAGATTTGTTCTCTGCTGTCATGGTGACTTGGGTTTGTGCACTCTGTTGACGGAGCTGCTGAATGAGCTTCAGAGATAGTGATCGACCAGTACCCTCGTACCTGAAAAGCAGAAGACAAAAGTCTGAAGCAAATAACCAAACAGCAATCCTGAGCCATGGGGAAGCTCCAGCACAGAACTAGGCTGCCATCCAGAGCTATATGCCGTTCTGAGGCCTATGAGGGCCCCAACCATCTGAGAGAACCACTGCCTTTTGATGTTCTTGCACATGTAGGAGAGGGCAGCCTACCCTGTCACTTTCTTAGTCTCACCATACTGGAAGGAAGATGTCATTCTTCCCTCTCTCCTAACAGACTGCAGAATCCTCTTTATATATTTGCTCCTTGTAGCAATGGAACCAAAGGAAAGCAGCAAGTTCAGGTACTGACTCTTGGTTATTTTAAGGAGCAGTTCCATGACAGATCAAGAATTAGCATGACCTGACGTAATGGCATGTAACAAAAAAAAAAGCACTGTAAGTAAGAAATAGTCCACTTGCACAACTGCTTTCCCAGGTAGAGAGTTGCTGCTCAAGCCTTACCCATTGATTGTAGAAGCCATGAAAACAAGATAAGGGCCTAGCAGGTTTTTCACCAGGGGTAGAGGAATGGCAGCAGCTTCATCAATCACAACAAGTTCAGCTTGACCCAGTTTCACAGAATCAGCAGGATGTATATACTGCAAGGAATGAGAGGACACCATCATTGTCAACAACAGCTTGTCTGGGAATTAGGGAAATGTCAAAGTTGGCAAAGCTGGAGCCCTGAAAAGCTGTTTGTTGTCCCTGTTCTCCACGACCATCAAGCCAGAGACTGAGACGTGAAAACAAATAGTTGGGAGAGGGTTCATGTTACCCTAACAAGGACTGGGTCACACATCTTGTTTTGCGCATTTCCACACAAATTTATCTGCAGAGATCATGAAAATAAAGGAAATCTAATCACTAGAAACATATGCTCTTCCTTCACTGTTTCTTTCACCTTCCTTCGCTTTTGTTTCAAGAAGAAACCCATGAGCAATTACCAAGGGAGCTTTGTAATCTACAAGCTACTCACAGAAAGAAGATATTTTGTGAAAGTCACTCACCAGAAAAAAGGTCTGCCTTAAAGCAAAATCAATCAGGACAGTTACACATCACATAAAATGAACATGCTTAAAATCAAAACAACTACAGCATCAGTAAAGCCAACAGTCAGAAACAAAAAGTAGAAAGGCAAGAGTACAAAAGAGGCCAGTTACCTGAATGGTCTGTCTGTGCTCCTTGAACACATTCACTCTGACAACAGCCTTGTTAAACTCAGGATTTAAAGACTGAACAATTTCATAATCCAGATGTTCCTGAGAGAAAACATTGTTAAACAGTATGAACAAGCCAAGATCCAAGAAAAACATCATTTACCATTATCATCAAAATAAGTTTGCTAAGAGTACACTGTTACTTCAGATTCTAGTTAAAAACTCTTATAACAAAAGCTTCAGAGGCCTGAGAGCTGAGATATTATTTATGTACGTTAAAAACTATTTCACAAAATAAAAGATTTTCCCAACTTAAAAACAGAGAAGGAAACATAACTGTACTATGAATCACTTTTGCGGAACATTATTAAAAGTGCTGGTAGGGGCAAAAGCTGGTAGCTAATATATGTAAACAAAAATCACAGCTGAGATCAAAACCCCTAAACAAAAACACTGTGCAAGTATTGTAAAATAGCCTGCTCGCCTTACCTGATACTGCAGTGCATCAAAGCCTTTAAATATGAACTCAAAGAGAGTGTGAAGGTTATCAGGGCTGGGAGATGTGACAAAGATATTGGAGTATCTGCACAGAAAAATAAAACAAGAATTTAACTCCTTTTCTGACAAATTTTACATATCCATGCTTAATAGAATGTTGTCCTTATAAGGGGGATTGATTTTACCTAATAACCAAAACACAGCAGATGCCTTTAGACATTTATCTCACTTTATATGTGATTATTTTGATTCTTAAAAACTGGGGTTTTCTTATTACTATAAAATAGAAAAACTTGAGTATCAGTGTATGCAGCAATCAAAAGATATAAGAATAATAAAAAGGAGGGATGGAGGACTGGAAATTACAAATATATTTAGAGCCTGTAATTTTTTTTTTTTTTTTAAACTCACGGACGCAAATAAAGTCTGGGAGATTGAGGGGGATCACTCACCCAAAAGCTACTGCTCCAGCAATAGCCAGTCCCAAAGCAGCAGATTTACCACGTCCCCTGGCTGCTGTTAATGCCACAGTGCTCCGCAGAGTCTTCTCAGAAATGGCTTCAATAAATTTCAGAACTGCTTTTGCCTGATGATCAGAAATAGAAAGCAAAAATCAGCTGTTTTTAAATTGCTTTCAGCATTACTTAGACTTACCACTAGTACATATCTTCTTTCCAAGAACAGGAAGAAAGAAGAGAAAGACAAAATGGGAGAGGTGAACATTAAAACCCAGACAAATAACATGCAAGAAGTGGTAATCTTGACTCACTGAGTTCTTGAAATTCTTCGGGTCCAAACACAGATCAACAATCAGTACAGCAACTCTCAATTACTACCTCCATGCCACTGACCACACAGTATATTCAACAAGACGAGAAGATGCACACTGCTCTCAGAGGAGGAAGACAAACATATCTGGGCAGCGAGAAGACCTACTATAAAAGGACTTAAGCAGTGCACAGCTCTGGGAGCCACCAGGCTGAACTGCAGCTTCTCAGCAGCTACTCCGAAACAGGAAAGACAAATACAATAGGGCCTTCATTTGCACTAGTTGGTGATTCTCAAATTGGAGTAAAAAAAGTGTAGGGGAGGCAGGAATAGGGGCATATTAAAACACTATACTATATTTTCAACTTCTATTCAGAACTAAAGTGAACAGAAACTTTAGGTTAAGTTTCCTGCTTATTTCAAACCCTTAGACTCATCATCTTTTTAAATGTGGACTTCTCCAGATCAGCTTCCTGCCTCCATTCTAGTCCTTCCACTTATGTTCAACTTCATGAAGGAAATCACTGATACTGTCATTGAGCTACCCTGTCCAATCAATTTTTCAAGGAAATTCTCTAACGCCACACCCATCACTATTCACACTCAGATTTGATTACATAGAATCATAGACTCATAGAATTGTTTAGGTTGGAAAAGACCTTTAAGATCATCAAGTCCAACCGTAAACCTAACCCTGCCAAGTCCACCACTAACCCATGTCCCTAAGCACCTCATCCACAGGTCTTAAATACCTCCAGGGATGGTGACTCACCACCTCCCTGGGCAGCCTCTTCCAGTGTCTGACAACCCTTTCAGTGAAGAAATTTTTCCTAATATCCAGCCTGAACCTCCCCTGGCGCAACTTGAGGCCATTTCCTCTTGTCCTATCACTTGTCACCTGGGAGAAGAGACCAACACCCACCTCCCCACAACCCCCTTTCAGGTAGTTGTAGAGAGCGATGAGGTCTTCCCTCAGCCTCCTCTTCTCCAGACTGAACAACCCCAACCCCAGTTCCCTCAGCTGCTCCTCATCAGACTTGTGCTCCAGACCCCTCACCAGCTCCGTCGCCCTTCTCCGGACATGCTCCAGCACCTCCATGTCCTTCTTGTAGTGAGGGGCCCAAAACTGAACACAGCATTCGAGGTGCGGCCTCACTGGTGCCGAGTACAGGGGCACGATCACCTCCCTACTCCTGCTGGCCACACTGTTTCTGATACAGCCAGGATGCCGGTGGCCTCCTTGGCCACCTGGGCACACTGCTGGCTCATATTCAGCCAACTGTCGGCCAACACCCCCAGGTCCTTTTCCGCCGGGCAGCTTTCCAGCCACTCGTCCCCAAGCCTGTAGCGTTGCCTGGGGTTGTTGTGACCCAAGTGCAGGACCCGGCACTTGGCCTTGTTCAACCCCATACAATTGCCCTTGGCCCATCGATCCAGCCTGGCCAGATCCCTCTGCAGAGCCTTCCGACCCTCCAGCATATCAACACTCCCGCCCAACTTGGTGTCATCTGCAAACTTATTACATGCAAGATGAGACACATGCAAGATGAGACACAAACATCAGTAACCTAAGGCGACCTGTCAAGCACAGAGTATCTCAAATTTAAACACCACACCAACCTGGTCCAGGGTTTTACAGCCATCCACCAAAACTCCTACAGGCTGCGTATCCTGCAAGCTCTCCTTCAGTTCTTTCAGCTCCAAGTCCTGCGGCCGGAGCCTATCTTCCTGTAAGCACAGGATTTACCATAACAGGATTAGTAAAGGACACTTTGGCACAATTATACCTTTGTGATGTCTTCTGATATCTTCTATCAGGCAGAGAAAGATACCTGAAAGGAAATGTTACCACAGGTTGAATATACTCCCTAGAAACAGAAAAATTTAAATGGACGGACAGGTATTTAACACTTCAATTTTAATGTATCTTCAGGACAATGGTTACACAAGAGGTGGGTATCCTGGCTTCCCCAAGCTTCGATGTGAAAAAGGAAAGAATTTTTCAGTACATAGTAACTGGAGAATGGCATTGCTAAGAAGAAGAGACCATGGACAAATTTTCTGAAGAATTTAATTCATTTTTCAGTCTTCAGGCTATTCCAAAATTTTACGATCTTTGTTATACCTGTCATATGAGGTGTACATATTGCCATGTAGGGAGAAAAACTACTGCAGCAGCAACAGATCAGTTTTCAAACCAATATCAAGATTTTCAAAGCCAAACAATAAACTTGGACGCAAAAGCAATCAACTTTAAATAGGAATGAATTCTGATTTTCCTAATTGTCACTTAAAATTCCAAAGGCATCAGTCTATCCCTTCAACTGATAAGCATTTGTGCTGCTGTCAATATTGTTATAATGCTAAGGGAAATTTGGTTTGGTTTGGTTTTTTAAAATCAGCGCTCTGTTAAAATGTTTTTACCATCTCTGACAGAACCTTAAGCCAAACAAAACAGTTCAAAAGCTTAAAGATTGCTGTTTAAAACTGGTTCCATTTTACTTTAGTCTACAACTGAAAGTGATAAAAGGATACGTTTCTAACAGTGCGAGCTGTATGTCTGGCTTATATTCAGTGAATATTTCCTGAGATGTGGCATGCGTAACTCAGAAATTGAAACAACTACGACAGCTTCTAGCTATCAGGTGTCTCCTGAGCTTGTAATATGCTTATTTCCAAACTGTTCTCCCACCCTCCAACCCTCAAAAGGTCTTTTTATTTGTCTCGTCCCAACTGTCCATTAGCTTGAAATCTCTCTATGCACTTCTGAAACAGCAACCGCAGCAATGAAGCTCCACCTCGCTAGGCTAAACAGCAATACAGCAAAATCAATAAATACAGGCAAGCACAAAAAAACCAAACCTGCGACAAAAAAAAACCCAAGGAGGAAAGAAAGGACAGCTTCCCATGCTTCACCCGTCCCAGGTATAATTTTTGAAGAATGTTGTACTTCCTCTCTGCATGACCATTATTTGATATAAATCAGGGTGAAAGGAAAGCTTCCTCTTTTTTAAATCTTTAACACACCATGGTCAACTCAAACCAATTTCTCCCAAGGAAAAGTGGCTGACATTGCTTACTGACCTGCAGCTGTGGTGGAACAGGTGTGATGTTTGCAACGTGACTGGAGATGGGCAAGATATTCAGCTGATCATCAATCACGATGCAATTCTTGCATGAGGCCAGAGACAGAATGAACCTGAGCAGTCAAGCAGAGGCAACTCAGTAAAAACACTAGCAACACAATTGCATTTTGGTAGTTAATGTAAACTCTTTTCTAACCCCAGACATAGTATTTACAGCTGAGCTACCACAAGTTCACACAACTGGCAGTGTGCCTCTTGCCATAAAATCAAGGTAATCTACCCAAAACAGATACCTGCTTACCAGGACGTCTCCAGAGAAGAACGCTAACTAAAGACGATCTACCAAGAGAGCCAGAAAGTGACTTCCAGCATTTAAGTGGGAGGCAGCTGCATAAAAGTGTAAAACGTGAATCCACAGCAATTGTGACAAACGCTCACCCCCAAAGACTGCAGTCGTTACTGGCTTATTCATCCTTCTAATTTCTGACATCATGTAACAACCTGCATGCTAAAGAACAAATTCTGCAGTTTTCCTATAGCTAGAGCTAGGGCTCAGTCACTCCGTAAAAGCTGCTTATTCTATACAATAAAAGCAGAGAAAACACCTTTACAAGACACTTCTAAAACCACAGAGAATACTCCACACTAAGCAGTTTTGTTTTACAGTAGTGCAATAAGTATCCGAACTTCTGTGTATCTGGAGTATATGTTTCTACAAAGCATTTCAAGAAAGGGACTCGGAACAGTTTACAAATTTGGGCCTATTTGCATACCCCTTGTAACGTATGCCAAAATTTTGTATACAATTCCTCCAACAAAAAACTGTATTCATTTCCAGAACAGCACATGAAAACTTCACTGAAGCAGTCAAGAAGCCCTATTCCAATGCAAACCTATGGGATGCTTTCCTAATACGAATACATGACATTGTTCCAGATGCTCCTCTTGGGCATACAGCCTAGATCCCTTACACTCTTAATAACTTACCTCTCATTAAACCGTCCTACCACGTCCTGGTGTGCCTCTGTTCTATATCGAGAGTGTACATCCTGAAACAAAAAGAACAAAAACAATCTGGAGAGGGAACAGCAGTAACAATGACATCTACAAGATTGTTACTCACGGGACAATCCAACTTCTTTTCCACTCTTGTGATTACAGTCTCCCTTTCCAGCAACAGTGCATCCCAAACAGGATTCTGAGTTTCTGTTTGTTGTGAAACATCCACATTCTCCATAGACTTGTTAAAAATGTAGCTTTCCCGCCAATACTTTTCACAATGGTCTTACTTATTCTTGCCTGACTTAAAGGTCAATTCTGCCAGGTACAGAACATTTCAAACACCTCAGGGGTGCTAAGAAAAAATAGTCTATCATTTTAATTCACCTACTGGCATTATTACTAATGGAAACAGTTCCTGCTCTAGCGATAAGTAAACTCAATGTGAATAGGTCATATATAGAAATACACAGTAGTTGTGAAGCTCATCTACATAGCAACAGGTCACAAAACACTCAAAAGGCCTATTTTTTACCTAACTTTCTGTTACATGGGCAGACAGCATAAATACTTTCCAAAACTACCGTGAAACAAAAGAACACAGTTACATTTGTGAATGACAGGTGTTTGTTCCTTGTAATCTAGCAGCTTTTCAAGACACCGAGGTTGGCAGAACTGCCTAAGCATAAGACACATTCAATCATAGATGAATGAAGGAGCAGGAAAGATGATGGAAGGAAGACCACAGCCCCTAACCAAAGCAAAACTTAGCATCACCGCGATGTACCTGCTTACACAAAACAGACACATTCCATTGACGTACCATGGTCATTGTATAGAGCTGCTTCAGTGAGTTCATAGTTCTCAGGAGAATTGCCACAATTCCACCCCCTTCTACTGTTTCAACAGTTCTAGCTAGCAGGTTTGGAGTCAAGGCTTCAAAATCCTAGGAAATAAATAAAACTTCAAAATTGCCTAGAGTTCACCAGTGCAACTAGCACCTACTAAAAGGAACAGCAAATCTGAAAACATTATTTGTCAAAGTTTAATACACACTTAACATTTGCATTAACCAACGTCCCATTAAAATTCTACCAACACGGGTATCTCACCCTCACAAAACTTGTAAAAGATACGTAAGGCCATCATAATTGAAATAACAGAAGCAGCAAATACCATTCCTGCAGCATTTAACCTGAAAGCAATTGATATTAGTGCAATGTGCTTTTTAAGTCAAAAGTTTAAGTCCTTACCTGAAGTACACACATGCCGAAAGTGTTACCAAGAATCTTATGAGTTTCATTGTAATAGCAGTAGCGAATGTTTGTGGCTGCTATAAATAACTCAAAAGGATCATCATCCTTTATATTTAAAGTTCCACTTTTAATCTTCTTCTGTAGTTGTCTCATCCTCTTCTTCCGGTGGCTGGAGAACAAAATTATACAGAAGTTTTCTTGCAAAAAGGTATGAGAAAAGTGCATTCAGCCCTACGTTCAAGTCTAATTGGAAGTCAGAGCTCAGCCTCCAAGAAAAAAAAAATCTTGGATCACAATTGCTGCTTTCACAGTATGTTTCCATGTGCCTTCAGCCCAAAGTGGTGGATATCACACAGAATCAGCTGTTTTTGCAAGAAACCGCTTGGCTGGAATCACGCAGTTGCAGGCAATATTCCCTTCCTGACTTTGTGTGCATACTGTAAGTAGGCACACAAATCTAAGAATTAAAATTTTAAATACTTTTTCAAAATAAAGGAATTCCAATGCTTAATCTGCATTCAGTCCTAAATATTACTGAGGCTAAAACCTGAAGAATTAAGGTTTTGGCCTTTTGAGGTTAAAAAGGTGAGGGAGAGATTGGTCTGGGACAACAGAGTTAGCATTAGAGCTTCAGAAAGAAACCAGAAGTACCTAGAGCTGATGTCAACTGTATTACGGAAGCCAAATTTTAGTTCTGGAAGACCAAACTTCCTATAGCTCCTCCAAGAACTAATCTTGTTTCTCCTTACAACCAAATCACACAATCTGCGCTCAAGCAGACCAGTCCCAGAGCTTTTGCTTCACACGAAGCAGCAACCACAGCACAAGACATATCTCACCTGCTAAAGCCCAGCTCCTTTTTGTAACACCATAGGACAGAGGGTCTGGCCTTTACGGTTGCTTTAGACAGCATGTGATGAAGTATAACCACCTGCCAAAACACAGAAACATTCGTGAGCAACTGTACTCACCAGCTAACATCGAAGAGCAAAATATTTTTCTATACTTGATTTTACAGCTACATTTTCTACTGAGCAACCCTGTACAAAACAGAACGATCCCTTGACACGTTGTGAAGGTTACATTCGTTTTTACACAGTCGCGTGTATCTGTGCCTTCTCCAGGGCTGCAAGACGTTGAAGACGCTGAATTATACCTACCGTTTCTTTTGCACTCTCCTTTGGCAGAACTAGTAACAACTGCACAAACGGAAGGTGATTATGACAGGCTAAATACAGTTCCTAGTATTTGTCTCCTAGTACAGATTTCACACAACATATTTCAGATGACTTCTACAATTTAACAAGATTTTATTTTGAATTTTAATCCTCTAGCGGGTTTGGCAACCCGCCTCACTGCTACGTAGCCTGCACATTCAGTAAGCATACTTACTGCTTTGGAATCCAACTCATCGGTCAAAATATTGAACACAACCAGACTCAGGATATGCCCCACCAGAACTCACCCGTCCACTTTAGCTGTAAATTAACGACAACTTTCTTCTACTGCCACCCGATCAACTCATTATTTTCCAAGTTTTTTTGTAACTAGTTTATTTTACTTCCCCAGGAGCTGGAGCTAACGGAATTGACTTATCCTAAATTGTTAGGGTTTTGCGGTGCTGTTCTCCTCTCCGCTCGAAAAACACAAGTCTAGAGTCTCTGAAGAGAAACGAGTTTAGTGGTTAATTTCTTCCATACCATGCTACCTGGCAGGTCCAGCCCCAGTTCTGGTGTGGCGGCACCTGCAACATGACTCAGTCCGTAAAACGCGGCTCGAGCGCAAAACCGTAATGTCTTCCAAGAGAAGTGAGATAGGAAATAAGCTCCTGCGAGCCAGAAAGTTAAGTATCTTTTGCCCCGGCTTAAAAAAATATTCCGATTTGCCTGCACTCGCTTTTATTTGGTGTTCAGGAGCTTCTCAAGCAGGAGATGTCGAAGGAGGAAGTCCCCTAAACCATGTCTGACACCCCGTCGCCTGTCCGCAGGGCGGTGAGCTCCCTCCCCCGCGCTTGGGCAGGCCGCCGCTCCGCCTTACGCCGGGCCGATCCTAACGCCCGCTCTGCGGAGGAAAAAGCCGGTTGCCGGGGGATTACAGACCAGCCGTTCTTCAAAGGCTCGGTTCACCACCAGCACCCCCCCACACGCCCCCGCCTCGAAGGCAGGGCGAGGCCCTCCGCCCGCCCGGAGAGGGTTACCTGGTCCTTGCCGCGGTCGCCGACCACCACGAAGAGGGCCCGCTGCCGCTCCGCCACCCCGTTCTCGATCAGCACCCGAAGGCGGTTGTCCACCTTCCGACGCTGCATGGCTGCGGGGCGCCCGGACCTTCCCCCCCGCCCCGTCCCTCAGTCCCGCCGCGGGCAGAGCCGCCCCCTCCGGCGGCAGCCGCGGTCCCGGCGGCTCGCGGCACACCACGTGGGAGCGGCGCGGCCCAGGGCGCGCGCGCCGCGCTCCGCGGCAGGACCCCGAGGCTGCCCCCGCCGTTCGCCTGCGCCGCGTATATATCTATAGGCGTAATTTATTTTTTTTTTCAAAGCAGAAGGGAAAGTCGCAGCGGAGTTGAGGAAACACGCGTTGATCAGAGCTTCGGCAGGGCATTTATTGACAGTTTTAGCTGTGTTAAGCCTGTCCTGGCAGGCGCTTGCGGTTCACTGGAACGGGCTCCCTCAGGAATCTCACGGAGCAGCCGGTAAAGCCGTCTTCAACAGGGAGGCGGCCGCAGCTGGCGGGCGGCCCTGCCCGCGGCCCCAGAAGACACGGCTCCGCAGGTACCGGCACCCCGGCTGAGGGGAAGGAGGAGAGAAGGCAGGGGGTAGGCCTGGCTGACCTGAAAGGGAGCTGGAGAACAGCTCTCCAGCAGCACCAAGGCCTCGCCTTAGAAAGAACGTATTGCTGTGAGAACAAGTGAATAGAACGTAAGTGCTTAAATCACAAGGATCTTCCAGCTACGAAAAATAGAGGAGTTTTGGAAGCTACTTTTTAAATCACCTATGTATCCTCCATTACGTATCACGTATGCCAAAAGAAGTTGGAGCCGTTAGCTCTCAAAAGCCCACAGCGATACCGACCAGTTCAGCGACAGCAGCTACGAACTTCCACCCCTATTCTGTGTTTGCTCAGTTGGGCGACTTCTATGTAACTGTAAAAAGGGGATAAACCAAACTTCAAATCGCAACGGCAACACTGATTTTATTTTTAAAAATCCTTTGTGCTAAATAAATCTTGCTTGCGAAACCCAGCCCTGTTGTTGTAAATACTGTACCTCTAATGCTTTATAAAGATACTCCATTTCCACACACCACAGTTCTACGTTAGCGATACGCTCTGTGTCATTATATGTCCTTTGGTACTGTTGAAAGGGGGAAAAAAGGGCATTTGTCTACACAGTATTCCCATGGAAACACGACCGCAGAAAGCAAACAGAGCACATACACAGAAAAATAACAAGTCTTTAAGACACATTATCTGATACTAAATTATGAAATCCCAAGAAATGTTAGTAACCTTGCTTCTCAACAGAACTAAATAGCTTGGAACATTTAAGCTCCGCTGTTTAATAAAACCACAGCTGTTTGAAAGTTTTCTCTGCAAAATCCCAAGTTGCACAACTATGGAGCTGCAACAGGAAAACAATTTATCACCTGACTTATTCTAGCAAGAGTTCTTAGAAACACTAAATTTATTCTCAAACTGACAGCAAAACTATTCCTAATAACCTAAAATCTGTAACATCAACCTTTCAGTTGCATAGATATACTCATTCTCAGCTTTCAATACTGCCAAAAAACGTTTTGAACTTGAATATTTGAACAATGATGTATTTAAAACCAGGTAACATCATAGGAAAAATGTGTTTAATACCACTGGATGTATTTTGGGATAAAATATTTACGTTTTAGAAGATAGCAAAAATATGATAAAACTATTGAATTAATAACGATACAGGCTGTAGACCGCTATTTTTTTGAGGAGATAAACCCAAGTAAATCCAGTTAGTGAGACAAAACCACCAATGCAACACAAGTGTAGCAAGACAATTCCTTAAGGTATAGGTATGGAATATTTGCTTAAAAGGGAAGGACATAAAACATTTAAATAGATTTATTTTTCAAGTGTTTACATAAGCCATGGACCAATTTGTTTTAAACGTTGAGTTAAAGAACTGCAAAGACATATATACAGGTATGTTTAAGGCCATCAGAAAATTTAAATCTGACAATTAACTAAAATGTAATTCTGAAGACTTATTTTATATGGTAGATGCAGTACTAAAATTTATTCTAAAATCGAATAGCTCCAAAAAAAGAAATACATTTTCATTTAATAAAAGTCAAATGGATAATTACTAAAACTTATCTTGATACCAAAATTTCAGGTGTACTCTTGATCCACTATTGGGTATTTGAGCACATTTCACAGGAAGGAGGAATTGGCCACCATAGCTGAAACTGAGCTAGTTACACCCATCCGATTATTTTATGAACATTAAGAAGGGGGGGGACGACAGAACCTAGCTTTTAAAATTGATGGGTTCTTAATTGCAGCAAGAACTAACACAGATAAATTTTGCTCAGAACAAAATGTCAAGTTAGGCTGAAGTTTTCCTAATACAGTTCTCCTAAGCACCGCTCAAACTGGCTTCAATATGTGGATTTTGGAAAACAAGATTTCCTTCCCTCCATTAAGGCTAGATCTACAGAGCCACAAATAATTTTGATTGCATCACATTCAAAAAGCCTACGAAAGTGGCTAATAGAATAGCATCTCTTCCCTTAGACAAACCCTTTAGAAAATTAGCTTCTCATCAGAGACTCTGCCGTACCACACCAAAAACTGAACAACGCCCAGTTTCTGAAACCCTGTAGGAATAGAGACAGAAATCCAAGATGCCGCATTGAAGTTTTTGTAGAAGTCTATGAGAGTCAGGGGCTTGCTTTCACATAGAGGAAGAGACATTATGTTTCTTTAACAGTCTGCTACAGTGTAGATGTTTTCTTTCTCCTTTAATCATAGATGATTTGAATGCAACATCGAATCCTAAGCAGCCAGGTGCAGTGGTTCTCAAAAGCATGGAACCTTTCCTCTTGGAAAATGTACTAACTGGGATGAAAAACATTGCAATGTAAAAGCAAGCAGTATTTGCAACCCAGGAACTCTGAAGGATCTTCCCTATCTCCCTCTGGAAAAACAAATTGGCCAAAGAGAAATGCATTACAGTTCAAGCAATTAGCCTACTTCATGACTATTTGGTATGCTAATCTGATGTTAAATAAGGGAATTTTCCCAAAGTTCCTGTCAAAGCTCCTTCTGTTAAGCTCTGCCACTGAATATGACAGCCAAGATTAGTATCAGACCAACCAAAGGCTCAGATGCTGATGTTGTGATGGAACAGTCAAAGAAATTTTAACAAATTTTGTCATTTAGAAAAAAACACAATCAGAAGGAAACTACGCAATTTTGCAATGTTTGAGCTTCCAGTAAAGTTCCTGACAATAATCATAACTATATTTAAGCCCAGATTTAAACAAGGAAATTGTCTTTCTAAGTTGAAAAGGAAAGTTTTGTTGTTCAGGACCATTTCCTGCTTGCTCTTCAGATGAGGCATTTTTCGGTCCATCTGTGCTGAAGAACACCTACCCACCCCATCTGTGGAACTTAGCTGGTGCCAGCTCAAGCGCTTACAAACCTTTCTAGTCCCACCATGTTCAATGCAGATGGAATACCGTAAAAACAGGTGCACAGGTTTGAAAGACTAAAATACAGAGTCTACTTCATATAGTCACAAACCTCAACTCCAGCTATAAATTTGTATCTTCAACCATCTGTTTCGCTACTTTGCACACAATCAAGAACAGTTTCGCATGAGCAGGAGGGAAGATCTTTATTTCTCAAGATGTGACTGACAGCCTCATTAATGGGCCTGGTTAATGAGCAGTGTTCTCATGTCCCTTTGTATTCACAGGAGACTTGGGATGGGAGAAAACTGAAGAATACAGCACAGTTTTGCCCACTGTATCTCAGATGTGCATTTATAATGAACTGTTCTTGCAGAGAAGAGGTGTGAAAAATCAACTACTCAGCTTAGGCCATGCCAGAACTTCAAACAAAGAACAGGAAGATCAAGATTTTTCTGACCAATTGGTTTTGTATCTTATTCTGCTGGACCACAAAGCTTTTACCCTATTTGCTTTAAATCACATGACATTTAACCACTTTTTCAATATCATTTATCATTTTCTCAGTATTTGTCTAGAGTTAAAGCCTTTTCAGTAACTTTTCTCTCTCCAAAGCAGTTACCCAAATGCCATTTGAGGGAAAGAAGGAAGCTCGATCCATTCTCCAAAGACATATACAAAGGTAACCTGTAACCCAAAGAATCTGCATCTAACAAGCAAGCAGGACATTTTGAGAAGACACATTTTTAAGGTCACAAAGTTCTCTGAGAGTTTTAAAGTCCCAGCAGAATACATTAATCGGCTACTAACAAGAAGTGAACAGTACTCTTCCAACTACTCCAAATGATTTAGAGTGCTATATGCTTTAGAGATTGCTATACACAAAAGACAGTATCTTGGAAAGAAAATAGGGGTTAAGTGAAGTCTAGAACTCCCTCCACAGCAAGATCCAGAAGTCATATTGGCGAACTGTTCTTAAAGAGACAGCCTGTATACGGGAGAACACAGAAGTAAAATGTAGGACAACATTGACCTTAGGTATGAGACAATAGCTCATGATTTCTGAGTTAAAATATTTAAGTTGTAGGATGTCTACGAAGGATTCAAATTTCCCAGACACAGTAACATTAGGTACAAACATCTGGAAACTCAAGCGATTTATAAATTATTTACTCAAGAATCCTTGTATTACAGCCAGGAGGAAGTAAAGACACTGAAGCTGTAAGTTTGTTCTCAAACACGTACCACTGTACGTTATCACAGCCTAGCAATATTAGATAATCAAGCCCCTGCCAAAATAAAAAAAATCTGTATCTCCTCATAGCAGCTGTATATGCAAGAAGGCAGTTGTAAGTAATCCGTTATGCTCCCAAAAGACCGATTCACAGAAGAATCAAGTAAAACCACCGAAAAGTGCAACTGATGTGTCTATGTACAGGCTCAGAAGTAGCACTTTGTTATGCGCACTTGTGCTTCCCAGCCACAGGCATCAGACCAGAGGTATGCTAAAGCAGCACCTAACTAGAATAAAGACAGAAAGGGCTCTGCAACAGAACCAGCCCAGAACCACCACCATTTCACCTCAATATGATCACTTCTTACCGTGGTCTTTGTTCAAAAGATTATCTTTTTCAAAAGACATATCTAAGAGTGCTTGTGATCTGGATGTAACTCAGATCTAGAGCTAAGTTACAGAGTGAAGATATTTAAAAGCTCCCCTGAACAGGCCAGAAAACCAGTTAGTGGACCTATGTGCCATGCTAGGACTCAAGCCAATTTTCCAGTATACTGTTTATTAGATGCACGTATCAAGATTAAAGGAGTCAGTGCAAATTGCCAGATTAAACACATCTTACGTACTTGTTTGATGTTTGTCATTTTTATAACAGATCTCTATCAGCATACAGTAGAGCAGCTACTCTAAAGACCATTTTCATACATGAAAAGGCTTACAAAACTGTATCTCCATTAAAAGACCTCTCAACTACCCCATGTTTTATTAATAAATTTAAGTTAAAAAAACAAAACCCCAAATCTTAAGTGGAATGTTCTGACCCATTCAGCGGTCTTTAATTCAGTATGCTGAAAGTTTACTGTCAAACTGCAATTAGCTATTTAAGAAGCATTTGGTATGCAGTGGAAAAAGCTGAATAGCTTGTCTTTCACCAACTATTTAAAAAGCTGATGCACAAAAAAGTAATTATAAAAAAGAATTCACTGTTTTCCTACATCAGTTAAACGTTAAAAGGTTTGTCTTTTTATTTTTTCCAGTTAAAAAACAGTTGGGACTATTATCTCAGTAATAGCTTCCTAAAAAAGACACAGAACAGCAACTTCTCACCGAACTGCAGTTTATAGTTATACTGGTATGGAATGTTCCTAGGCCTTGACTAAAACTGCTACTTCCAGCCATCAGCATCGTTTCAAGATGTTCTGGTGTGCAATGTTTTCTTCACAAGCTTATCACTTCTCTCAGTACAAACATTTCTCATTTGTGATCTTCACACAGAACATGGAAAAGTGGTATTACCACTTATTTGTATGGAGTTTCAGATTATTTCACAATGAAGTCAAAATATCTGACTACAAGCTCTGAAAGTTCAGTTGCGATACAAAGTAGAAATGACCTCTGAGTGAAAACAACCTTCAGTTTTGTATATAACAGTTAAACAACATGTAGCTGTTCCTTAATTTCACCTTTCCACAGGTAGGAATTATTTGATGAGCAATACTTAACATATATAGATAGCACTTTTCTTCTTGCACGTGCTATAGAATGCAACAGAACTACCAACACCTCTATCGAGGCAGCTATCAATATATTCTCCCCACTGCAGAGAGAGTGCATGTGCGCAAAAGGTAGGCACAAGTGATTTTTCAAAGACTGTACCACAAGTGTGCAGTAAAACTTGAATAAAACTTGGTATCTTCCAGCTCCTAGTCTTATGCCATTTCTTTTATACATTGCTGCCTTGATGAAAAGGAAGTCCGTGAAAAGAAAAGCTTCCCAGAAGAAGTCACAGCTATTAGAATAAAATCAGAAAAACAGGAGAGTTTGCATCTACTCAGGAAAAAACAGAATCTACCAGGGAAAAAAACCAAACAAACCAAACAACCTTACGAAATGTCACCCCATTACATTAGATTTGTTTCAGTCGTTGAAAACCAGTGTTCCAGGATACAATTTTTATAAACATGTTTTATTTCTGTTGCTTATACCATTAGAACTGTAACTGCTGGCTGTCATTTCCCTTAAAAGGGGAAATCAATTCAAACACATACTGGTGCTTTTCAAAAGATAGCAATTAAAAGGGCAGCAGCAGCAGCGGGCATTTGAGATTTCTTAAAACCTTCAAGGCTGCAGGAAAGACAAAAGGACATGTGACCAAAAGTGTTATGATTATCCATTAGAGATTTCCATCAGTACCGGCATCAGTTATTTAGGTGATAATACATCAAGGTCAAGTATTAGTGACAGACAATGTGCAAGTCATAAGGAATGATAGAGAATACCAATCCTTACAAAAGTCATTGCTATCAAAGAAACTTAAAAGTGTTTCAAAGAGATATCTAAATACTTCACATCAAATATACAGTGGCCATCCAGATCATCTCTCACATTTGTTGCAAAATTTTGTTGAAGTGCCAAATCAAATCTTCCCCCCCCCTTTTTTTAAAAAAAAAAAAATTACACAGTTACATTAGCAGTTATGCAAGCGATCTTAAATCCTTAGCCACAGTAAACTGGGCCCTGGTGATGAGGAGTGCCGTAGCTAAGGGTGCTGCTTCTTTGTCAAAAACTGGCTATAAGCCTATTTGTCTATTTAGGGAAATATGCATCACTACGCATCTTTAACTGTTCAGTGCTTCAATTTAATACGAAAAAGCTGAAATGCAGTTGCTCTACCAAGCCACACTTCACCTTTTCCATCCTTTCATGGGAACATTAAGTTTTGTCAACTGCCACCACAGTTAATCTTTACGAATTTGCAGATTTTATCCAAATTTGTTACATCACTTTTAGATGTCGGAAGCGAGTCTTTGCTTTTTCCTGCCACTTCAGTTAACCATGGAGACGGGATCACCCTGAAAATTGCCTTTTTTGCTTTACTCTTAGCAAGGGTGAGGAATCTGAATCTCATGTGCAAGGCTCAAGATGATGCTTAGGACAGAACATGCAGAGTAAACGTTGTTTCGTTCCTTTCCATATCCAGGTAATATAAAGCTGGCAACTGTAGTCCTGTCATTATGGGTAATGAAAAGAGTCCCTTTACAACAAACTTCCTGCAAGGGAGAACAAATAGATAATAACTCTTCTGGTAACATGTATAGTACACTGGCCAGTGTGTTTTTGGCGTTTAACATAATCCTGTGAATTTGTTTAATTCACTTGCTGAGCATTCATTTGAGGCATCCCTCTGTTTGGTCTTGGGGGCCCTCCACGACCTAGAAAACATAAAAAGGCACTTGAATTATGCATGAAGTCAGGTTATTTTAAAAAATTCTTAAAAGCTCTGGTCTAAAATGGGTAAGAATTCCCAGGTGTGTGTCTAGACTTTATATGGTTCCAAAAGCTCCTTCAAGTCAAAACTCAACAGCATGTAACCTGTCTTTACGGTTTTCAGCTTTATCTCAATACTTTTTTTCCCCCAGAATTACAAAGTTGTAATCACTTCAAGTAAAAATGAAAAAAAACACCACCAAACCATGAAGATACGAACTTAAGACTAAAATGAAAAGTTTTGCAGTAATGTAAGGAATAATTCGTTTACTGTATTTTAAATATAAGTAATGTGAGCTAACTAATTATGTTTTAACTTCCATTCTTTTCTTCCTTCCTTAAGAATGAGATTGCCTATAGCTTACAGTCTCAACATATGAGAATTATAGGTCACCTGGGGAATCCCTCTCATGTTTGCCTGCACATCCCTGACAACGAACCTCCAGACTTTTCTTCATTATAGTTGTGCTTCCTAAAAATATGCTTCCACTTCCACCACAGCCTAATACTACTTTGAACTTCAGGCCACAGTTCCACACTACAGGGCTTTCAGTACTAAGACAGTCAAGGACAGAATTCTTCAAAACCGAACTGCCACACGGAACTGTGGTTTCATACAGTGCAACTCACAGCCTTGAGCAGTCCTCACTGACAAGGCACTCAGGCGATAACTCAAGGTTCTCATGGAAATGTCTGTATCGAGACAGATGACAGTCATCACCAAGAATCGACTAAAAAAAGAACTGTGGAAATAGTGTTGAAAATAAAATTTAGAACTTCAACTACAGCCTCATTATATATATGGGGGGTTTTGTTTTTTTTTTTCCTCAGATGAACACCTGGCCAACACTCTTATGAAGCTACAGGACAACACACCTCCATAAGCTGAAAATCAACAATTCTACAGGATCAAGGAACAGATGAGCATGGAGGGAAGTTTTGTATTCTTAGATCAAAAGAGACTTCCACAACAAATGCAGTAGGGCACCTTTTAGTGCAACAGAGTAACATACAATTTTGAGGGCTGACAGTCAGCTCAAGCGTGATATCTGCTTTATAAGCAAGTCTTACTTGCAAACTACTAATGCATCTAGTAAGCAGATTTTTAGTCATGATAAACCCCCCCCCCAACCCACTTTCCTAAGGCTTTCATTAATAAAAGGCAACGAAACAGTTCTGCTACATTTAAAGCGTCAAAAGCAATTGTTGTCACTTCTTTTCAAAGAATTCCTCATTCAACAGCCAACTAAACTTCCCCCACAAGTTCAAAGGATCACAGTATAATTCAAGTTAGAAGGGACCTCAAGAGGTCCTCCAAGTCCAACCTCTGTTCAAAAATAGGGTCAGCTATGAGGTCAGAGGGAAGTAAGCTTATTCTTCCACTGTGACCTGCTGAATAAGAAGTGAGGTTGCTTTTTTTATCTGAAACTCTGGAAGTTGGATCAAAAAACTTCCATTCAGCCCAAATCGATTATTCACTATTCGGGAATTACCTCTAGGAGCTCCCCGAGGTCCACTTTGTCCAGAGCCACGTTTGAAATTCTGTTGATATCCATCCTGCAGCAAAGAAATAAAAAAAGTTACGACATAAAACCTGGGCATTTTGTTATGTTTCAGGAAGCTATTAATTGTCAATAAAATAAGGAGCTTTTAAAACAACATGCACTAACAAAACAACTGTGACTTCAACATATAGCATTTTATTAGTTTAAATAATCTTAGAAAAATAAGTTCTTACTCCTACTAGTACCTAGCAGGTATAATAAAACATACAATGACAAATTCTCTCTCCAGTTACAGGATAGTTTGTTCAATGCAAATAAGAGATGTAAATAGATGTATTTAGTGTTCAAATTTTTCAAACTACACAGAGGTCAAACAGATGAATTTGCTGAAGGACCTGTCAACAACTGAAGCGACATGCTAACAGCAGGATCAAAATCTGTCATCTCATTTGCTTACAAATACTTGTTTGGGGATATGCAGAGTTAGACATCTTCCAGTCAGTCTAAGCTTTGAGCAAACTGAGCATACCTCCTTCAGAACAATGAAAATCTATGCAAATTTCAGAGTAACATATCCACACTGCAGAAGACAGGCAATCCCAAACAAGTTTGAAAAGTTAAAGAACTTTAAATCCACTGAAATTAAGGGTTTTTTCTGACAACGCTGTGAAAATAATTATATTTAAGAAAAAGTTCTTTATAGTTCACTCAACCTTGCTCTAGTTACTAGACTAATTCCTTTAGGGATCAATCAGCCAAACAGAACACATTTCCCAATTATAACCAGCCATTTAGTATTCTGCTATTTCTAAATACCTGAAACTTTTATCTTCACTAGCAATAAAAAAAGTCCTCGGAAAAGTTTTCGCTAATAGATTTGTTTGAGTGCTTTCATTAAGAGGTACTTTTTTCTTCTACTTCTAGACTGTCTCACAACATAATGGTAGCTTACCCGCTGGTAGTTTGAATAATCCCGAGGAGCATTAAATTGGGGCTGCGTGTAACCACTGTTTGGAGTGTTGGAAAAGGAAGGACGGTAGCCATCATATCCTCCTAAGGAACAAGGTACAAGTCTTTCACTTGGAAATGATAGCCTATTACTTTATGCTATCATAAAAAGAAAAGCAGTAACAGCGTTTTACCTAAACCTGAGGAAAATACCCCCTTTCGTAAGTACTGTTTACCTGCAAGTCAAGCAAATGTTTGCAACATCACTACTAATACTATTCCAAGTAACAAGAATGAAGACCTAGTAAGAATTGGGAGGAGATAGCAATTCAGTCCGTTTCTCTAGTAATCTGAAGTTGGATTTACGTAACATTCAATCCAGAGCTAAACTTAATACTAGGATCTAAATGTAACAGCTGTGACCTGCAAGGCTACAACAGCCAACTCAAGAAGTTGCTCCTGAGCCAAGACTCTCCTGAGTGCTGGGAAACATGTCAAAGGATGGCTCTAGTCCCAAGGGTCTAACACTTAGAATCTAGATCCATTTTAAGCAGACAAGTAGTGACCACTGCATTCCCTGCTACAATCAGCTGTGTTCTTGTTATACAGGTTCCTCCTCTACTCTCCAACCACGAGAGGAAGAGAACACAGCAAAAGCACACAGTGCTGTATCCATTAGTCTAATCCCAAAACACCTCCAGGAATCATGAAAGTTCTTATTTATCCAGAACTACAGTATCATTCCTCCGCTCCTGTTAATTCCCTCAGAGCAAAGACTTTTGGACTTTCTTTGTTCTTGCATTTCTTCATTATCCAGCCTAGTCTCAATATGATGAAACATGGAACTCTTTAAAATACATTGCTTCTACCATAACTGGAAATAAAAAACATTTTTGAAATACAAATTGGCATCTGAATTCCTCACTTGACAGTTGTGAAATTCTGTTGGATATTTTCACGTTTGCTTATACTTGCAGTAGATGCCTGATCAAACTAACACTAGGCCTTCAGCACAGAACAGAAAAAATGCTTCTTTGTTTACATCCTAGTAGGAAGCCTAACTGAACACCTAAAATTTCAGGTGCTTTAGTTAGCTAAAGCAAATGGAATTTTTACTACAACTTTAAATATCATACAGAGATACTACTACAGTATAAAAACAACAGTAGGTCAGTTGAACACTTGGTATCTTGACACAGTGTTTCCAGAAAGTAGTAAGTCAAATGAGAGAGTTTAATAAAGCTGTTTACCTCTAAATCCATTTGCCGGTCCCCTGTAACCATTCATTAAGCCACGAGCCCCACGTGATCCACCACGAGACACTCCTCGACTGTTGTAGTAAGGCTGACTGTTACGTGGAAATCCAGTATTCTGTTGGGGAGGTTGCTGGTGGTTACCTGCCACTTGATGAGTCTGGTCCGGGGAACCATGGTAAGTACCAACCACTGTATTGGAAGTGGGGAGAAAAAATGAAGTATAAAAGTCTGTGTTTCTTTATTTATGTTCTCGTATATATTTTCTTTGAACTCAATATTCAAAGCTTTGAAATACCATTGAATACAACAGTACATGCTCACCCATTCAAAGAAAAATAATCTGCATAATTAAGTATCCAGTTTACTAGTCAGATATCCTACAATATTAGAACGGTAGAGTTGATTTAAGTCAGTGTCAAGAAGTCTCTAGTATAAGTTCAGCAACAAGTATTCCTAATGCAGGTACAATTTTCCTGTGCTATTTCAAACCCTTTAAAGAAAATCAGCAACACACATGCATACTGTTTTTTCCAGAGTAAGTTAACCCACTTCTGTAACTTCCTCCTCCCTGAACTGGCACAGAGCCACTCTGTTAGGTCTAGCTGTGCTCCATAAGGTAAGATTGATGGGAACATTTTAAGAGCTGCTGTTTTGACTGTACAGGCTGGGGGATCCTTCTTCATACAGGACGTGTAAATCAAAAGGCAAGAGCAAGATGGATAGCTTGAGGCTATCTGCATCTTTTAAGTAAGACTGCATCTTTGAAGTACGGTATGTCAACATCTGCACTTCACAGGAATTGTCAGGAATGAAGTGGATTACAAAAGCAGTCCAAGGGCTACAGGCTCATTAAGTGTAATAAAAGACGGAATTCTGTATGTAAGAGCAAAAGAGCTGTAAAATTTAGCCTGATACAAATGCTGAAGCAAGATCTCAAAGAAAATTTGTAAGTGATAAAGCCCCTCCTCTCATATGCAGGAAAGGAAGATTTCTCCACCATCCATCAGGGAGCACAACTTTATGTCTACTTCACTCAGCCACAGAGCGCTATGTAACTCTTGCATAGATTCTCCCTTCTCCTCAACTTCCCATTGAGTCTCATGGAATGCGTGAAGCGGTCATCTTTCTGAGTGTTTAATTAGGGTACAGGTTTTGTTCTAAGGCCACTGCATTTTCTGTGTATCAACAGTTACGTTTACTTAGTTGTTAAGTTACGCATTTAATATTGCATGGCCCACCTTCAACACCAGCATTCCCCAGATTGTCTTTCTGCCTTGTGCTGTATTATGGCCCAAAGAACATTGAGATAGACAACAAACAACTTGGTTCTCCTTCTTCTCACCCACCCACCCCAGTATCCCAGCTTGCAAGGAAGACAAAATTCAAGATCATAATCAGTTAAAGAGAAAAAGGATCAGGCTCTTTTTCCTTACTCCACCTCCAGCAGTTGTTAGCACTTCACCCTTGTCATCTGTCCTGTGTCCTTCATTCAAAAATCCCTCTCTCTATCTGCAAATTTTATCTCAGTGGAAAGTGAGAAGAGTGCTGAGAAAAGAATAGCTTTGTACATAGACTTCATTTTACTGTTTGTTTTTTTGAAGTTGCTAACTTGGAAAGCATTTTACCTGCTGTATTCAAACCACATCTAACTGATTTTCGCAAAGGTTCTAGATCTTTACAAACCTTACATCCCCTGTGAGAAGCAGCCCATGTTTGCTCTCAATTCTAGCTTACTATTTCCTTTTTAAAATGTCATCTCAAATAGTACAACCTCTTTTTTTTAAAAAAAGTAAATTTAAGGATCATCCAACCTTAACATCAGCAAAGCAAGTACTCCACTATACTGTGCTTTCATCTTTAGAATAATCCTTAATCATGTTTATGTTTTTTTTAAACCCATATAAAACTGAATCAGGTGGCAAAATTCTTTTAACAGTTGGAGACATATATACTGAATTTCAACCCCTGCTGGATATTCAAACCGAGACAGAATAACAAAAAACGGGTACTGCTCAGGGGAAAGCTTCACAAAACTAGGAACATCTAAGAACATGTCACATGCTTTGATACATCATCTAGGACTTCACAGCCTGATCATCTGCTCTAATCAAGCTATTGCCATTTTAGTTTTTGCTAAAATACGTTTACCTGTCTGGAGTTGTTCTTGCTGAAGATCTGATTGTTCTACTTGGTGAGGCTGATTAGAGAAACTCTGGTTGTAACTGGCCTGGTACTGATTTTGCTGCTTAAGGGTTTCTGGCTCGTTAACAGGAGGAACAGGTGCATTCATGTTGAATACCTATAAAGTTAGAAGAACAGCTCTCTGGTCCAATTCATTTTTCACAATTCCTCATCGCATCATATAAAGAAGTATGCAAGTCAGAAACGTGACTAACCAAAGGCTATTTTATGTCATTACATGACTGATTCCAGTGTTTGTGTAACAACACAAGGAATGACTACCAAAATAAAGGGATTCAATATTAATTTACTACTTACTGTTTGCATGGACTGGAATGGAGCTGCATTAACATTGATTCCGCTGCTATGCAAAGGTTTGCTAGATCCAGCCTGGAACACCTGTGGCTGAGATGCAGTGGGAAGTGATGATGACGATGGGGTCTGGTCTGCATTCAGTGACATTGAAGCCTAATAATTAAAACAAACAACATTTTAGCAGCTTTTGAATAATACCAAAATTTTAACTTAAAAATTTCACTTAAAAAGACACAAAAACCATGTGACAATGCCTCAGGTTCACCTCGACAAATGAGTATTTCCTACTTCAGCTGAACAGCCTCATTCATGATACCATAATGGGAGAGGAAAAACCTAGCAGTCTTTGCCCTCATTAACTTGTAACACAACTAGAAAAAACTACAGGGGGAAAAGAACTGGGCTAAGTGCTAGCAAATGTAAAAAAATAAATCACATTTCCTAAGCCAACAACACATATGCTGATGTTGGCATGTTACTTCTAACTAAACAGACAATCTAGTAAGTGTCTTACTATGAAGGACTTACTGATCACAGACAGACTCAAAATTTTGAAACGAAACATAACTGAAGTGGCCCTATCAATAGGTAACTAAAAATTACAGAACTTTGTGTACAAAGAAACAGAGACTAACATTTGATGACACCTGCAAGCAGAGTCCTTCCCACCCCTGTGAAATCTGACTTGCCTGAATCTGGTCAATTGATTCTTTCTGTGGCCGTTGCTCTGTTGTGTGAGAAGGCTGATACATGGGTTGGGAGGCTGTATATCCCTCACTTGTAGAAGAAACCAAGGGAACCTGACAAAATAAACCCCAAAGCCCCCAGAAGTCAGCTGATGCTCACACAAGGTTTTATAAAAAGTATCAGAGAACTCTGGAATGAATGGTACTCTCTAGTAAAAGTATGTATTCCAGCAACTCTTTACAACCATTAAGTACTTTTTAACAAGTAGAGGTTTAACCACCTCATCTTGACATATACTCTAACATGCCACACTACCCACACCTGCCAAATTGTATTCTGTGGTTATTTCTGAATCAGCTGGCCATGTATTTGCTTTTACTGAAGAACAACATCCTTCTCCTCACTTCCTTATGCAACCCCAACTACCATCACAATAAAGCTGGGGAAAGACAGACGGAGAGAGAGAGAGAGAGAGAAATATATGCAAGTTTAAATGAGAGAACTCCAAGCTCATACAGAAATAGAAGTGCTGGTTTCCCATGGACTGAATTTGTTCATTTTACAGCCTCTGCTCCCCGCCCCAGAGTCCAGTGAAAACTCTGGCCAACAAAGCAGAGGACTTTGCATTTAAGGCTATTGGGGACTTTAAGAAGCAACTGATGGGTGTGTTCAGATCACCCTGTTGAACATTCAAAAGGAAAGAGGTAAGTTTAGCTACTGCTTGCAAGATCCCCAAGGGAATCATAAGCAGCACTGGTTGAGGTAAGGAAAATAAGAAAAAAAAAAATCCATTGGAGTAAGTCACAGACATCATTTAACAGTAAAATAAAACCTAGTGCAGAGACAACTCTCTGACAAAAAAAAGATTATTCTACACCTACAAACCCACAAAACTACTGAGTGTACTAGCGCTCGCTTCAGCAGGTACATACAGAGGAAGCTCAAGAAAAACTCACATTCCTGTTTCTGTACAAATGAGTGACTTGCAGACCTAATCTGGACAAGATAAAGCAAGCAATTCATACTACCATCACTCTGAGATACACAATCTATCCAGATTTTTCTTTTGGTTTTCAAACACCTACAGGGATCAGATTCATTACTTGAGACCAGCAGAGTCCTTCAGAGATGCCATACATGCTTAATACAAAATCGGGAAGCTCTTTAATCACTAGACAATTCAGTAAGAAACTGACACATCTTAATGAAAAGGTGAATACATCATCTATACATTGCAGAAGCACCTTTAAGTGATCCTACTTAAACAGGAATTTCAGGAAAGCTCAAATGAAAACAGCATTCAACTCATTCTGACTGCTCTACAAGCCCTGTATTAAAATATTATCCAAGCAAACAACTGGGACTCATCCTTAACAGAACAAGGCAAAAACAACAACACAAACTATATAGTTAATCCATTAAATCTATTTGTGATCTGATGCCCACTTGAACAGATACAGACTGCCCTTTAACCAAGTTATCTTGGTTTTGGCATTTCTGTTTCAAATAAGCAAATAAAGGACAACTTCCTTCTATCGAAATTAAAAATACTACTACACATGGCTTAACATGAAAGAGAACACCAGTAGGCAAAGATTGACATGTCAAATTATTAGTCGATCTTGAACAGAATGCACAGCAAAACCTCAAGTTAAACTGCCATATTAGAGTAGGACTACACAGAGCAGGATTCCAAACAAAGTCCTTCCTCTCAATCATGAAAAAACACACTTAAAATTCACCACTGTCACATGGGATACAGATTTTAAGTGATGGCAACCTAACACACAGGCCTGTGGAAGTCAATTTGTGAAATGAAAATCCCATCCACACACCAAATTTGAAGACTGAGGTGAGCTCCGCACACTGAAAGAACTGGCAACTGCCGAGAAGTCCACACTGGGCCATCAGAACGAGCAGTGCAAACTGCAACTGCTTCCGTGTTTGTGCCCTTCAGGTTAAGAGGCCTCTAATTCTAAATGCAGTTTCCTCAATAAACTCATACTTCAACCTTGAACTAGACAGTTTTCCAAACAGAGTATTGCCTGCTCTGATTCCACTACAGAAAATATGCAACATCTGCATAGCATAAAAACTGTATGTAGTAATGTTTATAAGCGGCAATGCTGAAGATGTAATGGAGATAACGGATTTCCCAAAATCAGAAATTCAGCTCTTTGAGTTTCTCATATAGTTAGAAATTAAATCTTATTACAACATCAATCAAGATGTTGATTTAAATGAATTCAAAATCCAAAACACAATTTACTAAACATGTTACCTGTGTAGCTTCTGGTTGCACAGGAACTTGATTAGGCTGGGCAAGTCTTGACTCAGCATGAACTGAAGAAAAATAATTTCACCTGTTACATAGTACAATCAAACCTTTTACAGAATAGCATTATCATCTTATCTAATGCAGTTATTTGAGAGCTCATCATCATAAAAGATGATTATGCCTTTGGCATGGCAAAGCTATACTCAAAATAGCAATTCCCACTTATAAGCAAAGTACGTTTTTTCCAGTTGTCCAAAATAATCCAGCAATTTCCAGAAGGCTAAGCAAAACTTTATTTTGTCCATTTAAAAAAGTTTTAAATGTTCCACACTTCCAAGCACGATCTAGCAGCGAGTGAGAATCAGAAGTCTACAAATAGTATGCTTCAAAAGTACTATCACATTTTTGAGAAAAACACACTTTAACAGTACTGTATTATTGCTGGTGATGACCCCTTTACTATGTAGCAGTAACTGAAGCATTTCTAATAGACGACTTGCAGGCTTCCCCAATATTTATGTTTAGGATTTACCATTACAAACCTGGAGGGCAAACCATTTGTGGCATGTCCAAATTCTGTGTTGGATTCATGGGCTGTGCAGATACAATGGCAGGATCAAGTGTTTGGTTCTCGAACTCCAGCATAGAGTCCTGGGAAAAAAAACAGAAGTAATAAAATCAAATGCAATTTGTCGTATTTTAAAAATACTAACATTCAGAATACAGAAATGACCAGGTCACAATAAAGGAAGCTTAGTCCACAGTTACACAATTGCTGGTTTTACCATACGTTTTAAATCAATTAAGATACTAAAAATTCCAAAATGTATTTATCACAATAAAAATTCAGTCCATGTATACAACTTAAGAGCTTATCTCACAAGAAGATTTTAATAGCCAGACAGAATAGGTGGTGATCTATTCTTTATCCTAAATTAGCACACTGTAGAAAGAAACAAGAAAAGGAACATAAGAAGTGTATGCCTCATTTGTTACCAAGGTGTCTACTCTTTAATTTGTGGAGGAGGAAGAGAGGCTTTTTCTGATGTAATCCGTTATCTCCCAATGCATTTCTAGTTGTTCTAACTTTAGAAGTTAAAGGACAGCCTTCAAGAAGCAACCCAAAATGTATTCTCTTCCTGTGTCTTAGAAGTTTTTCAGAACACAAAATTCAGAACTGGCTTATAGAAGGGATATTTTACAGCTGGTGTCACTTACGCAGAATACACTATGGCACCCAGCAATGAACAACTTTCTGCCTTCTCTGTAGATTTAGTACAAACAAGGACTGAAAAGCTAAGTAACATTCTAATTGTACTTTGACAGCAATGCAGGTTTGCGGACTTCGGATGAGGTCTTGCCATACAGCACTGTACAGTTTGCAAGACCATTGTATTTTTCAAATAAACTACAGCAGACTCTTTAAATCATGACTAACAGCCAGAAAATGGTATATTGTTTCTTTGGTTCTAGCTTCGCAGTACCATGGTGGGTTCATCATACCTGCATGAAGTTATATGGGCCCTGCATCTGCGCCATAAGGTCCTGTACTCGCTGTCTTCTAACAAGAGGATCTGCTTGAGCCACTGTAGAGAGCGTATGAGGTTCAGGAACTGGAGGAGATGTAGCTTGTGTCTGTTGCTGCAGCGAA
This sequence comes from Gavia stellata, assembly GCF_030936135.1. Taxonomy (NCBI): domain Eukaryota; kingdom Metazoa; phylum Chordata; class Aves; order Gaviiformes; family Gaviidae; genus Gavia; species Gavia stellata. The sequence continues at coordinate 3,163,773 of NC_082610.1, forward strand.
TTTACAACCTAACAAGAAACAAGCAACCGACTGAATTTGCAGCTTAAGATAACACTGCATAGAAGTGACTCAGTAGTTCTTGAAATTTATGGCTATTGCCTAATTCATTATGTACATAATTACTATAGTGTTCTTGAAGAAAACTACATCCTCCTACAGTCACACCAATACTGGTGGCCAGCTATTGATATGACCACTTCACAGGATGAGAAAGTGTAGAGACTGTGCTCTATTTGCTTTCCATCTACTCTACTCCCCGTTAAGAACAGCGCTAACAAAAAATTTGTTCAATATTACGGGGATTCTTTTAGAGCAAGATTTGAGTCAGCAATTTATGAACACTCGGAAATTTAAAGTCAGGAAGAGTAAGTTTCAGAAATATGCACAGATGGACAACAATTCTTTTCTCATACCTTTTTGGTAACGTAAGTGGAGTCAGAGTTTATGGGTTGTTCTTGAGACTTTAAAATTTTAACCCAAGTTCTCGAGTGTTATCCCAGCTAGCTGATCTATGGTCTCAGAGAACAGCAGGCAGCATTGCCTGATGGGAAGATTGCAAGACAGCACTGTGGGGGGACACCAGAAGCAGAAGCACAACTTGTAGTGGGCAAGAAAGCTCAGACTTACAAGATACATACTCCAATACGGCGCACATAAACAAAAGGTATGACAGACAGCGACATGCTTTCAAATACCACCTTATCAAAGACAGCAGAGCAGCCAGGAAAGCTGAACACGAGCGTCTAAGACCATCCATCATCAAATAGCTTGAAAACAGGTATTTACAAGGACAGTCGAGCTGCACAAAGTAACACTTTCATGTTCCTAAGCAGTTTTGCTCTTTAGGCAACTCTCATAATACAGAAGTGCCATTTTCAATTGGCATTCATGTCAACAACTGTCCTTTAAAAAGAAGATCATTGTCAATAACTTGTCCATCACTTCTCTATTCCCATGAGCTTTTAATTATTAACAATCTTCCAGATAAACAGGCAAGCCTTAAACTTACAGTTGCACAGGATATAAATTAGCATACGTGCACCTGAAAGTTCAAAATACTTATGAAGTATCTGGTTTCTTATTAGAACTGCAGAACAGATTTTTGTACAACAGTCATGACAAGTGACAAAACAGTCCTATTTTAGACCGGTTCTATAATCACAGGTCTGAACTTTAAACTTGAACTCCCTCTATCCACCCTCAAAGCCTGTAAATTTTTTTTAAACTTCTCAAAGAAACCTACAGCATCTTCCAGTATGCCTACTCCTTCCTCAGATACGCAAACATTGTTTGTATATGACATTCCACACATACAATTGCCTTACAAACTCCAATGACTCTTTCCTTGACCAAATCCCTAGCCATCTGTAATAGAAAATTAAAAAATAAAAATAAAAAAACCTCTAAGCAAAACTAAAAACCAACCACAACCTACATTCCTCTTCAAGATTCCCTTCAGATCCAAATCTCCACTATCAGCCAAAGAGAAGCAATTTGACAATTCCCATGGAAGTATATCCTAAGGCTGTCCACACTGGAAAACAGGCACAACTGCTCTGCTGTCACAGTCCCCAAACTCTAAATTATGGACTGTTTCCAAATTAAGCTCTGTGAGTGGAAAAAATACCTTTTTGAAAATGTTATTTAGAGCACATACATAGACCTCTTGCACATCACAAAGCTTTAACATGGAAGTAAAGAAAAAAAGCAAGCCAGATGACTAGGTGATACCTGAGAAGTACAACCAGCAGCTACTCATCTCCTACATAATTATCACCAAAAATTTTCTCAATTATTTGAGTACTATCACTCAACTTATGATGTCCAAGTCATTCGTAACAATTCAGAATCTTCAAGAAAAAAAATAGTTGCTGGAATAATCAAGAACAGAGACCAAGGACAAAATTTTAACAAACATTTTCCTTTTTCACAAATAGTACAGTACTAACTTCAGATAGTGCTTTACGTCTTTTTCAAACCTGTTTTTTTAAGGTCAGAAGGAACTGTTTAGGGCCTATTCCTTTAGTCTTATTATCACTACCAGGTGCTTTGACCTATTATAATCATAGTAGGATGAAACTACTAAAAAACAGTTCAAGTTCTGCATATTAAGTTGCCAATGGACAGGCTGTAGTTCTAAAGTTAACAGCTTTCTAACAGTCTGCTGCATGAAAAAGGTACAGAGACTACTCTAATATAAGGATCATTATTCAAAAAGCAAATTATTACCCAACCATACATCTCCATTCATCTTGGGGGCACAGCAGCAATGTACAACTTTTCTTTTCGGAGAGCTGAACCTCTCTGCAGAATAGCATTTGACTCATCAAACTGCATGCTCACCTTCTGACACCCCGCCCCTTGACCTTCTCAGTAGGCAGAGCTGCCCAGACACCATCAGAGGAGAATGACAGGGTAGAGAAGGCCAGGGGGCAAAGAAGGAGGAAAGGAGAGGTAAACCCAGAAGTTTAATGAGACCACAAACCAACCAGAATGAACTTGTGTTCTGGCAGTCACAGAAGACAGTTTCTGGCTCTATACAGAACACACACATCCAACCAAAGTTCCATATTACAAAGGAAGCAAAAAATAAAAATTGAACAAACAAGCCCCCCCAACAACAACAAAAAACCCAAAACCCCCAAACCAACAACAACGGCAAAACCCCCACTATTACCAATAAAGGACATCTTCACCAAAATTATAACATCTTATAATCGAAATGCAAATACACTTTGAGAATTCACAAGCAAATTCTTCCATTTAAAACTTATGGAAGGCCCATACAGAAATGTCATTGTGAGACACCATGACTTCTCAAACTAGAAACATACCATACGACACCACAGAAATCTTGAACATATCACATCTACTCAAGGGTTACTGAAAGAGAGACGAGTTTGTGATAGCCTTCCTCTTCATAAACAATTATGGAACCCTCCTGCAAAATGTTCTCTTTCAGAATACTATCAGCTTCCAAAATTAACAGCTATCATTCACAGCTCTTACTGTACTAATGCCACAACTACCTTGAGCTGAAGAGCACAAAGGCTCTACACAATCTGTATCATCACCTTCCCTAAGAACAATTCAGTTGCATTCCCACTGGGATTTTGGTGCCAGCAAGAACAGCAAGAGTCATTTCAAAGACAGTTATTCTCAATTTCCCTTTTTTGTGTTAAATCTGAGAAAATAAGGTTCTTAGTTATGAAAAGGCAGTCTTCAACTCTAAACTTGTCCAAGAAATTGGGACAGAAAGGAGAACTGAAGTATATATCCCTTGTATTATTCTACAAAAACAAAGCTGATATAATCCAGATTTAGTTGACTAGTAAAGACAGGTGGAAAATTTCCTGAAATCAGTCCGATACAAAACTACAACCTGAATTCTTTTACCATGCTAGTACATCATATTATTATTATTCCCATGGGGAAGTGTCGTGGTTTAAGCCCAGCCGGACTAATCACCACACAGCTGCTCACTCACTCCCCCTCCTCAGCTGGACAGGAGAGAGAAAATATGAGGAAAGGCTCGTAGGTCAAGACAAGGACATAGGGAGATCACTCACCAATTACCATCATGGGCAAAACAGACCTGACTTGGGGAAATTAGTTTAATGTATTACCAATCAAAACCAGAGTAGGATAATGAGAAGTAAAACCAAATCTTAAAAAAAACCAACACCTTCCCCCCACCCCTCCCTTCTTCCCGGGCTCAACTTCACTCCCGATTTTTCTACCTCTTCCCCCCCCGAGCGGCGCAGGGGGTCGGGGAATGGGGGTTGCGGTCAGTTCATCACACGTTGTTTCTGCCGCTCCTTCCTCCTCACACTCTTCCCCTGCTCCAGCGTGGGGTCCCTCCCACAGGAGACAGTTCTCCACGAACTTCTCCAACGTGGGTTCTGCCCACGGGCTGCAGTTCTTCACGAACTGCTCCAGCATGGGTCCGTTCCATGGGGTGCAGTCCTTCAGGAACAGACTGCTCCAGCGTGGGTCCCCCGCAGGATCGCAAGTCCTGCCAGCCAACCTGCTCCAGCGTGGGCTCCTCTCTCCACGGCTCCACAGGTCCTGCCAGGAGCCTGCTCCAGCATGGGCTTCCCACAGGATCAAAACCTCCTTCGGGCATCCACCTGCTCCGGCGTGGGGTCCTCCACGGGCTGCAGGTGGATATCTGCTCCACCGTGGACCTCCATGGGCTGCAGGGGGACAGCCTGCCTCACCATGGTCTTCATCACGGGCTGCAGGGGAATCTCTGCTCTGGCGCCTGGGGCACCTCTTCCTCCTTCTTCACTGACCTTGGTGTCTGCAGAGTTGTTTCTCTCACATATTCTCACTCCTCTCTTCTCTGTGCTGCCGCTTCCCGTTTTTTTCCCCCTTCTTAAATATGTTATCACAGAGGCACTACCACTGTTGCTGATTAGCTCAGCCTTAGCCAGTGGCGGATCCGTCTTGAAGTTGGCTGGCATTGGCTCTATCAGACATAGGAGAAGCTTCTAGCAGCTTCTCACAGAAGCCACCCCTGTAGCCCCCCCTGCTACCAAAGCGCTGCCACGCAAACCCAATACAGGAAGCATCTGAGTTTTCAACTGTGCAATACACAGCCTCACAGTTCAAAAGCAGAGGGAAGCACAGCAGGCTTCAATCATAAGGACATTTCTTATACTCTCATGTTCATCCATACTACTTATATTAAGAACTACAGAGAACTGAACCTCTAGGCTACTCTGGACACTTGGTATAAACACAGATGCAATTTGGGTATATTTCAAGATAGACTGAAGCTAATCAAGCATTAACTTTAAAATACTGTGTCTTGTAAGAATATCCCAATCAAGCATGACTTTAATGTGTGTTTTTGGAAGGCTGGTTTGTTTTTTTAAGAGATTTCTTAAATCACATTTAATAGCAATAATATTTTAAGTTTTTTTAAGAGAATGGAATACTATGACAAGATACTATCAAAATCATTCAGGTACACAGCAAAGTTGTCTACTTAGTTACAGAACCTTCACACCCATCCTAAGCATTACTGAATCTCTTAGTGGTCTTCAACACCGTAAGAGATGAATTTCAGCCAGACTGAATGTAAAAATCAGGCAGATAAGATAATCACATCATAAACGGCGCCTCTCTTTTTCACCGCTTGAAGAGATGATGAACACTTACTCCACTCCTACACTTAAAAGAGCCTGAAGACACCAAGGAAGAGAGTCTAAAAAATTGACCATCTGTAATTTGCTGCTACAGAAGGCTAAAGTGAATCAAAAGTTAAGTCTCCAGCACCTATGCTGCTCATACCTCTTCCTAACGGATACAACCCGAGTGCCAACATAAAACATTTGAATGACTCCATGTGACTTATCCTTTCCAGTACGTGAAGAACACAAATTCTAGTATAATAAAATAGACTTGTACATGTAGTTAAGTCTAAACTACTAAACTGGGAATGGATCCCAATAGCAATGTACTGCAAACATCACAGGTGAACAATTGCTCAATTGCAAAGTAGTAGCAAGTTCAACACTTGAAGAACTATAGCTCCTGAAAGCAGAGATGTACAAGCAGGCATATTTTAACATCAGATTATGTACACATGCAATCTGCAGTAGATATTAGTAGAGATGTTAATTTTCAGCTCCCTCTCTGTGGAACCATGCAATGGAACACACAACTATGCCATGCTGTCAGCAGCTGTGTAGCCAAACTTAAATTCTACATTTGCAGCAAAGTTCTCTCAAAAAAAAAAAGGCTTCATAAAAGTCTTTTAAGTCTCTTCAAGCCTAAGACTTTTAAGTCCTGTTTTCCCAAACAAGCCACTATTGAACAAAGCAAGTTCTCCACAAACTTCGCCAGACTGCATAGTTTTTATTTTAGGTACTCCTGAGCTAAGTATTTAATTGAAGACTGAGTAGTGAGTCCAAGCCTACTTAAATATATGTATTTTTAGATATATTGAGGGAGAAGGGATGCAATACTAAAACCTATGAGTTGTGAGTCAGCGGAAACAGGGATTGCAATTTTACCTGCAGTACACAAGATCTTACCTCAACCGTTTCAACTGTCCACTCATCTACCTGTTCCTTCTCACTACTGCTGAACTGAGTCTCTGCCATGAATTGTCTGTTTACATACTAAAATAAAAATAAGAAAGTGTATGAAAGTAAAAGTAAGTGGCATTAAAGCTATACAAAATGACAATCTTGCCAGTGAATAATACCTCAGTTGATTCCACTTCAGTTGGTTCAGTAAATTCTTCTGCTGGATCAGGTTCTGTAAGAAAAATGTATCATTTATGTGAAAAAAAAACAAACCAAAACCCATGTTACAGACCTAGAAGATACAAAGTTAAATGAAAAAAAATGTCCAATAGAAGTGGAATTTCGAAGAAGTGTGATGCATTTTTGCAGTCGTCATTTATCAAAAACAGTTACTTTAAAGAAGTGTTATAGACTTAGTACACAGGAAGCACAGCTAGGTATAACAATGAATGGATACACATTTACTCCTGAGTGACATTAATACCTATTATTAGAGCCTCAATATTGCTGACTTGTACAGTTAAGTATCTGCTGGGTTCAGAAACAAACCCAGTATTACAAGGTAGACAGAGAAGAAACTTGTGCCTCAGAATGAAGACAATAAAAACAACCAGACATTAACAGAGAATTAAGCAATAGCAAGGATTTTCAGAGTTTTTAAATAAAAATTTTAAAAATCACATTTAAATCTTGCTATGAAGAATTATGTTTAGTTACACCAAATTTCAATTTTCCCCACAATGTACTCAAAAGGGAAAAAGGTCATTAATTTTTTCTTCAATTTTTGTACGATAGTCTCGAGTTTCTTAAGGATGTAAGCACACTCTCTGCTTCAAGAACTCTTCCCTTATAACAAAAGATTAAAGTGGTGGAAGCGCTGAAAAATGGAAAACTCTCAGGTAACCAGAACTTTAATCTCTGATCATTTTAATACTACAAACAAGATTTTGTTTATAAATCATTATGAGAAGTTCTACAGGAAAACAAAATAGGAAAAAGATTAATTTTCATTTGCATAAACCAGCTTCCAAATAATTTCACTGTTAGCCTGGGTTCTTATTTCAGCAAGTGACATATTAGACAGGAAATGCTGAAAGATGTGTTCAAAAACAAGTACTACCAAATGACTTTGCTCCTTCATTCACCTGATGCTCCACAGTTAGAACAGTAAGCCTTTCCTTGCACATGACCGAAGACATTTAGGATGTGAACATTAGAAAGGATTACGGTCCCTGTAAAGAAGTAGCTGGCAAGAGTCAGCCTTACAGAACTCTTCTGGGACACAATTCTGGTCTTCTTTCCTCATGGCTCAGAGCAGGGCTGAATGAATGGTTGAATGACCCTATATATGTTGCCTAGCCAGATGTATACCTGATTATCAAGAAATGACATTTCTATTCAAAACACCAGTACACCTGAAGAATTCAGAGACACAGGGTTTTCTGCACTTAAAACTGCATTTGCAATTTAATCATTCTGATGAATCCAAAGAGACAAGACAGTACAACACAAATATGCTAGTCACAAGGGATCTTCATAGTCTTACCAGCTTCTGCTACAGTGTCTTCTACTGCAGGTGCGGGTGCTGCCTCTTCTTCCTCACATAACCCGTTCTGATGGTTATGGGTGCTATCAAAGTAACTAGTTTGAAGAATACGTTCAACAATCTCCTTTAGCGCTTTATCTAGGAAAATGGAAGAAGGTAAAGATTAACAGTAACTCAATCCTAACCATCTTTTCCTTCCCTCTCCAAGATCCCACATAAATTTTATTACGCATTTGCTGGGAAGGTCTTGCTGCCCCAAGCTAGTGCACTGACACTACTGTTACAGAACTACTTCTGTCTTACTAGGTCATATCAAATAAATCAATAAATAATCAACTTCTATTCAGAAAAATCAGAAGGGCAAGGAGAGTCTTAAGAGTATTTCATAGCCTTCTGAAGATTTGTGAAACATTTCAAAGTGAGGTAAAGTTTATGAATTGAATTACCATACTTTTATTCCTGCTATTTCAAAAATCTCTGGTTGCTCAGTTTTCAGTTTCAAAAGTTTCAGGAACTCACTGGAGTTTCAACTGTAACTGATTTTACTTGTAATTTCCTAATTAAAAAAACCTTACTGTAAGTCAATTTCTTACAAAACAACTGTCAGTACAAATTTCCACAGGTACCACCTTCATGAAGGTTCTTCCCCAGAACTGAAGTGGCTCAAAACAGCCTTTGTACGCGAAACAAGCACAAGCTTGCACTCAAGTGCCTCAGATTAATCCTGTAGTGTCTTAAACCAAAACAAATCAGCCACATTGGCAAGGCAGCATTACTGACAGTCTAGGCCAACAAAAACCAAAACAGACTCAAAATGGAAGATTCACTATGCACGTCTGGTAAGTGATGATCACTATATGAATCAATATATACACACAGAAATACATTAACATTCATCCCTACTGTAAGACAAAGCAAACCAGCAATGGCTGCCAATGACATCCCTAAAACCTCATCCTGAGATCCAGATACAATACCCAGTCTGACTTCAGCCAGTAAGAGAATGACCAGGTCTCCAAGGAGCATACATCTGCTCTCTCCTGAAAACTATCCCCATAACTTCTTCCTCCACCTATTCAAAAAAGTATGTGGTACCTATCTTTGGGTCCTCACAAAGATCTAACATCACAACCGTTTCAGACTTTGAGTTCTTGCAGAACAAATATTAATTAAAAATACACTAACCTGGTACCTCCTCAGAAAATTTCATTTCAACAATATAAACAATTTGAAGTTTCCTATTCTGCCACAAACAAGGAAAATCTTATTACCATTCAGGCCACAGTATCTTACAGTCTTTTTTGTATTGTTCCTTAATAAAGCAGGTTAGATAACAATTGCAATACTATCATTCCACTTTCTGTGACTAGAACATGAAAAATTCTTTCAACAGCTCATTATTACTCTAATATAGTAAGATAATTGAAAAATTTTTTGAAAAGGGGGAAAGTTGCATGCCTTTTTACCTACAAAAAAGCATACTATTCCCTAACATTTTCCTACTGTTTTCCAATTAAGATACTTCAGAAATACCCCATGATACAAGAAACAGGCAACTTCCTAGCAGAGCCATTTTCTCAAGGTCTAATGTTAGAAGGTATGTATTTGTGAAAATTTACATTTCTGCTAGAAAGCAGTCCATCTGCATGATCACACCCCAATTTACAGAGTTAATCAATCAAAATAGGGCAAAACCAGAATGCTTGTTGCAGGAGACAAGGGGGAGCAGAACCTCACACTAAATAAGGCCATGTCACTTTATACATTAGGTCATATTATTGACAAAGCTCCTTGTTCACACACACGTTTCCAGAAAACAAAGAATTGCTACTAAGCACCACCAGCAGCAGAACACTGCTGAAATAGCAGGAATAAAAGCTTAAATACAGAGTAATGCTGCATCAGTAAAAAAAAAAAAAACAAACGACAAAACCACCACACAGTAAGGTCACACGTCAGTAAATTATTCTGTTACAGTCCAGCTAAGGTCTGAAAAAAAAAAAAGTAGCTACTCTAAAAACTCAGAAAGATAATTAACTGCCAAAGTTCTTTTGTATCAGACACTGTATTTTACTTCAAGCACAAATTCTGTGCAGTCTCTTAATACAGAGACTATACTTACACGTTGTTCCACAAACTGGTTTTTCCTTCCCTTCCAGTAAGTCCCACAGGTGAACAGATGCTTGCTCATACTGCTCATTCAACCTTAAAAAATTAATTAATACGAGTTAATTTCTTACCAAGTTTTTAAATTACTACAGTACAAATACATCATTAGTTGACTGACAATTATAAAGAAAAATACTTTACTGTAAGCCTACCTCATGCTCATGTCCCGTTCAGGGTAAACTAGCTTGTAAAACTCATCCAGCATTGTCAGTTCCTCCTCTGTCAGTACTGGCACTCCATTTGAGCCTTGTTTCAAGTCGTTGCGCACTTCATCATCACCCAACTTGTCCAAAATAAACTGTAGCTCTAGTACAGTCTTTAAACGCTTCTGCTCAGCTTCTTCTCGCATCAGTTGTTCCCTGCGAGCTGTCTTTTTTATTGTTTTCTGGATCTGCGAAAAAATTAAATTGCTTAAAATTTAAATTGCTTAAACTTGGATTCTATAGTGAAATGTCTTTTATGGATAAGTAGAGATGGATGTTGGGGTTGAACCGCCACTTATCAATCTAATATTACAGCAGAATAACCTGTGAAGTTTGAAGAGTATCTTTTAAGCAGAGTCAAAACCCTGCAAATTAAGACAAACTTTAAAATCAATGCCACAAACTTTGGATCATATTGGATCTTGATCAGTCTTACTTGAAGTCTGTACTTCCAAGACTTACGAGCAGTTCAGTCAAGTAACTGCAGTTACCACGTCTAAAGCTTCAGATACGAATTGTGTTATTTCAAACAAGCCCAGCGTGCTATTATCTGCTTCCTTTATAAAGCATTCTGTAAACACTAAATGATTCTGATCTAGATGAAAGTGGCAAAAACGTACAAAATTAAGTGCCTTTTAAACAAACATTGTGGCTATTTACAACTTCTGGCTTCCGTAACTCATGGAGGACTTACAGCAATTAGAAAAGGTACATAGAAAGGCAACTCAGACAATGAAGGGGACAGAGCAGTCAGTCGCCTTATGAGCAGAGCCTAAGTCTTGGGTTCTTCAATTTGGAGGAGTAAGAGTGATCCAGATTTTTCACAAAGGCCAGCAGATAACATGAACAGAGTGGTTATTCACTATACCTCATGATAGTAGGAGGCATTCATTGAAACTACTAGGAGATCAGCTTAAAACAGATAAAAGTACTCTTGTTTCTTACACACCATGGGAGGGAACTCATGGAATGTTTTGCCATGAAAGGCTGGGGAGACAGACAGTATCAGCAAGTTCAAAAAGGATTTGAACAAATCCTTGGACATGAGGCCCACAGACAACACTAAACGCAAAGGGAATGCACCTATTCTCTAACATTCTCAGTTTGAGGATCATGGCTGCCATAAGGGAATGGGTAACAGAAAATCATCAGCCTTGTACTGTGCATAGTACCTTCTACAACTGCTGTCATAATACTGGTCTAAATGCGTCGCTAGTCTGAACCTACAGAACGTTTCTTCCATTCTAATTCTTAATCCAACCATCCAGCATCCAAAATTCAGCTTGCTCACTTTGTAACTATACAAAGCTTTATTCTTCTTTTTCAAAAAATGTAACTCCTGACAGTAGCTTTCTCCCTCCGAAGCACCTAAATTTTTTTTTTAAAAATTAAAGAGGTATCTTAAAATCAACTATATGAGAACTAATTCCAATCAGGAAAAATTGCAACCAAGTTTGAAAGCAGAGCACCAATTTATTACTCCCGGATTCACTCGCTTCTTTCAGCAGTCAGCTGACCAGGGAAATTTTCAGGACAAACTTGTCCGAAGAAGAAAGTTCTTCATTACTAACATTCCATAAGCATACATGGAACCCTGCTGCAAGAAAAGCAAAGAAACAGCTTGGCTTAGAGGCCTATAAATTTACAACCACATCAAACGTAGAAAGCTGTTTATAATGCGAGGATGTTGATGCCCTTCAAATTATCACATAGTCTGTTCACAAACTAAATACGCTCGTTAGACCAGTCTGCTGCACTAACATCCGCTGCACTAACATCCACTACACAATGAATTCTACCAGTGTTGTTGCTCTTTCTGTAACTCATGAACTCTAACTGTATTACTGCATTTAGAATCTTCCAGTCCTGTAGAACGGGTCATGCTTTCAGCTAGCCCCAAAACTAATTCTTCCTTGCAATGATACTGCAGAGGTCTAAAGCGCATCTTTTTGTTTGCAGCTCTTGGCACAAGAAATAAAGCAAAGCTGTTCATGTAACTGGAATTGTCTGTTAGAGTTTTAGAACTGATACAGTTACGCTTTGTCAAAAAATTACATTATTTTTGTTCCAATACATTTATGTAGTCCATCAGAAAAATCTTTTGGGAATAGTCTTCAGAAAACCTGACACAACCTAGAACACAGAGTAAAAGAAAACAGCCAAACATACAAGAAATCATGAGCACTTCACCTCTGTAAATAGAGGCGACTACTGCATCCAGTATTAGTGAAAGAGATTTTAAAGTCTAAGTATTTGGTATTGCAGCTGATAGCCCACATTGCACCACTTGCTCTTTACTTACGTCTTGGCTCAGAGCCATAAAACTCCTCTGCAGTTCTTTAGCAAATTCCAGATTATTTGTCACTTCCTGGTATTTTGACACTGCATCCTAAAAAAAAAAAACACAAAAGTAAGCCATCACAAATAGAACAAAAAACATACTTCCAACAAACAAATTCCCACATTTTCAGTTCCTAAGTGAGACACAGCATCCCCGAAAAGGACTGCAACAACGTTAAGTCAAATTTTTATTTTCACGGGCCAAAATATTGGGAAGACTTGTATATGTCTTTAGGGCCTCTAGTCTCTTAGATAAATATGTTAAAGCATATGCATACATATGCTCACATGCATGACGTACTAGTTTACTGTTTGGCTTTAGCCAGTTTCTGACAAAAAATGAGTGGCAGGCCGGGGGAACGGAGGAGAAGAGTAATCTGGCAACTCAAAACTGCTCAAGAGATAAAGGTTTGAGAATTGATGCATCGTTATCTTGAGTAAGAGCCAAAATCAAAACACTACATAAAGCATAATGTTCCCTTCTCCAGAAATCTTCATTATTTGCTATTTTCTTAAATCTAATATTCTGATTTGCACCAAAGCAATCCAAACTCCTTAACCCACTTCGCAGCACTGAGAAATTACAGAGAATCAGATCAGGGAAAATAAGAAATGGCAGAGACATTTACACTCCTGCTGTGACAATATTAATAATGGCTATGTTCTTGGTTAGAACAACTGAGCCAAAGAAAAGGTAAGGGCCTACTTTCTTTGAAAAGCAAGGAATATGAACTGTATTTGCCTTGTATTTTCTTAAGGATTTCCATTTGTAATACAGCTAACTAAAACTTACACATTTACACATATTAAATGTATACATTAGGTGATTTACAAAATTCATCATTCTTAGCTGATTTGTAGAAGCAGAAGACATAAGGGAAAAAAACAAATACTTTCAGCATTTGTCCAACCAAAAAAGATTTTATCTTTATGAAGTGTGGTAGTCAGGCTGTGGTCTTCATAAAACTCAATCACAAGCTTCCCTCCTCAATATGAAATTTCAGTTATCTTCCCTGCTCATCAAACGGAAAACTTCTAATCATTTATTTTCACAACACACCATTAAAAAATAAAAATATACAGATCAGCGATAGTTCAGTTTTCAGTTAGCACAGAAGAACCAAAGCAAAGCCTAGACAGATGAAAAGATTCACATGGATCAAGAGAAGCAGCTAATTCTTGTAATTGTGAACAGCTGCAATAGTTGCAGGGTAATTCCCGCCCCCCCCCTTCACTCTTCTCAATGTTAAAAATCATCAACAAAATATTGTTGATTACTGAGCATCTGGTAATCTCTTTAAGTATCAAGATGCATGTTTGCATCATACAACTGAATTTAATTTGGTACTTCCTTTATATTTATTACAACAGGAAAACTGCTGTTGAGTCAAGCTCTACAATAACGTACTTCAAGAACCAGCCCCAACAAGGAGAGAAGCAGCATACATCCAGTAAATCCCACTTATCTAGAGCGTCCCATCTGCTGCACTGATAGCTGCGATATACACGTGGATGCAGCTTATCCTGAGAGCCCTTCAGAACTTGGTCTAAGCTACATCTCTAACTAGACTGCACAATATTTACAAGCTACCACCAAGTGACTAAGCTCCTTAAGATCTCCGTGGGCACATTTTCTACAAAGAAAAAGATGATGTCCAGAGAACCTCAAAGGTATCATTTAGCTCTTTCAACAGTCCTAGGTTATAACATATGCCAATTTTCACCACAGCATATTTACATCCTAACCTCAACAAGCATAAAGCATTACAACACATTCCTCTACCTACTCCTTCAGTTTTCTGATTAACAGAAAAATCGAGATGTTCTAGGCAATAAAAAACTGAGGTCAAGTCAGAGCTCAGAAAAATCTAGCTTTTAACAAGGGGAAAGTGGAAGTGAAATTCATCCCTTCCTTCCCCACCAAGATCAAAACACAATTTAACAGAGAGCTGGTTAGTATTTTTTTTTTTCTTTTTACCAGTTGATCTTGATTCAGACGCTCTCCCTTGTTCATCCGTTCCTGGTAATCATCAAGTTTGCTCTGAAAAGAAAGAAAAATGCTATTATGAGGAGCCAAAATCAGGTTACTGCTTTTTTCTACTTGCGCTAACAAAATTAGGTACTGTCATATTACGGTAAACACAGACTGTAACGCATTATACAAGCATGCAATTGTCATGTAGAAATAGTACCTGAGAAAACTTGTCTTCTGGGTTAAAAAATGTAAATACTTCCCCAAGAGACAAATATTTTAACATTACTTGGCTATCACAATACATCTTCATGACTAGTCTTAATTTCTGAGGAAATACACATTTCTCCTAATGGGGAGAGCACTCTCAATGCACATTTCCTTCAGTCCAAACAACAGAGAGCTGAATTCAGTTCTGAGTCAGAGCTTATTACCCCTGTATCACTACAATACCAGAAACATGACTGCAAAAATCCAGTCAATGCTATTAAGATTCAGAACTGTAATTCTTTGTACTTGCATCAGTTAAGATAGTTTTAAAGAATTTAAAACAGTTTCTAATCCTTTGTGTGAGAATGCCCACCAACACAATTCATATTAATAGCTCTACAATGTTTTTGTTCGAGAGCATTAAGATATCTTTTTCACAGGGAGAAACTGAAAAAGGAATCATTAGGTTAATTTTCAGCAGGATCAGTTCTCTAATCTGCTTAAATACAAAACCATGCAAAACACTGACATTAGCCAAAAGCAGGTAAAACTTGGGCATGCTGGAAGCGACAAAGGACCTACAGGGAAGGTTCTTAGAAAGGAAGCAAAGTCAGTAGGAATAACATACGTAACTATTAAGCTCTAAGTTTTCACCATTTGTATATTATCATGTATGATAATATTTTTTATGAAATTTGCCTTGGTCTTATTAAAAGAAAGCTATTAACATGAATCCATAACAATTATCTTCACAATCTAGCCTAACAACAACATGAAAGGGAAAGCAAACAGAAACACTTCATTTTGAATGTAAAAGAACTAAAACCCTGTTTCAGAGTTTATATTTGCCACTGAGTGACAGGGGGTTTTTGTTGTTGTTGGTCTTTGTTTTTTACTACTTTTGTCTCAGGACATCTCAGTTAAAATATTTTACTGATATTTTTCTAACTAGTTCAACTTCTATGCTCCACCTCAGACCTTTTGGAAAGATCAAAGTCTGTGAAACAGTTTAACAAGAAAGCTCCTCTTACAAAGTATTTGATGCCCAGCATCACTTACTGAAACACATAACCACCCTTATTAGACTTGGTCCTTTTGATGTCACCTAGCACCAACCATTTATTCCTTTGGAAATCCTACAGGTTAGATTTAACACTTAACTACTTCATCTTTCAGTGTATCAGGGCCAGCAATGGCCTAGGCAAAGTCAAAGAAGAACTTTGCTTCAAAAATGTATTACGGGGAATTTTATGCTGGGGACAGACACTAGCAGAGTAACAGTTGTCAAATGCAGCAGCACCAGTTGGTAATATATCAAAAAAATACCCCTGAAGAGCATTTGGCATATTGGAGAGCTACCACAACAGGAAACAAGGTCATTTTACTCTTATACATACTAATTTTAGAATAGATGATGACACGGTTGGACAATCACAAAAGTAGTTTTCATGATTTAAGTTGAGCATAGACGAGCTGTGAAGTCAAAAGGGTGGGTAAGGAGTTCAAATACTGCAATACCCCAGTGCAAAGCCAGCCAGGTTAACCAATGCCTCCGCTGCTTAAGGTAGCTTAAATCCTACAACGTATTGGCTTTGCAGACAGAGAAATTTTTAAAAGTTCCTGCTTGCTCAAGCCACTTACTCCCAATGCTGCAGATTACAAGTCCCTTGGTCACACTGATGCAATTGTTTGTGAGGCTGCACAGTAAATAGACCGCTAATATGAGCCAGTTTAAACACTGCCTACAAAAATGCATTAAAAACCCAAACAACTTCTGTGATCCAGTTTCCAACACAAACCCATAAACAACCACAACAGTAAAGCAAACAGGATAGAACATCAAATTCTAGGAGAACACTACTTAGATCAATTTTGTTGAAGAAAACATATATTGCAAAATTATGCTGCAAAACACATAATCCATTTTGGTGGCTAAGGGCATAAGGGAGGGAACGGACAAAAATACCCTAAATAATTCCAATTGTTTCTGCATAGTTTTTCCATGCAGCCTTACTTCAGCATGGTTGGTATCTTCAGATTGAATATGTTATTGCAATATTCTTAATCGGTGCCTAAGCTTTTCTTAAACAGTCAAATATTCTTAAGGTCTAATGCAAATGCTTTGTTCATTTTCATTCAGCAATGTATCAACTAAAAAAACCACAGGGTAATATGTCTATTTCTAACCATGAGAAGTTACTTCTCTTCACTTTTTCTTCCTTAAAAACATCCGTATCAGAAAGGTAAAAGTGAAAGAAGGAAAGCCCTTTCAGCTGCAATGCAGTGGACAAGCAAATGTGTATTTAGTTACATGTTATCACAAATATTCCAAATGCCAAGTAAGCATTTTTCTGTCATCTCAAAGACTGTAAAATCCAAATGCTGCATTACACAAAGATATCAAGGAAGCAAAATGTTTTCTTTTTAATCTGTACTGTCAACTAACAGCAATCTAAGAGTACCATTAGTGCTGTAAAATAACTGCAGTAAAATTCCTGCTTAGCAACCTACTGCAGTGTCTGCAAGAAGTAAAGATTTTCTTAATTTTACCCCCCTTACACAACTTCATCCTCACTCATCACAGATACACATCTTGATGCATAAAAGCTAAACCAGCAGAAAAAAAAAAAATCAAGTGGCAAAGCGAGCACATAAATTGTCTATTAAACAGCTCATGAGTCAGCAGAGCCCAGTTCTGCAGATAGCAAGCCACGGCGCTTCAGCTCTTTTTCCACTGAGCTACCTGGAAGTATTGCGAGTTCCCTTGGAGAAAAGCACTACACATAGGCTACCGGGGGGCACAGGGGGAAGGTGGTGGTGTTCATTGCTTAAGTATGCCCTAGATTTTCTTTTAATAGAAATCCAAAATTATGTTCCTTTATTATGGTAACAGATACCGTCCCCTCACACTCAAGTTCTCATTACCTTCTCTGAATTGCCTCAAAAATGTTATCCTAAAGTGAAAAAAAAAAAATGCAGTTACATGACATTAGCTTCAAAAACAATACTGTTTTTTAAAATGCCTGACCATTCAGCTGTGCTGTTAGAGTAATTTACAGTGCTGTGCTATAAACTGGATCACTGGAATGATCTAATTAAAAATAACCCTTAAAAAAGGGGGCCAGGAGCAGGGAAGAAGGACTATATTTAACCAGGTAATTTCAATGGTATGGTTTATACTAGTTACAGCAGCGCAAGTGTATATGCCACGCTGCAAGGTGGAAGGGGAGAAGGTAACCTCTTCAACCAGCTGAAGTAAACATTTTGTAATGCATGCTTCACTACAAGTAAAGAAAAGATGGAGGGGACTACTGCAAGTCTGTTTTCTGAGATATCTCAAAAACCGCATGTATTTTTTTAACAGCATTAAGCAATTAAGATAATCCAAAATAGCTGCCTTACATATTTCCCACTGAAGCAAAAGAAAAGCCAAGCTATGCAACAGAAGTTTATTAACCTGTTCTAGATTTGTACATTGTAATTTATTTGCCCCCCACCATCATCTCCATGCTCATTCACCAGTTTTAACTTCTCAGCAAAGACTGCCCAGAAATGACTGAAAAAAACCAACAAAACAGTCTTCCCATTTCCTCAGAAAAACAGACAGGAAAAAATCAAAAAAGGTAAAACACTTAAACTGTATCAGGAATGAAACATGGAAGTTCAGAACCTCTCAAAAAAACCCACAGTTCTCACATTCACTCTCTGGGTACACTTCCTATTACACATACACACCTAACAGAAGTCCCAAGAAGCTGTTTCAGTCCTGAGTTATAACCAAGAAGACGTAATGAAGCATTAACATCAATACTCCAGAACACAAAACACTTACAGGTTTTCTGCTTAAACTGAATTAATTTTTGAAGTAACAGTTGTAAATATTCTTGCGGGTTTTTTCCCCCATAAGTCTGGTGAGTTTGACAATTAAGAAAAAAAATCTGTATTAGTTTTTAAGCGAGTGATAAAGACATACCAATTCTGAGACTGCAGTCTCATGATCAGCTTACCCCAGAGGACACCGATCACAAAACAGGTATTCTCCTGCTCGCCACACGCCAACAAGGACAGCCATACGGCCAGCCTGCCAGCTGGGTCAGGAGCCAAATCCAACCAAACACGTACAGCCAGATACAAGAACGGCCAGGAGCGGGACCCACTCCTTCCCAAAGAAATGCAGAACTGATGGGTATGTGCAATCTTCGAAATGTAAACCTTTTAAACTCAGATGAGTTGACTACAGAGAAAAAAATTGCTTCTTCAGTAACCCAAACTAGGTTAAGCCACAGATGAATGAAACTCCTAAAAGTTTTGGTGGCTGCATATGTATGTTCTCTTTTATAGAAACACTATCAATTTACAGGTTAAGTTGACTACACTGCAGGAGACCCAGATTTCGTTCTACATATCATTTCTGTTCAAAATTACTTCTACAACAGCAAGTGAGTTCCAGAAGACAAATCAGGTCCTAGAACACAAACTGGGCTCTCCCAACACATTCTGTGTTATCTTTTTCTTCTGAAAGGAAAAGCATCAACAAAACATCAAAGCAGCACCTGAAAAATTTAAATTACTAGATCTTTCACAGCTTGTAAGACTCATCATGTATCTAGTTAACAGAACTTGCTACGAGAAATAATCCCCATGCTACATAGAACAGTTAAAAACAAAACAGAACAAGCTGAAACCAGAAAGTACCAAACACCAAAAAATTTCAGATAAACCTGCTTGGTTTTAAGAGATGAAGGTTGGTTATTCAAAACTGCTACCAAAAGAGGTTTCAAAGAAAGGTTCTGTGTTTCAATACACAGTTTCAAATGAATTTTACAATTTCTTGGTTTCAGAATCATGTTTCATCTCCAAAGATAAATTTGAAACCAAACTTCACAAGGAGAGCTTCTGAAGACACTCGCAAACCTTGAACATCCATGTGGCCCACATAATGGTGCAAAAGCACTTAAGAGTGCTGCTGCTGACAGGCAACTTGAAGCATGGCGCTTCCCTGCTATCATTAGCTGCACCTACCAGAATAGAAAACTGATCTCAGCTTTTACTATAGGTTCGTAACTGTTTCTTACAGGAAATCCCACATTTTATTGAACCAAGTCGGATCAACTTGAAATATCCATCTACTGTTCCGGTGAAAATTCCTGTGTAATAATGACAGAGGCACTTCTTAAGTATTCATTTTTTAACCCAGTCAGGATTACACTTATCCGGAAATTTAGAGACAGGCTGATAAAGCAACAGCATCTTAAGTTACCAGCTACAGCTAAGATGTGCCATCTTTTTAACTGATACACCAAGCTCAAGTCATGCCAAGTAGTTTAAGCTAACATGCTTACTTCATATTTACAGTTGTCCAAGAACAATAATCTTTGTGATCACCTGCCCACACCTTAAATCATGTGTTAGCAAATAAGAGATTTTGTCCTCGTACAGAACATTTGGTTTTAAAAACGGTTTTTATATAGCTCATGCTATATTACACAAGTTGAAAGCAAAAAATAAGTTTGTTTTCTTCAGTTGTCACTGTATCAAGACATGAGTGTGATCTACATTCAATGAGCTTAATTTGGAAAGGTTCTTCCCTCTAAAAAACAAAAAGCAGAAAGGGCAAGGAGAAGAAAATGCTGGTCTTACTGAAGTATTTTCTCCTAGGGAACCTGGAGAGCTAGCAGGATTCTAACCTCAGACACCTAACAAAAACCTGGAGGAGTTCATGCAACTTTTAAATTAACTAAGCTTGTCAACATATACTCAAGTCACCTGTCTGAAGGTCTTGGTAGAGAAAATACACCTTCAGTTACCCCCTCCCATGCACACACAAATACCTAGTCATCTAAGAACAGAGGAAGAAAACAGGAGAGCATTCCTATCATTTCCAAGTATAAAGAGATGAAGAAAACACAGACATTTTCAGGCCATGTTTTCACATACAGTTATGAACAGCAGTTCAATTTATCCTTGTCCCTTTGAACACCAGCAATGCTCATTCTTTCAAACAATGAGGTCACTTTCAAGAAAAGAAAATGAAAGCATAACAAATAATCTAGCATGTCCAATTTATACAGAAACAGTCAAAATAGTATAGAACAAAGTTAGCAATACGGTAATTTGAAATTGTGTACTGTATTTTGATGGCCACATCATTTTATCCTCAGAGTTTAGAAGGAAACATGATACTAAATAATTTACTTCACAATTTCTGATTTCTTCATAAAGAGTGACCTTTTCTCAACTAAAAGCTGCACATACCATTTAAAACCTAAGATGGTACCTTTCACAGAGCAATTATTTTCCATTCTTCAAAAGCATGTGTCTAAGTCAAGTATATTTTTGTACTCATTCTCCAATAGAAAGCTCTCAAAATCATCTCTACTGGCCTTCATTATGAGCTGCTGACAAAGAAAGGATTAAATGTTCAACTAAGCAGAAGTTTTCAGTGAGGTTTACTGGATTTTTCACCCACTCCTGTCTGCGCAGTATCCTGTATGATTTTACTTTCTGGATGGTCAAAAAAAAAATCTCATCAAAAGATTCTAAATAAAGGAAAATCAATGAATTTGTGTACTTAAGTAAACTTATCAAGTAATACAATAAAAACACTGATGCCCATGTGTACAACAAGGTTTGTTTTCAGGACCCTCAGCACGCAATGTTCTCTTTATTAAAGAATGATTAACTAAAGAACCGTTGATTCCCCCACCAAGGGAGAGGCTCAAGCCCACAAATTAGTAATTCTGCTTTACACTCCAAGAACAATACCTCATTACTTTTATAGTGTTTACATGAGAGTCCTACTTCAGTAAGTTTCAGAACTTTTCCAGCCCATTAAGACTTCTAAAAATCTTTGAACTTTAATTCATCGGTGTGAGAGCACACCTAGCTTTTCTTTTTCAAGACCTACCCTTTGCCTTTTGTTTTTTAAGCCCACGCTGCCTAGCACCGAGTACCCCCAAAAGAGACACCGTAAGTAATTTTAATGGAAGATCTTTCAACAGAAGCCATTTCCAGAAAAAAGGCACTCTGTCCCCTGTATTCACTTCCTATGACACCATAGTTACAAAAAGTCGCAACAGTAGCCACAAATACAAAAAACAACAAACCCAACCCCAGAAACTAGGGCCTTCATGAGACCATCACCAATTTTTACTCTCTTCTGCCAGAATAATAGCCTCCCACACATCCTTCTAACTTAACATACTATGAAAGTAGACCAAAAGTCCATTCAAATAGAAGGGAATGGCTAAGCCAAGTGTAAAGTAGGCATAAATTGTCTTTTAAAAGGTAAATAAAAACAGTACTAGAAAGGAAAGCTGACCCGCACACCAAGAAGAGTGTGCTTATGCTCTTTATTACTTCAAAGTACAGAATAGATCAGAATGTTCACCTGCTAATTTTAGTTTTTAAAATAAACATTTTGAACGTCATCTAAAAATATTTTTAGAGGATTTTTGTATACGTTAGATACAACCATCGTTTCAAACAATTTTTTTTTACTGGAACAACTAGAGATGCACAGAAAGATCTGCATTCTTTCTCAAGTTGAGGGCCAGCGTTCTTGTGTGCGCACACATTCGTATGTATTAATGACAAGTTTAAGACAGACATCTTGTCCTATCTGTACATGACAGTATTCAGACAAGGATCAAGAAAAGATCCTCCAACTCAAAAACTTATTAAAAGTTCCTGGCTTGCTGCTTTTTGTTGTTTCGTTTTTAAAAATCAGGAAAACCCAACACCTATTTTTTAAGTGGGAAACTACACTTCGCACATATTTACAGGTAAAGCGCAGCTTGCCTCATTTGCAACTCACCTGTACAGATTAATTTACTGCTAATATTTCCACCCTCTGCAGATATAAAATACTAGACTACTACGCTCTAAAGCGCTAGTTAAAAATATTAATGGAAGAGTAATTGTGCTTACTTACTTCTAAGAGGAAAAACATATTTAGAGCTTCAACACAGACATGAAATTATTTTTTAGTATTCCCTAATTTTAGCTTAGTAACATAGTGTTTTGAAGCAAGTCTTTAGGCTACACGTATGTTAGTACTTTTCTGATGGACACTCATGCTCTGTAGGTTTGAAAGCCCTCCGAGGCTCATTTAATCTAGCAACACCGAGCGGGTGCCACATAAAATGTAAGTAACCACGACACCCTTTCTTCTTTTCTGTCACAACTCGAACCGTCCACGGACCACGGATTTAGTAGCTGGTATTTCTAAAAATAACTCCTTAAAGGCCGCTTCCAGCTGACCTAAGGCTCCCAAAGGGGTGAGCTTAGGGCGATGAAAAACGAGAGACGAAAGAAATCCCTGGGTGGGGTGGCCGGCGGCCCCCGGCTTTGTGCAGGCTGCTCGCACAATGCAGTTCCGTCGGAGAGGCTGAGGCTGCCTCCGCCGCCATGTTAGCTCCCGCTTCCATGTGCACGGGCTCCGAGGGGGCCCCGGCGCGCCGCAGCCTCTCCCCGCAGCTCGCCTCTCCGGGGCGGGGAGGGGGAGCGCTCCCGCGACGGGGTCGGGGGGGAAAGCAGGGAAACCGGGGGCCCTTCCCTGCGGCGAGCCGGGAGCGCGGCTGGGCAAGGCCCCGCCGAGGGAAACAAAAGGCGGAAGGGAGGGGGAAGGGAGCCGCGCCGCCGAGGGGGGTCTCGCCGGGAGCGAGGAGGGGGCCGCGGCCCGCGGGGCTGGAGGGGGGCGGCAGCCACGACCCCTCCGGTCGCTGCCGCGGGGTGGGGGGGTGGGGGGAGCGCCCGGCTGGCTGCCGGGGGCGGTACGGGGCCGCGGGAAAGGGCGGCGGACAGAAGGGAGTGGGGGACACCCGAAAGGGGAAGGGGAAAGGCCGGGAGAGAGGCGCTCGCCCTTCTGGAACCTTCCAGCGGGCGGCCCCTGGGGGCGACGCCGGGAACAACCCGCGCAGGCCGCAGGCTCCCTCGCCCAGGGAGCAGGAGGGCACGGCCGAGGGGACCGGCACAAGGAAGAGGAAGGAAAACAGGATGGGACGGTTCAGCGTCCCTGCAGACGGCCCGACGCCGGGGGCAAGGCTCGCCAGAAAGCGGGGGCCTCCCGGCGTGAGGGGAGAGGGTGAGGAGGGTGGGCGACGGCGGGGCCCGGGGCCCACCCTCGGGGCAGAGAGGGAGGGTCAGCCCGCGGCCGCCGGCCGAGGGGGTCAGGAGAGCACCTTTTTCTTCTCCAGGTTGCGCAGCTTTTTGTCGATCACTCCCAGGATCTGCTTCATGGCCTCGGTTTGCACCGAGGTGATGCTGCCGCCCGATGCCTGCGGGGCGGCCGCCGCTGCCGGGGCAGCCTCACCGCCCGGGCCCGCTTTCCCGCTGCTGCTCGCCATAGTGCTGTTGGTAGCCGAGGGCATCTCTGTGTGAGAGAGAGAGGAGAGAGCGAGGGCGCGTTACGGGGGAACGGGCCGCCGGAGGGGACACGCGGGAGGGAGGGCGGGCGCGCACACGGCCGCTTCCCCACGCCCAGGGCGCGCGCGCGCGCGAGCCGCACCTGCCGGCGCGCGGCCACCCGTCCTCCCTCCCGCCCGCGGATTGACGCGGGCGGGCGCGCGCGCAGCGGTCACGTGACCTGGCAGCCTCGCGCCGCCAGCGGCGCTCGCCCAGCCAACGGTCATTCCCCGAGCCCGACCTCCCCCCCGCCCCCGCCGGTGTCCGGAGGGCCGCGCCGCCCTCCTCACCGTGTGCGTGGGTGGCCCGGGGGAGGGGGGACTCAGTGCGCTGCGCTCTCGCTCGAGGAATGGCCGCCTCAGCCGACTCCGGCCCCGCCGCCCGCGCTGCTCCTGCTACCTCCGCACCGCGCTACTAGGGGAGAGAGCGAGGGCGCGCACGCCAGCGCGTAAGGCGAGGCGGGCCGGGAGCGAGCGGCGCGGGGTCCTCGCCGCTCGCGAGTGCCCGCGGAGAACGCCTGAACCCGCCCGCGCGCCAGCCGGAGGAGGCGCTTCCCGGCAACGGCGCCGTCTTTCGGCTCGTCTTTGGCGGGTCTTTCAGGCGCGCGGCGGGCGCCTAAGCGCCAGACACAATAGCCAGGCGGGGCTGCCTGCCCCGGGCCCCCGGCGGCGGCGCGTCCGTCTGCACCGGGCCCGCAGCTCCACACCCAGCCGGGACCCGCTGCGGGGAGAGCGGGGCCGGGGCCCTCCCCACCGCCCCCAGCGCGGCACCGGGCTGTGCCGCGGGTGAAACAACCGGCGGCGTTGGGCTGGTCGTGGCGCTGCCGGGCCCTGCCTCGCTGAGGCGATGGGTCTGCGGCGGCGGCGGCTCTCCCCGGGCGGAGCCCGTCGTACCGCTCCCGCCTCCTCGGGAGCGAGGCCGTTCCCGGCATTAGCGTGACTCCGAAACATGTTTTCTGCCTATCCGTGCCTCTAAGGCACGTCCCGAGAGCTGTGGGAGGGTTCCGGAGAGGTGCCGTGCCACAGCTGTGATTGGGCCGCAAGAACTGCATTTCGGTCACCGGGCACAGCTGCCTCATTTGTCTTTCACAGGGGGATTTCTGGTCGAGGTACCTGCATCTCTCCAAATACAATCCCTGAATACTACATATTTGATTTTAGTTTCACGCATTTTTGTGACCCAAAGCTGCACCGTGTCTAGCTAGCACTTGCTGAACCTTTACTACTACAGTGACAACAAATAATTACTTCAATATTAATTTAAAGACATCGTACTCAAATAGCGTTGGGTTTTCTGTGAAGTAAAGGAAATTTTTGAATGAATGCCTTCTTAGTGAGGTACAGCTTGAAGATGAAATGCCACTGCCTTCAGCGCGCTGGGCAGCTAAATAGCGTTGGAAAGGTTTTAGTATTTATTCAGTTGTCTTTCTGGAATTAATGGATGGAAGACTTTGGGAATGTAAGGCCCTGAAAAATTCAGTTCCCAGTAATTGCAAATTGCAGGTGGAATTTTTGGTTGTAATACCAGTTTAAGCTTGTATGTGTACCATTGTTTTTTAAAGCTGAATTTTTCTTTGATCTGTTTAGTCATGGATCCACGCAATCTATTGCATTGACACAAGAAAAAGCACTGTTTCTTGAACAACTGGGCCAACCTAATGGTTCTCTGCCACCAAAAGAGAGATTATCTCATTACCCTTCCTCACCAAATCCCTGCACACAATCACGCAGTCCTTGCCCTTGTTTCCATGCTGATTCTTGCTTCTCGTGAGTTAATTCAAGTTGATAATCCAGCAAGAAACTGCTCTCTTTGACCTTGTGCTGTAGTGGTTAATTTTGAAGGGTCAGGGGTTTTTTTCTTATTCTCTCTGTAAATACCACTTCTTATGCTTCTACTTTTCCTGTATGCCTGCATTTTCTGTAGCAACTCAATGCTTTGTCATTTTATATTAGATTATTTGCTTTCCAAATCACCTTTTTTTGCATAACAGGTTATAAGACAAGTGTAATAAACCACCCAATCCAATTATTTCTGTTGAATAAATGAAAAAGAAATATCTTCAAATATTGGAAGTCTGTTTCTTTTCACTATTCACCAAGAAGATTTTGTTAATACCGTTATATTTACAATATTTAATTTTTATGCATTTACTTCTCCAAGCCCCTTACACAGGGCTGGAAATCACCTTTTCCCCAAGTCAAATGCAGTTTCTTCGAGAATGTGTGAAGCATATTGAGGCTTTTTGACCACAAAATATGCTTTAAAATAATATGGAATTGTTTCACCCATTCCTATTAACGTCTACGTTTTCTTATGTTGCCATTGCAATTCTGCATAAGTTCTGGGCACTTGACAGCTTAGGCAAGTTTTTCAGCCAATTCATAGGATCCTAATATAGTTTGCATTCAAAACCTGTATTGCTGAAGAGCTAAAAAAAATCTGCAATAAAAGAAAAATCAGAACTGATGGGAGAATTGGTGACAATAAATTAAGAACACAGGTTGGACCAGAGTAAAGCCCTGCTTTTGCCCACCAACATGAGATATTTATTCTTCATGGGAAAGCACAACATAAAATAGCAAATGTTCATGGTCTCAAAAAAAAAAAGTTAAAAATACTGCTCCTGAGAGCAGTTATTACATGAGATTACATGAGCAATAATTATGTGATAATTGCTGCATCAAAGCTCTTCATAATTACATTGGATGCCTTTTTGGTTAGCCAAAGATGGAATTGAGACGGCTGCTAACTTTACATGCTAAAGCATAAGTAAGTATAAGCAAAGCATTAGGTACTTATCTTACACAGGGACTGCAAAAGGAGGGCTTTTGTATTATACTTTTAAAAAGACATGTTAATTTAGCCTTGCTAAATTCATTTAACAGATTCTTACTATAACACAGCAACTCTACCAAAAATATCTCTCCTTGTTGCATTACAGCATAATTCACCATCAGTACTACGCTGCAGTTGCTCTGCGTGGGCTCCGTACCAGACCTCTGGACCCTTCAGCAGTCTCTTAGAGCAGCCCAGGAACAGCTGACATATGCGTGGCTCCCTAGTCTGCATCAACTTTAGAAGTAAAACTTCCGAACTTCCAAAATTCGCTCAAAAATAACTTTCACACAAACAAACTGTACTGCATAGTCGATCTCAACTCTTAAAATACATCTTAATACTTAACGTGCTTATAATTTTAGGCAGGTCATGTGTTATATATTCATCTACCTCTTTCATACCATTCCTCTAAAAACAGTGACCACAAATGCGTCGTACTTCTGCGCCAGCAATATTGCTCGTCAACGCCTGAGAGAGAAAATGCTGCATAAGAATTCCACCATCAGATGAGGGTTGGGACCTCAACCTCTGTACTTTAAGGAAATGTTGAAACACTTCTGATATGTGAGTAAGCTTTATCCTGGCAACTTCTAGTATGACAAACTTGTAATTAGCATGTGGGTCTCAACCTTCACATTTCTCAGAGATAAGTACCCCCTTACATACCACATGTGGTATGATCTTGTAAATCTGGATTCAGGTCTCTTTGCCTTTGACTTCTTTGATGTTAGCTAGCTGGTTGAAATCACACTTCAGCGTAATTATGGTGCAGGTCAGGTCTTCTTATTTGTAGGGAGCTGGCTTTGTATTTCATGTTTGTGAGCTGTGTAAATGAAGGTCAGCTCTGAAGTTGCTGATTTTGGAGTCACATTTGTTTAGTCGCTATAGAAAGGCAAGAGAAGAGAGAACGTCCCCCCAGCATATGTAGCACTTCCACAAACGTGAACCTTTAGACCACAAAATTGCAGGGTCTAAAGACGAGGGAGGCCTCCACCTCCCCACAGGTGGTGTGGGGATCCGGATTTAGGAGACTCTTATCTTTGCTCTTCATGTTCCAGGGAAACATCTCCCATGCTAGATCTCTCTGGGTTTTCATTCATCGTTATTTTACATCAGCTGTAACTGGAAAGTCTGAAAACACCTTTCCTGTCTGTTTCTCAGTCTCCAGCCCTCAGAAGGGCAAAACCAGAGACAGATGTATTTAAAACACACATAACCAGCCAGTTGCGCAAAAAAGAAGATGGAGGGGAAGAAAGTCTTAAGCTTATTGGGGTAATCAGGACTCAAATGTTGTATAAATATTCTGTGGGGATATAGAGCTTCCTCGCTGAAATACTGTCTCAGGCAGGTTTTTCTGATCCTCCTTGATACCACTTTTGTTACCCCTGACACGCCTTCCCAGCCCTTCCCATTTCAGAATTCCTCCCTTTGCCCACTTGCTCGGGGACTTTCGATCAAGCCAAGCCTTGCCGCTCCCTCTGGGGAAAATCCTACAGGGAAGTACTACTAGTCCCCTGCCCCGTTGTTCTTTCTCCAGGTATAAAAGAAAGAAAGAAAGAAAAAAAAAAAGGTTGCTTTTGCCCAGTGTTCAGAGAGCTACTTCCAAGCAAGAGTGAGGTCTCACGTTGGTTCCTTGTGCGCTCCACGGATAAGCCGTGTCTCCCTGCAGCTCTGCCTTGTTCTGACCATTCCTATGCAGGCAATCAAAGCACACAAATGGAGACATGCTCTGTTCTCCCCAAACCTGGTACCCCAGCCCTGTGTCCTTCCGTCTTCTTGTTACCCACTTCCCCAAAACAGTAACCGGTCTTACATCTCGACAGCTTTCCTACCCTGTTGATACCTTCTCTGCTTCCCCAAACCAGAAACTCTGACCCATGGTGCATAGCGTTGTCTCCTTAATAGCCACATCTGCTCCCTGTTCATACACAGAATTATTCTGAAAAATATAATGAAATAATATAATGAATAACTTCTGTTTATTCTACATTGGGTTGGGGTTTTTTTTCCAGTAGGATCCATAAAGCTAAAATGAAATTTCCCTTCTTGCACGTTATCACGTTATTCATCAATCAGTTCCCTGACTGATCTCATTGAATGTTATGAGATTTTAAATGCCACTGAGAACATGACAGTAAGAACAGGGATAGAAGTAACCACAGCTTAATTTGAAAAGCAGATCCTTTTCCACTGGTGGTGCACAGAAAATAAGAAGTACCAACCTCCATTTCCAGTTCCCAAGTTTAATATACAAAGATTATGGTTAGAAAAAGAAACAAACCAAAATACTTCAACTTATAAAATAGCAACATTTAAACTAGAATAATGAAGAGGAGTCAACAGTATCTTTTATTTGCCTTTGAGGGTACAAACTTACTTTGGAGAGTAGAACTGTATCTACAGCAGTACCAATCCAGAGCAGGAGTCCTGTTCGGGACCAGGAGCCTGAGAGAATCTGGACCTTCACCCAGTTTTACTGTCTTAAGAGGGGCCCATTCTGCAAATTTCAAAAGCTGTGTTTCCTCCTGCTTATGATGCATTTTTAGAAAGTTATCGCTTTGTTTTTATTTAGGTTTCCTTTGCCCAAAGGAATTTGCTCAGAGGAGAAAAGTTCCCATTCTATGTAAACCCACAGGCTGGCTAACTTTGATAATAAAATTAAACCCAGACAAAATAAACATCTCTTTGAATAAGGATTGAAAGTGTGGTATATGTTTTTGTCTGAATAAAATTAAATTACAAGTTTTTTATCACAAATGTTAAACATTGATGTGTTAGCAGCAAGATCAATAAAAAATTCAAAATATATTTGGGTTCAAAGGAGATTAAACTATGTCTAGTGGTATGTTTAGTCAAAACTAGCATAATTCCAATCCAATACAGCAAAAATTGATTAAATGCCACTAAATGATAGATTTCCCTACATAGCCATTGATGGGAAATAATTACAACACGTGTTTCTGTTTCTACTGATGTCACACAGTTCTTTGGCCCTTTCATGAAGCAGTTGTTTACAAAAGTCTTCACCTTACAGAAGTAAATAAACAGGCTGGGACACTACTTTGCTACATAAACTATATGCAAAGTAGATCAAGCATTCATTTTAATGTACAAAGTCCTGACATAGGAAGGGAGTAGGTTGGTCATACATAACAAAGAAGGAGTCTCAAGACTGAAAAGCAGCTCAAAACCGCTTAGGGCTTTACATTTGCCTGAATTAGCTAATTTGAATGGGCCCAGCTCACCATGCTATCCAGACTGTTCTATGCCTGTCCTCCCTCTAATTTACTTTTTCAGTCATCTTTTTGTATTTGTAAATTATATCAAATAATTCTGTATTTATTTCCTTACTGTTAAGGAAAATACTGGGTAGTGTTACAACAAATGCTTCAGCTCCAACCAAAACATCTCCCTAAACAGCAATTTTCTATTCAGTTTTGGGGTTTTTTTTGCATCTATCAGCCACTTTACTGTATCACACCAGTTTACATGAGAGTATCACAAGGCTGTAAGTCATAATCAAGCTTATCACAGTCTAAGTATCTTAGACCTCTACTTCTGGAGAACGTCTAGAGTGGTTGTCATCCAAAACTTGTAATCACCTCAAAAAAAAAGAATCCTTTTTGTTTCAAAAAGCTATTCTTTGTAACTGTGGAGGTAAAATGGCGCTTACTGAAAGGATATTCAATCCAGTCCTGAAAGGTAAGAATCAATATTTGGGGGGCAAAGATACTGCTGGGGACCAGCAAGGGCCAGCTGCTCCCTGAGGAGGCCAAATTTTGCTGTAGATGGAATGGGTAATGTGGGGCTTGTGATGTGTCTAATACCAACTTTTTCTCTTTATTTCTATGAATCTATGAATGGAGGAGTCCACATAGTTCTTCACAGTCAAATGGCCAGATCCAGCTACAGCCCATCAACTTAGCCCCCAGTAAATTTGTGCCTCAGCTCTTCATCTCTTCAGCTGATGTGGTCATGTATAGTCATTAGAAAAACAATGGTTTTTTTTAAGGATATTCATAATTTATTCATGGTCATCACACATACTTTTTAAGTGAACCTGAAGATTGCTAATCAAACCTCATGCACTCCAACTGGCACACCAAAATCTTCCTGCATATCACAGACATAAGAAAGGCAAAGGAGGAGTAAATTTGGAAGTAACTTGAAGGTGAAGGATGCCTGGTTATTTTAAGGAATCCACAATGCTGATATGGGACAGGCTGGACTCAGTATGCAGTTTAGTCCCAGGATGGGATGGCCTGCTAATGGCAGCCTCCCAGGCAGGTTATTTTAATGCTTCATGCTTCTTACTGATAGAAAATTGTCCTTGCGTGTAATCTCAATCTCTGTTACTCCAGTGTGATGCTGCTACTTCTCATCCTAAATATCCCAGACACAAATCCTAAGTTTTCCTCTTTCTCTTTGAAGCTGTCTTTCTAACACAATATGGTAACACAGTTGTACTTCTTCACAGTGTTCTTTGCTAGGTCAAGCCACCCCAGATCTTTCGACCTTTCCGTAGAGTTGAAGTTTATTAGACCTCTGACTATTGATGTTTTCCTCAATGCTGTCTCCAATTGGTCTGTACCTTCAAATGTAGTGCTTAAACCAGGACACATTACTTCAGCCAAGTCCTTATTAATGATGATATCATGATACAGTTACATGATGTGTCTCACAGGATACATGCACCTAGATACGATGTTTGCTTTTTCTGCACAAAATCACGCTGTACGCTGAGGTTCAGCTTGTAATTTATTATCACCTCCAGATCTCTTTCTGCAGAAATACTGCCTAACACATTATCCCCCAGCATGAGTTTATGAAGTTGCTTATTGCTGCCTAAGTGGACTTGTCCACATTGAATTTCATCTCTTTTTTTGACCATTTCACATTTGGTCTTCAAAGTATTTGACTTTTTTTTCCCCAGCTTTCACACCCTCTGTTTTACCATCTAGGTCATAATGAAAATATTAACTAGCACGGACACATGAACAAATTCCGGTGATACCTTGCTTGGTACCTCCTTTCATTTTGACAGGGAATCGCTGGCAATTATTCTTTAAGTAGACTATCTTTGCACCCACTTTACAGTAGTTTCATTTAGGTCATGATTTCTTAGGTTGCTTATGAGTTGTATGAGAAAGTATTAGAAGCCTTATTAAAGTCAGAAGATGTCATCTGCTTCTCCTCTGTCCGTGTGATATTCTTCATGGAAGGAAATTAAATAGTTTGACACAGGTTGGTTTTGACAAATTTATGTTGGCTTACCCATCTCCTTTATTTCCCGACCACTTAGGATATTTCATAAATAAAGGTAGAGCATCTCTAACTTGATTTAAAAAGACCTAATATACAGGTCAATTTGCAAGTGGCCAGATCAACTTGTTGCTTTCATTTAGTTTCTCAGCTGAAAAACTCTTCTTACGAGCTTTCAAATGGCAAAGTTTCTCCCAGTGTGAAAACAGAAAATAGTGCTGATGTGTAAATCCCTGTGCGCTGAGATGAGAAGATGCTCCTTTGCAGTCTGGCTCTTGTGTACTTGTTTATACTGACCTGCTTATCTCAGGCTTTATCATATCACTTACACTTCTTAACCTAATATCTGTTTTCCAGTACAGCATCATCAGAAAGGAACAGGAAATACTTAAAACCTCTTATACAAAACATTCTTACATGGAAAATAAAAGTGTGCTTAGTAAGCATGACTAAAAGAACTGGAAGCTGCTGTAAACAACAGCATTTGAAACCCTCTGCACTTAACCAAGGACAGATACAGGTTGTACATTACAATTCCACTGTACAATCTTTAAATCCTATTAATGTAACCATGAAGTAAAAGAAAAAAAAAATCACAGGATGTTTTATGACTCTTTTTATATCCTATTTAAGCACAAGTGTCCTACCTTTCAAAGATTCTGAGGAACTACAGTTTTAAGGTTCACAATATATTGACCATGTTTAAATAATTTTCTGTCTGTCTGTCTATATCTATCTACTGTTGTAGTGGCTACCTATCTATCTGTTTAGATGATAAGGTAATAATGAACTTGCATAATACAGATGGTATTTCCTCGCAGTGGGTAGAATTGCACCTCACAATGAACACTTGCATGAAGAGAATGTAGAAAGCCTTTATCCCTGTAGGTATAAAATATCTCCAGTCCCAAGGAGAGCAGGGAGGGGTTGATAGTTCTCACACTACAGTCAGTATTTGAGGCTCAGCTGGGCTATTTTGAGGAAGACTAATCACAGACCTTATGCTAAAGGTCTGTCTGAAGAAAAATTAATGCTTGCATTACACAAGTATTTCCAAACACGGTGTTACAACTACCCTTCAAAGGCATGTTGTCTTTAGGAGTGCCCACTGGCACTGTAGCCCCTTTTCTTCCTGACTGCTCGACACTCTAGGAGGCACACATATATATGTTCCTCAGAGCCATATACATCCCAGGGAAGCTGAACAATTCTTCCACTAAAGAATTGCAAATGCTTCTGCTCAACAAAGCCCTAAACAAACAAAAAATGCAAAACAAAATTTAAAACCCCCAAGCCATAAAAATTATGTAAAAACAGGTAAAGAGATCACCTACATAAATTCAGATTTATTCCTAATTTTTGCCTGTGCTTCAATAGGTGGTTTTTTTCAAGCCACTGAGCCTCGACTACGTGGTAGAAGGCCCCTGCTCAGCCCTGTCCCCTGCTGATGGTGGCTGGACCTCCTGGCCGGACCCTGACTTGTCCCCTCACCTGGTCTGATGGCCTCTCAATGGAAGCCATCGCTGTCACCAACCCAGCCCCACGTGGGTACCTTGGGATTGCGCCCTGGTCGATGGGGTCACTGCCCCTATGCTCTCCATGCGTTTGGCTCCTGGCTCTCCTTCCTTTGTGGAGCAGTCCCTGATAGCCTTTACGTGACTATAACCAGTCACTTTTGGCACGATGTCTTTTGCAGTCATGAAATTAAGTTCAAGGACTCTTCAAGTCCAAACTCTTCAAGTCCACTGGGCAATTCTATTCCCCAGCACCTCGGCGATGAATGGCTTATAAATGTCTTTGAAGAGCGATAGAACTATTCACCAGGCAGCTATCCGAGTCATAAACACACAGGGTAAGACCCTACTGCAGCTGAGGAAACAAGAAATCTGGGAACAGCTTTCCCTAAGGAGGCTGTAGCACGCCTGGTTTTTCTGTGGACCAACACAAGATTTAAGGTTTTGGAAAAAATATTTTTGATTCACTGGCATTAGTAACTAACATACTGCAATAAGGACATGTTACACTCTGAGAACTGCAATGATAGAACAATTATCTAATTAGAAAGTAAAATTAATTACGCCATGTTTTAATTACTTAATAACCGAGAAATTGTCATCAGGATGAAGGCTGGGAAATGTCATGAAAAATTATCACGGAGTGCAATTTGCTGGTTAACAGAAAGTTGTCCTCGCAAACACGAAGTTTGGAAGCAGGCTTACATCAGCTCCTCACAGGCCCACCAGCGAGTTTCGCTTTCCATCACCACATCTGTAACAGAATCCGTTTGGGGACAGGAGGTCTTGTTGGACTTGCGAGCTGAAGGCAAGAGCCAAGACCTGCGGTTGGCAGCCGTAAGTGGGACGGGTGCTAGAGAGGGAGGAAGCCCCGGTCCAACAGCGAGCTGGAGGGAGCTGGAAGTGGAAGATGAGATTGGAGAAAGAGGAGCACTGAATTCCAGTTATTTTGGGACTACCGATTGCTGCCAGGAAGCCAGCAAAGGCTGATGTCATTTAGAGCCATGCTGGGCGTACTTGGTGCTGTGGCAGGAGCTGGTTAGGTCCAGATCTTGAGAGCCCGCAAAAGTGCCATTATTTGGCAGATTATGGATCAAGCCATAAGAGATGTGTAGCATCAAAATCTAAATCTGCCAAATGTGTGATTTAGAAGAAATATTGGGGATACAATACTTACCAAGGACCTTACACGCCCCAGGATTTTTGTGTAGGGTTGTTACTGGAGCAACTTTCTGAGTTGCTTCAGACTACTTGAAAAGCAGTCTGATGTTTAAACTGATGATGATGATTAAGGTAGTAACTGTGACGAGAAAGGCAGACAAGCGAGGAGCCACAGTCTTTAAATAAACACAGAGTAGGCAAAAAAATGAAAACATTCAAATAACGTGTGTCTGTGAACCAGTGTGTTTGTTTTTGCAAGACAGGTTGCAATTAATATTTGAAAAAGTATGTAAATAATGTTTCATGCAAATATTCCCTTGGACACAGGCTTGTGATCTATTAATTATTCAAAACCAGCACAAGCATTTTGTCATTACTGTCTGTGGCATGTTCTCTGCTTTAATCTGCCCTTTGGTCTTCGAGCTGCCAGATTTCCATAACTGGGTCACCTAGTTCTTTCTCAACTTTGCTTTCTCTTGTGAAATGAAGAATTAGCATTTTCTGTGACGTACATTCAGGGCTTCTATGAGGAGCTTGAATGCCTACTCTAGAAAGTAAGGAATCCTGAAATACGTGGGAAAATACGCAGTAAGGAATGAATTCATATTTGTGGATAACCTGAATTTTCAGTGACCACTGATCTTTGCAGACACAGTCTGGGATGAGAATTGTTAGTTGGCCAAAGAAAAAGAAAAATGTTACTCGATGCACAGGAATGATATTAGACTCACTCTTTGTACTTTGCGTAGTGAAAAACACTAATCTAGTGCCTTATAGTAAATTATAATAAAATATTATAATAATTACAACATTAATTACAACCGTAATTTAAAAATCTTTTTAATTCGGAGATGCATGAGTCATTGTGAGTGATTTATTAATTAAAATTGGGTTGAAAAGGTGGTAGGTGACGTTAACAGTATTTGCTATTTTAACCACTAGAGAGCATTGGAGAGCTGCCTTAAAAACCCGTTTTTAACTCTTCCCTTGAAGTCCCGAGCAGGGATGCTCTGAGATGCATGGGACAGCCACCGCGGTTCGGAGGAGGAATAGGGAGACATCTCAGAGAGGGGCTCACTCTGAATTCTGCTGGCCTACACGGGCCGGTGAAGAAGAGTATGATGAAGGAATGGAGGCGATCTTCGACTTTTTGACGTTCTGTCACGATTATCCTCAGCAGGTGACATGCCGTCGGGTGTACGCATCCCTAGTGGCAAACAGCACATCAGAGACGATCGTTAGGAAAAAATAATCTTGGAAGTGTTTGTCCTGAAAGTTGTATTTTTTGTTTTAGTTTTATTAAGAAAAGATACGGATCTCATATTCTTTGGATGAGTAAGCAATGCCATTTTATTAACTCAGTACTGATAAAACTTTTTCATTGTTTGTAATATTGGTCGTCTTATTAGAGTTTTGGCTGAAAGTGACTGAAGATGACTACTGGAACCTCTACAGAGAATAACAAAACCAACAAAGCCCTTCAGTGGCATGACTGCTATCAGGTGCTGCACATTGTCCTTCCTCTAAAGCGCAGTTTCCAAAGCGGTTTTATTAAAGAAGCCAAACGTGTCTCAATTAGCAAGGGCAGTAAAGAACTCTGAACCACTACCTTCACCTTCAGGAGGGATCTCTTCTTCCCTGTACAAACATACTGAGTAGCCTCCAGGTGGTTTATGCTCTCTGATAGAAAAACATCCTTCTTCCCCTCACCTTTCCTGGCCCCAAACATCAGTTTCCAAATTTTTCCAGTCCTCACTGCCCACTCAGACCAACAACTTTATGGGAGCACAAATACATGTTAGCATGTGGCATCCCATGCCAATATTTAATCCTAAACAATGACAAATCATCTGAACTGGTAGCATAAGCATCAGATGACACCAAATTTTGGTTAGGTTCCCAACCCTACTCATAACAATTGAACCCCCAGATTTAACCAGAGAAGGGAGAGTTTCCAAGTCAGGGCAGAAGCGAGAGCATCACCTCACCTGATATAATGGGAAGCCATATAAAGAATAAACTCAGCTTTAACAATGAGTGTCAGATGGTAAGAGTGGAGTTGGCCAGAGGGACTGGTCTTACTTTCTCTTCTTTGCAAGTGGGAGCGGGTGGAGGAGGCCTCGGTGATGCTCACTTGAAATTTGACTAAAGCACTTGACGTCTTGCTCTACAGCAATGGTGCACCAGGGCTAAAGACCAGTGTCCTGGCATTCCTCATCGTGCCGGCTGGATGTAAGTCTCATGGGAAGCCTTAGGGAACTCCTGAACGTGCTTTCTTCATATGAAAGTTGGTGTCAGAAGCCAAATTTCTATAGACAAACTTCATGAAACTCCACT
This sequence comes from Gavia stellata, assembly GCF_030936135.1. Taxonomy (NCBI): domain Eukaryota; kingdom Metazoa; phylum Chordata; class Aves; order Gaviiformes; family Gaviidae; genus Gavia; species Gavia stellata. The sequence goes on from NC_082610.1 coordinate 3,200,768, forward strand.
TAACCTCATCTTTGAAATGAGCCGCATTCCCAACTTCACTTCTAGATAATTACGGGTGTTCAGCAGAAGTTTTTCAGCCTGCCCTTTCTCTTTGTGTGTGGGGGGAACAAATGGGGATGTGGCAGAAGCCAATTCTGGAGCAAGCGGTCTCCTTGCAGAAATGGGGAAAGCTATGAGAGAAGAGAAGGAAGGGGGTGGGACAAGCAGACTCTCTTGGAAAACAGTTCTGCTGCCCCATTTCTTACTGGCCCCAGAGATTTCACAATTTCACACCAAATCTGTGCTCCTTTACCATTGCTGCACATTCTCTTTTTGAGGTCCTGTCCTCTTAAAATGCTTGTTATATACTTGACCTCTTCCAGTTTTTACAGTCCACTAGAAAGATTTGTAAGTGATTTATCGCAGAAGTGAAGAAGGCAGGAGATTGTTAACTTTCGCCCGCCGCTGCAGTTTTAATGGACTTAAGATGTAATAAGAGGTGAGGCTTGGACACAGACCTGCAATGCCTGACCCCAAGCCAAGGCTGGGTGCCGCCACAGCCCCTGAAAGACAAGCCAAAGCAGCAGAGTGAGGATTTCAGCCGAAGGACAAAACTTTGGCACCATTTAAAGTAATGTCAAAACTTTCCATGACTGCAAGAAAGAGATGTTTCCTCCTGAGGCCTTTGGAGTTGATAGGTAAGGATCAGAAATGTCTTTGTTCTAACAGGACATCTCAAAACCCTGTGAGTACAGATAGCTTTTATGCTCAGGGAAACCTGAAATCAGAGAATCAGAGAATCACAGAATAGTTCAGGTTGGAAGGGACCTCAGGAGGTCTCTAGTCCTGCCTCCCAAACCTCCAAGGTTGGACACTGCACAACGCCTTGGGCAACCTGTGCTCCTATTCATAGACCCCAGGATGGTGTTGGTCTTCTTTGCTGCCAGGAGCACTGTAAGCCCATCTTCAGCCCCCTGTCCACCAAGGGACTCAGATCCTTTTCAGCAGAGCTGCTCCCCAGCCAGTTGGTCCTAGCCTGGGTGGTTGCCAGGGGCTCTTCCTTCCCAGAAACCAAAGGAACATCTAATTGGACAAGTGGTTCCATTGATTTTTTTATTCTCCTACATGAAAAAAATTGTATGTGTATCAGAAAAAATAATAAGGAAAGCCTTCTGTTTGAAAATAATTCCAGCAAGTCTTAACTGGCCTCCCCCTTGTGCTGCTCACCCAGGAACCATCGGGTTAATTTGTAATTTCTAATGTAAAGAAATGTATAGATTTGGGGACCCTTTCATTAAGCTTACATCAAGTCTTTACATTTGCACTCACTGATTTTGAGGCTAATATATCATTAGCCTAATTTCCAGATTTCTAGAACATCAATGTTACTTGTAGATACTGAGCTTGTTTGGAAATCAAACTGAGCAACGGTTGCTTATATAAAGAAAAACTGTGATGGTGTGGCAATCTTTATTTCCCATGCACTGCTTCTTCTGCTAGTTTGAAAACCACCTTCTGGCAGGTCTTCTGGCACGAACAGAAAGGTTTTTTTCTATTCTCCATATTAGCCGCAGAGTTATTTGCAGTATAACCAGAAAGTGATGCAGCAGGACCTGTTGTAATGAAAATCAGCTCAATATTGAACATTCCAGTATCCTTGGCCTTCCATGGAGGGTTGGGTTCATGCTACAAGAGAGGAGTTGGGCTTTGTACCATTACAATCAATGGAAGTCAGGGTGAGAAGTGAATGCGGCAGTCATTGTTATGAGTAAAAATGACAAGATTTTTGCTTGAGTCTGCTCTTCAGGGCTTGTTAATAATAACGTTGAGGAATCCAAAGCTAATTTTCCTTTCAGTAGTTCTCTTCTTTTTCCTGCTGCAGTGCTCTCCTATCTTTTACCCACTAGAAGGCAGAAGTGAGGTTTCATGAGCACATTTACCAAAAAATTGCACAGCAGGAAGATTTATAGCAAAGTGACTGCCGCTGTTTTTCTAGGGTTTCATCATCTTCATTCTGCCAAGCACTTCTCATTTTCAGGGGTCCCAAGGCCTTCACAAACTTGACCTAACATAAGCATTGCACGCAGAAATCATGCTATCTGCAAACGGTAGCTCAGCGGTGGGCTGCGACACTTCTCAGCCTCACAGGGCATGCATGGAAGAATATATTATCTAGCTGAAACTTCGGGGGGAATTTTAAAAGGCAGATTGTAATTAATTGAGTTGGAATTTGGCCAAGGCAGAGACTTTAATATGTCTTCTTTCCTGGCTCATTTTTTTTGCAGACTCAGGAGTCGTATAACACCCTTGTCAGGAGCTTATGCCTTGTCAAATCCATTTCAGTCCCGTTCCCGTCAGAAAGACCCGGCCATGGGGCTGGGGATCAGCTTAGCCCTTAGCCGTGTGCGTGCGTGAATGTCTTTGGCGTTCTCTCATCCGGGTCCCTTCTCCAGGATCCCTCCTCATCGTCGCGTTTTTCCACCGTAGCCGGTCCCAAACCTTGATTTGGCATCCTTGCCTGCTCCTAATTTCTTTGTCATTCTTATGCTGTGTAACGCCCGCTGCCTTTGGAGGAACTCTCTTCCTTTGGAAGAGATCTTCAGGTCTCTCTTATTTAATGCAGCCGCTTCTTGGCCTATAGACTGTTAGTGCTCTCTTTCAGTACGTATCTGCGTTCATGTTTTAAGCTTTTGGCTAAGCACATCTTTTTACTTTTTCCTCCTTCTCCTTAGCACCGATTAAACTCCCTAGGCATATATAAAAAATGCCTATTCTTTCTGAGACAGAAACACTTTCTCTTATCGATAGATTTTAAAACCCAAGACAACTGCAGCAATTTTGTCAAGTAGCAAAAAGACTCAACTTTACCTCATTTATCTGACAATTATGCAATGTCATTTGCATAATGCGAAATTTAGATCTTCCATTGTCACATGCTTCAACTCATTTACCATCCTAATGTCCATTTGAAGTACATGATGAAAGTGTTGGCGAATTCAGAGCCCTTTGTTTCATTCCAGACTTGGTTCGAACCAGTTGCTTAATTTTCTGCCAATTCCTACAGCACCGCAGGAGTTCCCAACATTTGCACTACCAATGTGCTTATCTGAATGTTGCATCGTTTTTGCTGCATTCTGTAATGGCTCCTTCAAAGTAAAATGCCTTCATAGCATCAAGGAAAATAACAAGCACTTTTAAACCCAATTCTTCCTTTTTTTCCGTCAACTGTAAAAATCTGCATATCTGATTAATGCAACTTCATTCTGATGTGAAACCTCACTGCTTTTCTCTCACTACTCCCTCTAAAACCAACTTTGATCTGTTGACTATTACTTTCATCAGAATTTTTCTCAGCACTGACAATAAGCTTTCACGCCCCATAATTATTTTGACCAGCAGGATCTTCTTTTGCCAGGATTGGGACAACTATTGCCTTCAGCTAGTCACCTGGTAGTCTCTCTCACTCCCACAACTGTTTGTATTTCTGTACACGCTCCGCAACCTTTCTCATTTTTAACTGATTCACTGCTCCGCTTGTTCCTGTGATCCTGGCTAAATGCTGATTCAACACCGCCTTACAAGTTAACAAGTCAGTTCTTGTAAAGTGTCATTAAATCATTGACATACGAAGACGTTCACCATGCCAATGCCGTGTTTGATCCTTCATCCTTAATACACAACCGATTTCTACCAACTCACAGTAACAGTCATTGCCATTTGCAGGTGTTTCTTGGGGGTCTTCAGCAAGTACTGATCTTCTTTAGCGCTTGAGATATAACGAGAGCGCTGTGTAAGAAAGTGCGGCTTAACTCTTGAGGCGATGTCTACTACAGTCACTTCTTTTCAAATGGAAGGATCATACTGTGCTAGCCTTTCCGATTTCATCCCCGTGGCCCCGTTCCCATGAATACCGACAGCCTGGGTGGAAAGAGTACTTAACAATTTAGGGGGCAACTATGGGATGAAAAAACCCACCACCAGGACACTTCCCTTTCAGTGTCTGTCTGTTAGTAATCAAACAGTTGAAAAAAACAGGACTTTTTGGTTTTTTTCCTGGTGTGTATGGGAATGCATTCATTATTTGTACAAGTATTGTCAGATCCAGTCTGAAATCTTTGTATCTACCAGGTTTTAAACATCATGGCAACAAGTTACATAGGTCAACTGTTCGCTGGGTAAAAAAATAAAATCTTTGGTCATTAAAAAAATGTATTTTCTTTCAATGTCATGAAATGCCTCCTTACTTTTGTACTATGGAGAGGGCAGACCAGACCGTGACTTTGACTTTACTGTGACTTCTCCTCTTGTTCATTATTATTCACATCTCTGTTATGGGTTAAAAAAATTAGCACTATGTATTTATGATTTGAGTTTTAAAGTCCTTCTGTGTATTGTTCCTATAAACATGGTTGATTATAAAAACAGATGCACTCAATTACTTCTGTGACAGTAAAGCACGTGGTTTCTTTTCATTGTCTTCCAGCTACTTTTTGACCTTAATCATCTATAGCATCTCCTTCCTTAGCTTTTCTCTCTGTTCTCTCTACTAGCTCCCTTCACCTCTTTTTATTTTTATTTTTCCCTCCTCTCCCTCCCTCTTTTCCCTCACCCATAATATTTTCACTTTCAGAGCTCCAAGAACCCCTTCCCTCCTGTGAACCCCTCATTTATTACATCCGTGCGTGCCCTCAGTGAAGCTGCTGAGCCCCTGCACCTCCCACTGCAACAGAGGTGAAGGTGCTCAGCAACTTGCAGAGCAAGTAGTTGGGTTTCGCAGAGCTTAGTACGTTTGATACACTTCCCTTTTTCGCTGTCAATGTGAAATATATACGTGACACATGCTGCGACGTTTGACGGAAGGGGGTACAGGAGTGCCCTTTCCTGAAATGAAGAGAAAGGGACCCTCAGAGGTGACTTGCTTAACGTGGATGTTTCGTTACGCAGGGCCACGGACTGCCGATTCTGCATTCCGGATGGGTTTAGAGAAAAGAAGAGAGCTGGAAAAAAACCGCAGCTTTTTGTTTTTAATTCTTTTTACAGGCCATTGCTGGGTTGGTTCCGTTGCTATCGCTTTGAAGACTATTTTACACACCCTTGTGAAAGGAGTGTTTGTGTCTCTGTGGAGGGCGATAAGGACGCGTGAGAGGTGGTGGTCTCACCCCGCCCGCTGGCCACACAGCCTTTCCCTTTCCTCCTTCGCTGGCCCTTTTGGAGATGCCAGGACACATGGGAGGAAGGATAGCCGTCTCCTTATTATCATCACGCTGCAGAGAAAGCACTCGGCAACATCTGCCTGAGCTTCGCTAGCTGGGTTTATACCTTGTGTTTCCAGCGCCATTGTTAAGTAACTTTATCAGCTCCGTCAGCCGCTCTCCAGCGACACACGGGGTGTCCGCTCAGGGGACAATTTTGCAGCGTATTTGGGAAGCTCAGACCTACAGCCCTATGCACGCAGAATTTCAGGAAAGGATGGCCTCAGGTGGGGATGGTAGGTTTGGGCCAGCAGTATTCCGCGTATTTCGAGTGATTGCTGTCGGTACGTTTTCAGGAGACCAGGTTGCCTTCTAGCAGTTTCCTTCATCAGTCAGGGATGTGCCAAAAATATCTTCTAATCCTTCCACCACTCCTCTTCAAAAGCTTTTACCCTCTAAGGAAGGACCTCAAGGGAATACCATACATAGAGCTGATTTCTTCTCAGCTTCCCACAGCTACGATCTGGTGGGAACAACAACCAACTGTCCTCTGGGAGCTCTCACCCTCACAGGTACCCACAGCCTTCGAGGGAGCCACTTTGGATGGCCGATAGGCAGGCAGGCCGTCCATATTCCCAGCGACATGGCTCTTAGCCCCTCTGTGCTAACCCAGAGCATCACCATAAGCCCCTTCTCTTCCCACAGCATTTTTTTTTCTGCTAGCAGGCTGGGTCAGAGGTTTGTAACCCTTCTTTCTGAATATTTCTCACTCCGTGTAGTTGTCACTGCACTTCTATTGGGTAGACGCTTTTATTTTAATTGTATGTATTTTACCTTTCTTAGATATTCCACTCTGGTAGTTCTTTAAAATACTAGTTTGGCTTAGAGAAAAGTGATATTCTGCTTATTGGTTTTGCTACCACGTACGCTCTTGATCTGGAACCACTTAGGCACACAACTAACCAAGAGATTTTATGCAGCCCTGTTGAGTTCTGCCCAAATATTTGCACGTTACGAGAATCTTTGTGGGACTAGGCTTTCATCTGCAAAAGTTTTAGGCCAGCGACTGTTTTTTATGGGATGGCTGGTATGATAGATGTACACCTGACAGCTGAAACCTCTGCAGACTGCTGGGATGATACACAAAGAAACTCAGGGAGTAAGGGAGGAGTTGAAACATGGTCCGTCCAGATGATGTGAATGTTTCCTCAGATAGAGAAAGCTCCCCCCATTTTGCTTAGAACAGTCATTATCGTAGTCTCAAAGGGAGCTTTCCTAAATGAACATTGGCTGTGTAACTTAGGCACAGACAAATTTCACCTGAGCCTCTTTACTGCTGTCTTATAAGACCATCAGAAGGGGATCTATTTCACTAGATGTGTATACACGTTATCAGCCTGTACTAGAAAACCTTTTATTTTATTCTGAGTTTTATCACCAAGTAATCTTTCAAGTATGTCTACAATTGAGCAGATGTTTAATAGCCAGGGACAAGTCTAGCATTGAAGAGTAGATATTTTCAAAGTAATTTTGGGGAACCTGATGAGAATCTGTTACTGGTGTCTGCTAACTGTGTTTTCTTCCTCTTTTGATAGATCTGGTTGTGTCAAGAAAAGTCTCTATGGACTTGGTTTAACAAAGGCATGATGGATCTGACCCTTTGTATTCTTCACCGTTAAAGCTAGAAAAATGTTAGCTTTTTACTCTGTTGCTATCTTGCCAAACATCATTTTACTCCCAGGAAAGACTGGCTTTGTTCCTGTTAGGTGCAATAGTTACCCACCTGGGCTTGTATCTTTTATCCAAGCATGCCAACTTTTTTTTTCCCTCTGTATTGCCAAAGATTTTGATTCATTGTGCCTCTGCTCTTTCTGAGTTAATGTTATTCTCTTGAAAGAAGATTTTCCTGATCAGTTGCCATAATAAAAAAAGGTTTCATCTGCAAATCTGCCATGGGTGGTTATAGACATTAAGCACATTTGGATCCTATTGCTCATGATTTATTATGAATGACAATGTATCTATGGGATGCATGGCTAGCAAATTTAGAGGGGGAAAAGCGCTCCTACCCCAATTAGGCTGGTGAAACTAAATAGAGGGGAATGGTGAGAGACGCAGAAATAAGAAAGTTATTTCTGATATTCTAATGAAGAAGGAGAGTCTCTTCAAATAGCTCCCCAAAAATTTCACTCTTCATTTAAAATGTGCCTGCTTGTTAGAAACAACCTCCCAGGCTTGCTGGTAGTGCTGTTGTTAATTACTGACCCATCTCACAGAAAGCTGTTTGAAGGAGGTTAAGGATTTTGATTCTTTGGATAATACATGGCAGCAATAGCAAATGGGAAGCCTTTGTGGATCCTGCTATTGATTCAAGCCCTGGAGATGCCAAATATAATGCTACTGACAAGATGGAGAGGGAGCTTGTTCCTATCAAAAGTACAGGATGGAGGGAGGTGCCAGACGGTCATCCTTTGGATACCTCGGTGGAAAGGAGAAGTCATAACCTGCTGCCTTTTTATTCTAATCCAGGAGGGCTTGTTTTGTGGTGGGGTCTTCTGCTGCTTAGCACCACTCCAGTCCTGGTAGCTCAACGGAGCTCTACCGTGGTTGTGCCAACTTTGAGACGGGGACAGTGTGCGAGATATCTGAGTCTAGTTGAAAACTCACCCTCCTTTCACCTTCCTAAAAGCCTGAGCTAGTTCCAAGAGAAGCTGGCTACAATCCAAGCCAGGGAGAGCTGACGTAGGATAGCTGGTGGATTTATGATTTTAGATCTACCTGCTTTTTGGAACGGCTTTCAGCTACGTGGTTGGAGTATGGTCAAAGAATGCAACATCTCTAGGGTCTTCTGTGGTGTTTTGTTTGCACAATTTTATATAAACACCAAAATAAATTCTGGAAAGCCCTGCCGATGTTCTTGATGTTCTTGTTTCTTTGTTGTTTCATTGAGTATATAACGAATTTTCTCTCTGACTAAACCTTGACCCCGTTTTTTCTCTGAGTTGCAGCCATAACCTTCTTAGTTTTAGAAGCGTCATTCATGTTTACAGCAGCGGATTCAGGAGAAGAATCTAGTCTTGTACCTTCAAAAACTGAAAGATGTGCTGCATGTTTCAGGTTCACACCAAAATATGAAATCCCAGCCTTCTTTTTCACCTCCAAGATTGTAACATAAGACCCAGATAATTGTTTATAAAGGATTATAAAAAAAGTATTTGTGTGATCACAACTAAGCCCAAAGTTCAGATTTGCTAATCCTCTAGTGGACATTTCTAACTGAAATGTTAAGAAAGAATTCGTTAAAGATATTTTCGTGCTGATATGTCTGTTGTTTTTTAACTCCAGTACAGAGAGACCAGTCTGACTCAAGGATTTGAAATGAAGAGTACTAGTGCAGTACAAAATATTCTAACACTTTGCTAGCTGAACTGCTCATTTTAAAAATAATATTTAATAATTAACATTCTTCCCACCAAATCACTTATTCCAATGTCCTTCTTTGTAATTTACGTCGGCTGGGATCCCAGTGTGATAGATGCTGTACAAACACGAGTCTGAGATGGATCGTACACAAATAGTTTCCAAGGACAAGCCAGGCAAAAGGTGGTAGAAATGAAGCAGTGTCATTTGACTATGCAAATGGAAAACTTCCAGAGGCAGACGAGGCAGTCTTCCCAAGATCACCCTGAGAACCTCTGGCACAGCCAAGAGCCGAATTAACATCTCCTGAGTCCTTCACAGATGATCCTTCCTCACCCCATGTTTATTTTCTAATCCAAAGCCCATGGAAAGAACCCTTTGATTTCAGCGGTGTTTGAACGGAGTCCCAAATGCCCCCAAAAAATCCATTGTTGTTTTCCCAAGCAATGTAAAGATAAGACCTTATCCAATGCAGAGAAGAATTTTAACCTCTACTTTTGTCAACTTATGCCCAGAAGTTCAGTTAAAGCGTAGCAGATCAGCAGGAGCTCTACACCCTTGCTGGTAGTCAGTGTACTAAGAAAACGATTTATTTTTGACGCTTCTTGTTATTAGCCATGTCTCACACGGGTTACATTGGCACCATCATTCTCTCTTTTTGAACTTTGCAGTTGGAATTCAGACACGCTATTTTTGCTCAGCTCACAACTTGCTTGTATACAGAGTACTTAAAGGAAAGTCTTTTTCTGACAAATTCTGTGATTCTATTCTTGCAAATCCAATATACAGACTTGAGCATCAAATACGCAACTTCACTATTACCACACTTTTCCCTTCTGGATTATTACACAGTGGAAAGTTTTGAGGCATTTTGGAGTTGAAACAAGACATCACAGCTGTCACAGTATCATCATCATCATTCAACTTTATCGTGTATCAAAAAGCCCAAACATATGGTTAGGCTCGGCAGTGTAGACTCAGTGAAATTACATCAGCCATCAATTTAGGCCATTAGTTTCATCTCTTGCAACGAGAAGACCCGCTGTACTGATTTTGCATTTTTATCGTTCCCATCGAGCCAGTAACCAGAAACCAGCTGAGGCAGAAGCTAAAGTTTGTAGCCCGTATTTCCAAGATAAGCAAAGACCTGTGTCCTCTTCCTCTGTTCTATTCCTATTCCAGTCCTTGTGCCTTTGCAACATCTAATTCCTACATTTGGCAAAAAAAATAACCCCTAGAACCAAACCCAAACCCAAAGATCGGCTCTGTGTTTTGGCTCTGAAACCTCCCAGCCAAAGCTCTGTCCTGGCAGTCTGTCTTCTGTAAGCCTATGCAGCCTCCACAGAAAGGCTTCAAAGCAAATGCTTACAAAGCGTATTGAAATGCCCATACTAAGTCTGTTTGGTTATCAGCTAATTTATTCTCAGGAGTAAAAGCCACACTGGTGAAGTCATCCTGGGTAATGGGGCACCCTGAATGATCTTTTTTCACAAATATTGGATTTTTTTTGGCATCTGCAAAGAAAAAAAAAAGCTTTCAAGTTTCACTAAGTAGGTTTTTCACGTCATTTGAGATTCCTTTGCATATTTGAAAACTTCCACGTCAAAATTAACTTAGGCAAGAATGCTCTTCATCCAGTAGCTGTTTCATACACTTGTTACTCTGACCTAGCTATCGGCTATTATTATTCAGCATTTACCCAGCCTTGTTTTCTGTATTCACCTGTTGCGTCCTTTCTGATACTGTTATAAAAGCTTTCCAAATCAGAGTCTGTCTGCTCGCTGGATGGTTAAACCATACGGCTACCATGGAGTCGCAGTTCCTGCGTCAGACCTGAGATGCTACTACAATTACAAATGCAGCAGCAAGAGTCTTGATCGCAGCAACAGAAATTTTCATTTCACCCCCGGTATGATTTTACTGCCAGACCCATACAAAAGTCAACCTGCAAACCCTCCGTGCTCCGCCGCGGAGATGACTGCCAGACGGTGCCTGGAGGGCAATGGGGAGGGGAGAGCAAGCTACAAGTGGCATTTTCTTGTCACGTTATGAGCTCCTCTCTTATCAAATCAAAGAAGAACAAATGGCCCGTTTGTTGCGGAGATGCTGCCCATCTCTGGCTGTGTCTAATCAGAGTTAATTACAGCGAGCTGAGCCTCTGTAATACCCCCGGTCCCCGAGCTCTGAAGGACCCACCACTTTATTCTGTAGCTTCCACTGCCAACTTCTGGAGCTGCCTATTTTATCGAGCACCAAAAGGTAGAGATTGTACAGGATCCCTGGCAAGCAACACAAAGTATCCCAGCTTAACGCTAAAGCAATGACTAATCAGGGTATCCCAGGAGGAAGCTTTGCAATAGCTCTTGCAAGGGTAACGAGGACAGTTTTTGTAGCTATGACACTCCAAGCCAAGCAAAATGCAGGCAATCTTGTTTATTCTTGTTTATTCTTTCCTGGAGCAGCAGGTAACGCAGATCCAAAAGAAAAGGACTCTTCCTGGGAGAAGGATTGCACCAAGACGGGCTGCAGGATGAACAGCCACGTTTGTTGTTTTATCATAGCAGGACCAACAGCTAAATTCTATTAATTGCTGAATGCTGTTTTGTTTGGCAAATACAGGAAGCAGTTTACATGGCTACGCCGTGCTCTGGTTCACAGTCCTTCTGAAATAGTATTATTGTAACGGGATAATACTGATTAAGGACAGTTCCCTGAGGAAGAAGGGCCTTTTGATGATTGAGTCATTTCCTTTCCCTGCTCGACTTCAGTACGATAGCGCTTCTCTCACCACAGACACACACCCTTTGTAGCCAGAGAGTTCTCCAGCGAGGAGGTCAAAAGCACACGCCTCAGGCTTAGGTGGAAATGCCGGAGTGTGTGAGTCCTAAAGAAAGCACCATATCACCAGAAATGTGCCAGAAGTCCAAGCAGAGACTGTTTTTTTCCCCCAGATATTCTGATCACAGAATCACAGAATCACTACGGCTGGAAAAGACCTGTAAGACCATCAAGTCCAACCACCACCCAACCCCACCATGCCCACTAAACCATGCCCCGCAGTGCCTTGTCCATATGTTCCTTGAACACCTCCAGCGATGGTGACTCCACCACCTCCCTGGGCAGCCTCTGCCAGTGCTTCACCACTCTCTCAGTTTGCCAGTCCCCTTCCAAAACGACAGGATAACACTGTCTTTGGATACACCACTCTGCTGGAATAACCTTTCAACCCTTTGACCTTTGATTTTTGTTCCCATACAGGTTTAGGAAATTAATTTGAAAATAGCGATGGGTTTACCAGCTAAGCAAAGGCGACAACACCTCTGCAAAGCACTGAAGTACAGCCTTCTGCTTCTGGATGTGGTCACCTGCCGTCAGTGAAGAGCCGACCAAGGCCACTAGCTCAGTTAACACAGATAAGGAATCAGAACAGCAAACGCTGTTCACTCCTAAACTAGAGCAAATTCAGATTAGGGACCTAGAGGGAAAAGATCCCATGTTCCCTTATGACTGACGGGCACCGACAAAATCCCAGTTCCCAAACCATGCAAGCAGCAGGGGATCCTGATCATAGAGGAAAATGGCAAATAAGAACAACCCTCAGCCTCTCCTATCTCTTTGATTTTTGTCACGTGTTGCCATGGGGGATGCTTGAATGAGCTCAAGTCTAACCACGGCTTAGCAAGAAAATGTTCCTGTTATCAATTCTGAGCTAAAACTGGGTTCTTCTAAATGTTTTCCCTTTTGAGGTACAGTAATTGCTCTCCGATTAGGCAGGAAACTGTAACAGCATTATTGCTCGAAAGGAGCCAGCGTTATCAAAAAACAACACATCAGGGCCTGTCCTCACAGGAAGGGAATCATAAGTAATCAGCAGCGCTATAATGCAATTGGCTGCTGGTCCCTCCGTGCCGAGGGGACAGAGCGCCGAAAAAAGCGTTAGGACTTTTGTTTGTGGCCAAAGTATTTTAAAAGAGCCCTGGTTCCTCTTTGCCTCCCTGCTTGGCTTCTCCAAACGTTGCTGTATTTCCTCAACAGAACGTAAAAAAACCTCGGCGTGTGCAAGAACGCAGCGCAAGGTCCGTCTACCCAAAGGGTTATTTTGCAAACTGGTGCCATCCCTTCCCCGAACGCTCCACCAGTTTGCACTGGGAAAGCCACCCTCATCACGCAACGTTAGTCAAGGGGAAGAACTGCCCTAGCATAGCGAGATGATGAAGATCCTTGGGTGACACAGCTCCTACGCTTTACTCCCTTTCAGGTTACCTCCCTTGGAAGCTCTTCATAAGAGATAGGTATGCCACAACGTGTGTGAATATGGCACAGGAGCAGCGGTGGGTGTAAAGTTGTTTTTTTTATAAAACTCGTTGACATAACGGCCTCTTAACACTGTCCAAGTGGTGAGATAGCTTAATTTCATCTACTCTCCATCCCGACGTACATCAATATCATTTGACTGTTAGACTGAGCAGGACCTACACACCCATCCATCCGTAAACACACCCACCTTAAGTACACACTACAGGAACCATGCAGAGTACTGACATTTGGATTGCGTAGCGAGACCCAGCCTGTTCTCAGCATGTTCTACAAAAGGAAACGGAAACACTTAATTTGGTTAATAATACGGAATCTGACTGGAAAACTCACATCATCTTTTAAGGTAAATTCTACCGAAGCGCTGGTTTGCTCTGCTTTTGCTAGCTGTGTGTTTTGGGATTTGCAGAGGTCTACTGTTGATCTGTCCAAGTTCCTCACTGCACCTTCAGATCAGTTTTTTTTTTTTTAAAAAACAATATTTACTAGTCCAGCAGTGAGAATCAGAAATATCAGGAATCCAGAAAAACTGCTGCATCTGTCGATGTTTGGTTTGATGGCTGTTGCGGGATGTGTTCCCATCCTGACACAGATGAAGAGGGACAGTCGCTCATCACTCATTACACTCTCAGAGTGACATAGAGGTCGGTCACAAAGGCAGGTCTCTGTAACATCATACCGAAGTCTCAACCTCACGACTGTCTGGAATAGACAGACTTTTACAGAAGGTTAAAAAAAAGTCAATCTTCAGGGCCGGATGCGTGAGAAAATGTCAGGATTTTAACGGCAGTAGGCAAAGCAATGAAGAGAACCCCCCGCAACAAAATGCCACGCAAATGCAATGTTTGAAAAAAGTCAGTGGGTAACAATTTCAAACTCAGCGAGGGCCTCAACGTCTGCCGAGAGTGACATCTGAGATTTCCAAATACGACATTCATAGCTGCTTTTACAATTCTTCTCTACCATGATTAGCATCAGCCAGTGAGCTTCAAGTTGTTCATTGTCCTGCTAGAGTGGATTCCCAGAACTGGAATACTTGCTTGAGCCTCTCAGACCCGCAAAACGCTGCTCGCAGGAGTCCCCAGATTCTCAGCACTGCCCGAGGACTCTGCTGCTGCCCATCAGAGGTGAGCTGCTCCCAGGCACCCGTTGGTTCTGGAGGGATGGCCAGGGAGCATAGGATGGGGTCAAGGGAAGGCAGGTCAGAAAGGGTTTCCCATCTTGCTGGAACACAGGCGGGGACCTCTAGGTCCCACCCTGGTCAGGTGGGTCTGGGACATGGGGTGGTGGTGAAGGAGAAGCTGTGAGATTTGTGAAAACAAATGCAGGAGAATTTTAATAGCTGTTTCTACTCAGCTGAGTTTACCCTCAGCCCAGACCTTCTGACAATCCCTGATGGATCAGAAAAGGAAGTAATAAAACAGAAAATAAAGAATCCTGTCAATGGACCATTTTGGAATGTTCCAATGCTTTGCTGTTTGATGAGTTTAACTACAGGTAACAAAAAGGAAAATATGTCAGCTGTGAGTTGTCGGAGAAGAGGCTGGAACATCAGATAGCGTTGGGGAGAAAGCTCACAACGTTTTATGCTTATCATCCGTCCACAGAAATAGAAGTGTTTGTCCTTCTATCTCTACTTTTCCTGTCTGTTTTTTTCCCATCTATCACACAGGGAAGTGCTCACTGCTTAGGTGAGCCCTGTACCAGCGTGGTGGCAGCACGCACAGGGCTGTGATCACATCCCCGAGTCCGCATCCCACACACAACCTCTTAACCTCCATCTCAGGAGCTTAGACCGCTAAGAGTTCACAGATATAAAGTCTGAAGAGCCAAAGGAAGAACATCCTCTTTGCCAGGGAGTCACGATTTCCCCATCTGGTCTGACCCAGGGGTCACCAGCCTTCAAACCTCAGCGGAAGGCTTTTACCTCAAGGGGTATTGCGAGTCCCGAGTTGCTTTTACATCTCAGTTGCTCTCCCTGAGATGACTTTTGTCAGTTTGGTTGTTTGTTTTAGTGGTGACGTTTTTAAATTGAAGCCTGTGTGCCCAGAAGGCACATAAAACAAGAGGCTTTTGAAAGCCGGAGGATAAATAAAACACAACCTTGAATAAACAACAGGCTTTTGTCCTAATTTCCTTCCATTCCTTAATGGATGCTGATAAACTATCTGAATTTCCCAGTGTATTAATGCCACAATGACAGTGATACGAAACCCATAACCTCACAATAGCAATGATTTGACCAAATCGTTAGCTTTTAGACAAACAATTCCGTCATTCAAAGTGGTTTGTAGGCTATCGTGGTCTTACCAGGCTGCTCCTTTCTCTACCCCATCATAGACTATTTCAGTGAGAAGTATTTATCAAAGAAAACTGCTAGACCCACTCAGGGCTAATACATTTCATAGAAAAAAATATCTTGTTTGACCAGCTAAGAACATGCACATCATGTTTTGTTACTGATTTTGTACTCACCACTCTGTTACTAAATAATATTGGATCAGAACCTTTCTTGGTACGTAAGACTATGACTAACGGAAGTACTAATACTTTATGTTGGTTTTTTTTTCCTATGCAGAGCAGCAACAAAGTAAAGACATATTATTTTCAGGACCTCGGAACATGCTTCTGAGTAAAGTAAGAGAACTGGAGGAACATGCCAAGGAGACGACTTCTTTGGGAAGCAGATTCACACCAGGTTAAGCGTAGTCCATGTCGCTGCTTTTGTCAGCCAGCACTTCAGGTCTGGTTATTCCAGACGAGATGACTGCTCCCCGTTTTGTTGACTGGGATGTGAAGAGGAGTTGTCAGCATGGGCCGAGCTGAGACCCTCACCCAGCAGCAGAGATCATAACAACCATATATGACCCACAGGCTAGCGATAACGATGACATTAAGCTCCACGTTTCCCTCGAGCCTCTTGGTGATTGTCCCAACACATCACGCACTTCGGCAAGTACCGCTGTCGCCGTATGACTGACGGCAATGGCTATTTCACCCTCATCGTCCCGCACTCGTGTATCTGCAAAAGTATCACCACAGCTCCATGTGTGTCTGTTGTCCTCTACAGTTACTTCCACCATGACGACCTTTCCGTTATTGTTTCTGGTCATTCAATGTCCACACTGGCCCATCTTGAAAGATTATAGTTAATTCCTCCCCTCGCCCAGGTTTGTGTATTTATATATTTTTACCGTGAGGGTGATCGTGCCCCTGTACTCGGTGCTGGTGAGGCCGCACCTTGAATCCCGTGTTCAGTTTGGGGCCCCTCACTCCAAGAAGGACATTGAGGTGCTGGAGTGTGTCCAGAGAAGGGCGATGGAGCTGGTGAGGGGTCTGGAGCACAAGTCTGATGAGGAGCGGCTGAGGGAGCTGGGGTTGTTCAGTCTGGAGAAGAGGAGGCTGAGGGGAGACCTCATCGCTCTCTACAACTACCTGAAAGGGTGTTGTGGGGAGGTGGGTGTTGGTCTCTTCTCCCATGTAACTAGTGATAGAATGAGAGGAAATGGCCTCAAGTTGCGCCAGGGGAGGTTCAGGCTGGATATTAGGAACAATTTCTTTACCAAGAGAGTGGTGAAGCACTGGCAGAGGCTGCCCAGGGAGGTGGTGGAGTCACCATCGCTGGAGGTGTTCAAGGAATGTGTGGACGTGGCACTGCGGGACATGGTTTAGTGGGCATGGTGGGGTTTGTTGGTTGATGGTTGGACTTGATGATCTTACAGGTTTTTTCCAACCGTAGTGATTTTGTGATTCTGTGATACTGTGAAACACTGGCACAGGTTGCCCAGAGAGGAGGTAGATGCCCCATCGCTGGGAACATTCAAGGTGAGGTTGGACAGGGCTCTGAGCAACCTGATCTAGTTGAAGATGTCCCTGCTCACTGCAGAGGGGTTGGGCTAGATGACCTCTAAAGGTCCCTTCCAACCCAAACCACTCCATGATTACCAATCTATGAGTGCTAATGCACAAGCTGCTAGCACTAAATAAATGCCAAGACCTGTATTTAAGTGCAAGAACTGCCCCACACAAGCTTCTCCCAGTATTTCACTGGCACCGTAACTAACAAGGCACCTTTTTAGCACTTCAGTTCAGTGGGGATTGGAGCCTGAGCCCAGGATTTCTGCTTCCAGCAGCTACGATCCGTGAGTCCACTCACCCCATTTGTGCCCTAGACTCTGTACCAAGGGCAAGTCAAAACAGACTGAACACCCACCCAACGTTTTGTTTTGAGAACATTCCCAGGGTAAGTCACACCCAATTCATTTTTCTTTCTGAAAGTCTTGAAACAAAGCAAGCTATGCTCGATAACATAAACACACACGCACACGCACTGAACATGGCCAGAAATAGGCAGCAAGCAAAATACATTTACAGAAAAATACAACTCTGGGCAAGTCTAGACACAGCCAGCATCCATTTCGCATGTGAATGCACTTAATGTTTATTGCTTGGTGATGGGCTACATGGTAGAGAAAGTGTTTCTCCTCTGTATCAATCCATTCACTTTTGTTTATCTCAGGACATGTATAACTTTTACCAAAGGGCGGTGATAATTTTCACAACCAGATTTAACTTTGCTTCAGAAACAAGCAAAACATTAAAACAGGCCAATTCATAAAAATACATTAAAGTATTGCATGTAAAATGACTACACATCCAGGAATGAAACCTGAGAATTCAGAGACAAATGGAAAGCACAATAATTTGTTACGAGAGGAGCAGATGAGCACCATACTAAATAGCAGTAATATTTGTCCACCTCTTGGTTTCTCCTAAAGGATTATTTTCTCATATCGCAAGAAAAGAAGCCAGACCTTCCATCATCACAAACTCAATCTCTGAGCACGCACGTGAGAATCAAGCAGGGTACGGATTCAGGTACGGAAAGGAAGACAGTGCGGGTTTCTTAAACTATGAGTTTCCAGAATAAAAAGGAGAGTCTCTCAGCTTCTGCAATGTACGACAGGCTGAAAAAAGAGACTTGTAATCTAAAATTCATATACATTTCAATCATGAAGACAAATTAAAGTTCTTGTATGCTCAGGGTCTACCCAGAACCAAAAGAAAGGGAGTTGAGCCCTCCCCTTCCAGCCAGAAGCCTTCTCTCTTTCATCCCTACAAACGTCTTGGACGTTGCAGCGTGCCCTCAGTTCATCCCTGGGAGCTGACAGCACACAGCACGGCACAGGATCAGGTCTGTGAGCAGCAAGCCTGGCTCTGTTATGATGAATTCTCTCAGTTATAATGATTTGGAGAAAAATATTGTTCATGGGCTACATAAACAATTTTAATTGGCGCGGGCGCCCAAAATGTGCTTTTTTTGTTTGGCTGCCAAGGTTGCTTTCTCGCTTGCTAATTATGTTTCGCTTTAGCTTTCAGCAAAAACAGGAAATAAAGCATCCATTACTCGAACGACAACTTTTCAACAAGCCAACATTTCAACATCCATTGTGTAATTTCCGACCTAGAGCCAGCTAGGAGCTAAGTGCCTTTAGAACCATGTATCCCCTCTTACAAGGGCCTCATCGGCCCCCTGTGCTCCTAAGTAACAGGGCACAATGTTTACAAGTCTGGAACACGGGCCAGAGATGTTTGCCGCTGCTACCCCCTGCCCCAGGAACCCCGCTCCGTAACGCAAGATTTCAGGAATCCTGCAGAAGACCTTCTCAAGAGGTTTTTGCTTTCTCCCGCGGGTTGGCTGGCAGCCACCTCCTGCGTCGCTCTGTCTGACGCCCATTTTCATGGCATTTCTTTTCCTCTCTCCCATATGCAGGAACAGGTTTCTTTTTCCACCAAAGATAGCTGGTAGCTCAAGCCAATGCGGTAGGTGTTCAATATTCACCTGCTGCTGGTACAGAAGGTAAAAGACAGAGGGAAGCTGGGAACCGTCACCCATGTGTCGGGCAGCCGTTGGCTTTATTGAGCCATCAGTCCAACTCACTGGTTCATTTTCTTCACAATTGTATTCAAACCAGCTCCTTGTGTCCTCGAGGAAAGTTCAATATAAATGTATTTGCAACTTTAAATTACCGTCATCCAGGTCAGTGGACATGGGACTTGGTACAAACAAAGCATCTTCAAAACTGTGGTTACAGATGTAGTTTTTTCTTAGGTAAATTCTCTGACATAAACATTGTGGATTTACCTCGGATGTTGGAAAATCAAACTGGCGAGATTCTCAAAACGGATTAAAATATAGTCTCTCCTCCCTTACGTGAAAATACGGTGGTCCCAAGCCACAGCACCAGCAGAACAGGATTGGACCAAGGAGTGCATGTGTTTTCCTTTTCCATCTCTGTTTCTTTAGTGCCGATGTTGATTCTAAGCTCTGATGTGGGTTTTTTTGACAAGTCTTGTGAGTTAGATTTTTTTTCCCCTGAGGTACCCTGCCTTTTGTGGTTTCAAAACACACTATCAAAACCAGCTGGAATAGCTGCTGTGTACCATTTCCCAGCTCGTGTGTGGAGAAAAAGCTCTTATTCCTCTTGTTCAGCCAACTGAGCTGTAATTGGCAAAGCAAGCAATAGGTATATACCACATTGTGGGGGCGAATGAGGATGCCCTTTAAATTACCTATAAAACCCTTTGATTCAAACTGCTGATGTTGCCATAGGCAATTTGCTAAGCTTATTGATCATCTTCTGTTTAAATTAAAGTTTGATGTCCTGGAACAGGCTATTCAGCACAGAGAGCTAATGGGATGGGATGAGATACAGGGAGCGAGAGAAACGCATGCACACAGGGGAAATGGATTGTGGTCAAAAAGAAAAAAAAGAGGGGTTTATGCTGAATAGGTTCCACGGGTCAGTTAGCAATAAATATCGTGGTGATAAAAAGAGTCCAGTGTGGATATTGAAGATAGGGGGGTTTTGCTATGTAACTAAAGGAAAATGGGCAGCTTGTTAGAAAATTAAAATTTCAGAGAAAGGAGGTGAAAAAGGGAGTGTTGAGATTTATTATAATTGTGTGCATACAAGCTTAGTGATTTCTGCCAGAAATTCATGCTCCCCCAAGTTTTCGGTAAATTGGGTTAGATGTGAGCCAGTACAGGCAAGAGGTGGTAGGCTTCAGGTAAATGTTGCCCAAGGCAGCTCGGAAGAGGTTGTCCCTAATAGCACTCCTCTGGCTGTGTGTCTGTCTCTCCATCTGTCCATCAATCATACAATCATTCAAACTCAAGCAAAATAAAAGCTTTGGAAGGAAGAAAACCCAGGCTTTCATAAAGTACCTTGCTGGAGCTGTACCCGGCAGGACTGAGGCTTTTTTTCCCCATGAAAATCAATTTTGATTTCATGGTCTTAGACCAATTTTCAAACTTTCAAATATGTTCGTTGCACAAGACCACACTTGTCCTAACACTAATGAAACATACGCACTTGCAGAAGGAATATCAGGATAAATTCTATATTTGAGTTACCAAAGGTGTAACTGAGAGCACAATTAAACTCACTTTAAACTCGGAAACTGTGAATTGAGGCTTCACATGGAAGAATTGAATCCTGCAGAGCTGTTAAGCAGGCGATCACTGGCAGAATGGTTTGGGAAGTCTTTCTAAACCAGGATTTCTCTCGAAGCCATAGCAGAAGCATTGCAGTAGGGCTGGGGTTGTACAATGTGTGTATGTGGATGAAGAGGTTTTCTTACTTGCCCAGGAGGCAGGAGGACAGCAGCTGCTACTAAGCTGGTAAGTACAAGCTAGGACTGTATGAAGATAGAGTAAATTCTGCCCACGCTGACTAGGAAGTAATTTGATAACCCCCAAAGCTTGTTAAAGCTGAAATAGTCTTGATAAATAGCGGTCTTTGACATGTATACCAGCAAAATCTCCTCAAGATAAACTGACTGCTGCTGGTGATTTTGGTAGGGAATTGTCAGACACTCTCCCTTTTCTCTGATATTGCTGTAAATACATGAGCCAATGATTCCTTTAAAAAGGAAAGGCTTGCAAGATATGGACCTACTTCTGAGCCCTCCAAGAATCCAGAATTTTTGTTCGTGACTGAGCCCACCCACTTGGCACCCATTACAGGACACGTTAGCAGCTTTAACTTGCAGGTTGGGGTGAGGATCTTGTTCCTCCATGCCAAAAGCCACTGAAGGGACCTGTAGCCTTGGTCTTGCCTCACATGTGCACTGTAAATGAAGACGCTTTCAAGCTGTATCTCTACATTCAGTTCTTATCTATTTCTGTTCTTATCTGGGGGTGGTCATCCCTACTGAAATCATTCCTCCTTGTGATTTGCACTGTGGGCTAACTCCTCTACATCCTTCTGTGCTGCCACGTTCTCCTGGGATGTACATTCATAGAATCATAGACTGGTTTGGGTTGGAAGGGACCTTTAGAGGTCATGTAGTCCAACCCCCCTGCAACAAGCAAGGACATCTTCAACCAGATCAGGTTGCTCAGAGCCCCGTCCAACCTGGACTTGAATGTTTCCAGGGATGGGGCATCTACAACCAATCTCTCCCACTTCACTGCAGCTGAGATGAAAAGTAGCCTGGGAATCTTAAACCTGGTCAGGTCATGGATGCTGGGAAGCAAACGGTCAAGGTCTCACCCAGAGCAGAAATAGAACTGTCTCTCCTACATTTACATTTTATTTCAGCAAGTAAAATCTTTGTGGGAAGACTAATCATGTAAAAATGCCATAGGAGCAAAAGACTTGTAGCCCTAAACAACTACGGTCAAATACTAAGCAAGTTTCCCTGCCCTACCAATGTGTTTCCCCCTGTTCACCCTCCTTTGGCCACAGCAGGGAGCATGCACCTTCCCTGAATCTGCAGGAAATCAAGCCCAGGTATCGCCTGCAGCATTTAGAAACCTGATTTCCCCACCCCGGAGAGCGGTTGGTGAAGCTGGAGTCCTGGGAAGAGCGCATGGATGAAACGGCAGAAGCACTGAGAAAGAAATGCAGATATCTACATCTTCTGAGAAGCACAGCATGGACTACATGGCATGGAAAGATGGTTTTACAATCTCCGCTGCATTTTGTATTGCTGTGGGGTCCAAACTTGCCCTCGTTATAACTTAAGTCATCTTCATATTTGGTGATAGAGAGACATCTCTCCTGCTTCCAGCCAGTCCCAGGAATAGGGTAGAATGGCTCGTGTTGTTGCAAAGAGGGTTTTCGCTGTAAAGCGATGAAGGAATTGCCTTGCGCCTGATCCTGACGCTTATGTTACAGCAGCAAACAAGAAGCAGTCCCACACTGCATTTCCTTCGGCTTGGAAAGAAACAGGAACATGAGGAGGGAAGACTCTCTGGGAGTAAAGACATGAAGACTCGTGACAACAGCGATATGTCCTACGTTCCTTCACCTAAATGGTGAAGGCAAGAGGCAGGGGTTTGCCAGGAGAGCATAGTGGAAATAAGAAATATAAGCTTTTGGCTACCACGTCACGCTAAGTCGCATAGTTCATAGCCCACCTCAGCTCACGCGGCCCCTGGAACAAAGCACTCAATTGCTCCGTACCTCAGTTTACTGCTTTGTATCCGTCCTGTATAAATACAGAAAACCGCCAGGTTTAAACCATTAACCCTTCTGTGCTGCCGGAAATCGGAGAAACGCACAGGCCAACATTTCATCCACTTTCTGATATAGGTCCAAGAAGCCCGAATGACCCAACCGCAGCCTCAGCCCAAGCCAGCAGATGTTTTACAGCCGTCAAACCCTCGCCGCTGATACATATGAGCGGGTACCCAGCAAGCTGTGGTGCCCGGGAAGAGCTATCGCAGGAAGCCATCTGTGCAAAGGCAGCCTTTGCAGGAAACCCAGCCAGGCCGGCAACCATTTATTAGTATTATTTCTCTCCCTGACAGTTTTCTCCTTGACACTTTCCCTAAACGACACCGGGGAGGAAGTAAGCTGTCAATTGAAAATCATCACTTATTATTAGCCGCGGAATGCAAAGTGCTTTAGTTAAGAAACCGATGCGTAACAGATTTGCATTTATTTCCTGTAGGCGTAGTTAACAGGAAATCTATTTGAAATAGAAATAATTAGAAAACTACAGTGGGTGCTTTTTCTGAGAAGGGTAATTTTGTCTGGCCAGAAATTCATGCTCAGTGTTTTGGTGAATTCTCGACCACACAGAAGGGTTAGAAAGAAGGCTGAAGAGAATAGGGGGGCAGAAAATAAAATCAATTAGTGGACAAAGTCTGATAAAAACTTTAAACGAGTCACGGGAAAGCAATAGTGCAGAATGCACCTGTAGGAGCTCGGTGGGCACTCTCCTAAGATAGCAAAGCCAATGCCACCTTCCAGACTAAAATGATGTCTTTTCCGTGGCTAAATAATGACTGAAATGGCCATTAATTCTGCAACACTCACAAGGTGGTGGGAAGAAAACGCAGAAAAGGATGCTGAGTTTGCAAACTATCATATTGTTCATAACCGTCGTTGAAATATTAGGGGAGTTATCCCACCTTGGAAATATTTTTCCTCTGCCCAGGCCACTGGCTAGATAATGATTGTATTTCCTACTATGGAAAATAACCAAAATAGCTTTAGAATATTCTCTGAGCAATTGCTATTCATAAAAATCTTCCTAGATGGAAACTGTAAATCTATAAAATAAATCTAAAATCTAAAACACCCTAAGTCTATAAAACCAGGTTTATCAATTCAATGTAGACAATGTTCTTTTAACATTCTGGTGATTCTATTTGTGTTATCTTAAAAAAAAGTTCACAATTCAGCCTTTCCCCAAACATAAACTTCAAGTAAGCTTAAAGTAGGTCATTTCTGCCATACTTCTTGTGGGGCAGACCACTAGATTTCAGAGACAGCCTCGTGTTCACCTGCTGCAAACGGCCTCGGGCTGGTCACAAACTCTAAGCCTACGTTACAAATTTTGGCTGGCTCAGGGAGAGGTGGAAGGAGAAATGATGCCCGATCAACACAGCGGTGTTGGCCAAAGCTCCTAGCACAGAATAATTCATCGTAGCACAATTGCATTTTTGCCAACAGAGCGTGTTTCACCCGAGTAAAGCTGGAAGAAACTCCTCCGGAAGATGCTTCAGGTTTAAGCTATGGCTACAAAATCAGTATTTTGCTGGTACGGTGTAACAGCACAGGCAAATATTCCCCATTTAGGTCCATCCCAAGTTTCCTGCTCAGCAAGTAGTAAAGGAAATAGGAAATCAGACGTCAGGAAGGCAGTGAAGAAATCTCTTGAGCCTAAAGGGGAATCTCCCAAAGCAGCGATCCCTCCAGTAAACAGGAACGCCAGGCATGTTCCTGCCCTGCACCAGCACCCAGGGCCCTCGCAGGCTGCAGAATAACCCCGCTGCAGGGCAGGGGGGAGAAATTGTGCAATAAGCTCAATCGGCGCTGAAATGAGGAAGGAAATAATGTGTTAAATGATTTAATTTTCTAAGTTTGCTTTGTTCCTTACAGAGAGACCTAGAATCGGAGCTGATTACAGTGCCTTGTTTTGATTAACGGAGCGAGATCTAAGACGGAGACATTTCTATCGGTTTCAAAGAGTTTCCGCATCTCGTATTTCATTTTCATAGTGGGTCAGGAATTCAAAGGACATTTATCTGTCATTCTTTATAGCTAAAAAATTATTCTCAACGATGCTAGTTTAATGCTGGTCAACTCCACTGACCTTACATTTCCTACACTTCAGTGGAATTACTCCAGATTTACACCAGTGGAAGTAGGTACACATTATCTGACCCTAAGTGAATTTACAGGCTTTAAGTAGTCTGTACGTGCTTGTTCCACTTCTTGGGGAGTTAGATGGAATTTATAGGCAATCAATTATTTTAGTTGTGTTTCAGCTCTACATATTCCATCCGTCATGTTTACCGTGGAGTGCAGCCAGAATGTGGAAGTTAATGGGCAGCCTCAGATGCACCCTGGGACGCTGTTGAGATCTGGTCCCCCCCAGACCATCGCTCCTTCTGCCGGTGCCCGACAAACCCCAGCACCTCTGTACTGCCGCAGGAGATTAAAGCAACATTTCTTTTGTAGTACCCAGCAATCTTTATGCTTGGCAGTAAAGTTAACGTATGGGATTGGCGTTCAACTCATTTCAGAATGGCTGCCAAAGAGCCTTCAGAGCACAGTGAGGTTCTGTCGCTACCAGCCCAGAGCAGATCTGAGCCGGCGATCTAGAGGTAAAAGCACCGCACACCCATCCGTTCCCCAGTTTCAGAGGATGTGCAGCGCAGAAAGCAATCGCTGGAAAGCGAACGCAGTCACCGTCGCTTCTAAATGAATCATTAAAAAGAATCTAGGATTCCTGATGCTCAGCCCTGTCGTAACTACTAGAAAGCACCTCCACCCCCCGAAGGCTCTGATTCTCAGGAACTGCAACTCTCTTGAGGCTTAGTGAAAGGGGAACCGGGGGAGAAATGTGTATTAGACAGCTCTGTTCTTTAGAGAGTGTGTTCCTTTTAATAAGGAATGAAGACAGGCTTACAGAGCCTATTAGTTGTTCCACATACGCATTCATTGGGAAGGGGAATTAGTTTCTGGCTAGCACACAGCTGCCGGGTAATACAAAGGCAGGACTCCTTTAATCTTCTGCAGCAGTACAGCGGTGTCCGGACTTGTCAGAAGCTGCAGGAGGAATGATGGCCTTGTCGCTGACAGCCTTCTAATTGGGTAGTAGAAAGCAGCTCTAAAGGAGGTGTTTGTGCCAACAAGTGTGGCTCGACACCAAGAGAGATCTGTTGAGGAATGGAGAGGGAGAGTCCAGCGCTACCGCAGTGCTGGATGCTGTCCGAGCCTGGCAGGGCTTGGGTTTCACAGCCCACAGAGCCTGATCGTGCCGAGGTTACCCGTGGCTGGTGGAAAGCTATGGCAGAGAAGAAGTTGTTTGACTGGAACCAGAAGCAATCGGAAGCAGATGGCCTGGCTGCTCTGCCCAAAAGAGGTCTCTGTGTCCTGCAACGGGACTCGAGCTCACAGATTGCCTAGAAGATGGGAGATGTAAGAGCTGCGAGTGCTGGAAAGCATATGCCCACCACAGGTTTGGCCACTGGTCCTCTGGTTCTCTCGCTCCGTACTAAATAACAGCCGGCACTCCCAATGCTACCTGCTGCATTGCTGGGACCCAGCCACCCAGATCCACCAGGACCTCCTGTGTCGGCCCCTGCTTCTCCAACAACGCTACAAAGCAGCAGCAGAGCCAACAGAAACTTCACATTGGAAAACAGAAGCAACTTTCTAACACTGCTTTCACTTAAATACTAACAGGAGATGCTGAATAATTCCACCTTGAGACCCTGATGGAAGTCGTTGGAGTGACCGAGTCGGTCAAGGCCAGCTGAGACGTACGTGATACGCACTTAGTTGCTGCCCCTACGTGTCACCGTGCTTAGCTAACTCTAGAACTGAGTCAATGAGGAATTGAAACCACAGTTTAATCTGAAAACGCTCAGCCCCTGTGGTTGTGGAATGAAATGCCTGGTCTAAATACAAATATAAATGAAGGCTGAAGAACTCACTGCCTAAAATATATGGAGAGAGCTGTAGCACAGGCAGGATGAGAGAGGCACCCGGCCTCAGGTGGAGGCTCCGGCTGGAGCAGAAAATGCAGGCAAGCATGCCCCGGCTTTGTCAGGCTTTGCTGTTGCTCTTGCTGACCAGGAAGAGAAGCCACGGCTTCGTGGTGGTAATTTGAGTAGGTGACATCAGTGTCTAAAGGTCCCAAAAGGGACTAAGAAACTAGAAAGGAGAGCTCCAGGAAAGGGCGCACTCCAGAGCAAAATATCTATTTGTTCTTCTTCTGGGCGTATTTCCAAACTGAGAGCGGCCCTGAGCATGCTTCCAGCGGCCCCAAGTCCATACAGAGCTTCTGTCGGTAACCGCAGAGGAGCAAAAATCAGCAACGGGTGGTGGTGACCAGCTGGGGTGGGAAAGGACCGAATACTCTGCCAGCAAACCTCTCAGCATCCCAGCTCTCCTCCTTTCCCCTGCGCATGACTTCTCCACGTCCTGCCAGAGCAAGGAGGTGGCACCGCTAATAGCTGCGGAGGTGCTCCAGGGATGAGCCGGGTGCTTCAGAGCCGTAGCCGGTGCAGAGATCAAGGAGGCAGGACAAGGGGCAGCTGCCGGCAGCAGATTCCCCCGCGGGTTCCATGCTGCAACTCAGTGAAGGCAAAAGGATCACACCAGGGTAATTTCAACCCTCGTGGACACCGTCACAAAGGGCTGTAGGGGCTATATAGTTTAAAAATGGGTCAGGATCGATGAACACCCCGACAAATAGAAGAGTTTGATAGGGCCACTGCAAACGGGAGATGTAGTAACAGCGTGGAAAGATACCACTTGTGCTGCAACCTACGCTGTTTTCTCATTTAGATGATGCTCACCCACAGGCTTGTGTGCATGGAGAGGAAGCCAGATAATTCATACCTGTAGCATTTAGAGGTAACTAATAATTTGGTCAATGGTGGAGCGCAGCATGTTTTACTAACATCTGTGGTAACTGGAAATTTACCCATCCAATTTTCTCCTCTACCCCAGCCACAAAGGGAGATCACTCCAATTATTTTTCAGACAGAATTAAGGCTGCTGTTTACCATTATCTCCCTGGTAACCCTCTTCTCATGACTACATTATGCAACAGAATTGTAAAACCGCCTCAGCTCACTGGGGTTGTTATTAAATGCACTCTGCTTCTTTTTTTCTCAAGGTCAAGGTTAATAATTAGGTGGCTGGTATGCCTGCAACAGAGCTGTGTTATGTAGGAAAAAAGAAGCAATTTAAAGGATGCATCAGACATTCCCAAGTGAGGAAATGTCTGCAGAGCGTTAGAAGATCTGCTGAAGGAGGGCCAGCGAAGTAGGGTGAACTAACGAATATGAAGGGGTCCGGCACGCTGGTCTATGGATGAAGCTTGGACAGACTTGCAGCATGAAGCACGGTAGATGAGTTTCTATAGGGAACGTGGGAAGAAGAAGTGATAAGATTTGAAGCTGAGCTCCAGCTTCTGAAAAGAAGAGGTGAACTTGGCTCCTCTGCGCTGCAGTTTTTATTTGAGCTGGTGTACCAATACTGAATTGAGCTGTTCGTTTTTCTTCTGGCCGTTTTTTTCCAAAGGTCCATGGTACTTGCACACAAAGCGTAAGCAGATTATAGAGTCCCCAGGCCATGTATTTTTGGGGGGTTTGCATGCGCATCAGGATGGGACAGCAGGAGGTCTCACTGTTTCCACTGCCAGTCAACAGTACATCCAGAAATGCCAGACCAACACGGTGATTTGCCTGGTTGAAGTTCAGAGGCTGGAAAAAGAGGACGGAGCCAGGAAAAGAGAAGCCAAGGCACAAAGTCTCGTCCAAGTGAGTTCTCAACTCGGTGGTAGAGCGGGAAGCAAAACTCATCTCTCCTGTCTTCTGCCTGCTGCCCATCGACCACTCTGCCTCCTTGGTGGCACCAGCATGGTCAACGTGACTAGGAGACGCCAGACCTCCTCATTAGAACTACCTCCTATTGCATTTAATTTGGGAAGATTACTTCATCGCATGTTAGAGCCCCAAAAGGAATTAAAAGCAGAAATAACAACATTCCATAGGGGAACAAGAGGACTGATGGATTCGTGGAAGGGTGATAGACTTTCTGGTGCATTGCCAGCTAGTGCCAAGGTCACTACGCCTACCCGGTGACTCTCTCAGACGCTAACACGGAATAGTGCGGCGGCTAGAGCCGGCGGGAATCTTGAAAAGCTACTTTTGTTTGGGAAACAGCTTGGAAAGCAGCAAAAGATGAAACTACCTGACTTACAAGTCTGTGTGTGGCTCTGTGTGTTTACAAACACATGCGCACATACACAAATATATAATTATATACACATTACATAGACACGCGCAGACAAATGTGTATATATATAAATACATAAACATATAAATACCTCTATACATATGTGTGTATGTATATATAAACAGGGGAGCCTGAGCTACAGTTTCTGATTGTGCTATGACTCTCTCTGAAATTTCCCCCGAGGGAATTGTTTCCCAGTCACCGGTTATCTTCTAAACTAAAAGTATTTGTGGGTCCGACTCAAAGCCCATTTCGGTTCAGACGTGTCTCTCCTCTGGCGTGCCTGGGTTGGGGTGAGATATTTAATACCAAAATAAAAACCAGCCCCAGTGCCTTACTGGAGTGATTCCCGTGCTGAAGCATAGGAGAGAGTACTTACTGTGGAAAAAGGCGAAATTACTTGAAAGGACTATACTGTAGAGCAGTAGCCTTATGAAAACCATGACAGGGTAATTGGATCTGGCTTGTGTGCAAGGCAGCGAGGGCTTGACGGGAGCAAGAGAAATCAATAAAGGAAGGGAGAGGAAATGGGGAAGGGGAACCTTTCACATTTCTGCAGTGAAATATCCCTTCATCTGACTGCCTGTAACTTACTTTTCATCATCTGTGGTGTGACCTGCAGTCGAAGATTTCTCTCAATAAACACAGAGTTGGGTTGGGTTTTTTTTTTTATCTTTGTTGCTTGTTGAAGAAAATAAGGCAAAACAGAACAAAACTTTGTAACTGCTCAAACTTCTTTAGGCACCAGGCTTCTTATCTAACGTCTGGACCTCAGGATCCCAGGGCAAACCCCACCCTGAGTGTGGCTTTTATTGTTCTGGTTTGTTCTCTTCCAGTTCAAAGGAAAGGTTAACCCCCAGAAAGAGAAATGCGTCCTTGGTCAGGAGCGTCTAAGTCCTCTGAATCACACTTTACCAAAAGCCTCCAAAGCACATTCAAGTTAGTGCATGTGGTCATCACTCAAGGAAAACTCCTTATCCTTGCTATCATCACTTCTGTCCCCAGGGAAGCTAGAAAATATATTACCTAGGAGAATGATGCGGAGTCTTCGATATGAAAAAAACCAACCCAAACCAGCACTTGTGGAGACTGCACAGACCGGAACAGAAATTACTGGCTAAAAAAGACATTCCCAGATCCATGAAAAGGCAATAACCACTTTTTTTTTTCCTTTGAATTATGTGGTGCCATTCATGCCCTTAATATTACATAGTGGCGATATGAGTAACTATTGATAGGGCATTGATTCTCCAGTGGCATAGTCAAATGTCCCCAGCAGTAGCTGGTTTATAGTCCTCCTCAAGTATTCTGTATTCTTTGACAGAGACTGAGGTCCCAACTTGTTCTGCAGTGTCAAAGTTGTGTTCAAAAAACCCAGACCAACCCAAACTTTCCATGTCTTTAAAGCGTCATCCAAAGGTCTGGCGTGTCAAAGCTTCAGTCCAGCATGCGGTGGGAAGGGGGAGGATTCTTCCATTTTGCACATAGGTAAACTGAGGAATGGAGTGGAGCAGTGATTGTTCTAACACTGAATGGTGGGTCAGTGGCAGGACACTGCCCGAATCACAGAAATCCTTATTCCTCTTTCTCTGCCACCTTTCCTGTTAACCATTCACCTTTAGTCACGGTCTTGACTTTTCTATCCCACAGAAAGTGTTAACAGAAAATCTAGGCCACCGTCACTGAGATTTAATTCTTGTAACCATGCAGAGACTTCAATCTTCATAAACTGCATTTTAGGCAACCAGCATTACTGGCTATTATGGGCAGCAAAGTTAATCTTACTGAACGCAGACCTGTGTGAGGGTGACCTCAAAATAGCTCAATAGCATCCATAAGCTCTAGGGGGGAAAAAGATAGGATATACTAAAGAAATGAAGGTAGGAGCAACCTGAGACTTAGCGGTGGTGATGATGATCCTGTGGCCTCGAAGGAGCAGACTTCCAAAACCAAGCTGAAAATACTCACTGATTCCAAGAGGGGACGTTTCTTTGGAAACAGGCACGTTGAGCTATGTCTGTAGATGACACCACTCGTAGAAATGATGCAGTTTTACATCAAATGTTCTTGTTGAGAAATAGATAGAGAAGTCCAGCCAACTTCTTCATGGCACGTTATTCCAAGCACTGAATGCTAAACGCAGTTAACAACAGCGGATTTGATCTCAGCCACGCTCCAAGAATTACTCTATAGCGTGATCTATATTAATAAAAGTTAATTGAAACCAAAACTCATCCCTCGGGATTTTCAATCAATGAACACAAAAAAAGCCGCACTAAAAAGCACTGGAAAATACAGCTTCACAGAGAAAGGGACAATGGAAAGAAAAGCTCTCACTAAAAATAGTGCTAGTCTTTTTGTCCCTGTGCAGGAAATGTCGGCACCACCAATTCTAGCGCTGAATAATGCTTTGTCTTTGGGAACGTTATTCAGCGGGAGGCAACAGCAAATCAACAGCCAATTCTGCTGAGGGAAGTAAACATTTGCAGATGGGAAAATTGAGGCAAAGAGGTATTAAGGGACTTGCTCAAGGTGAAAAAAAGAAGTCGCTCTTGATTACTGGTCATCTGTTCTGGTGGGACACAAGAGTTCTCAGCTGGAAATGCCAAATTTCACTGTCCAGAGCAAGAGTTTATGATATGTAAACCCAATAAATGAAAATTGAGTCGTCCCAGTGTGTCTTTGTTCCTCAAAGGTATCAGAAGATGCAGCTCTCGGTTAGCGTGCCGAGAGCCTTTCACTGCAAATCCACTGGGAACCGGCACTAAACGCCGGCACACAAATGTGAAGAAAAGGTGCTTCCAGAACTGCCACTGGAGCAGAAGACGCCCCAGCAGTTTGGGAGACACCCCTCAGGCCAGGACACTGCTGCTTCTGCTCATCTCCTGCCACCCCAGCTCCTGCAAAGCCAGGCTTTGGTTTAGTTTGCAACCCAGCCCGACGCACGGCGCTGCCTGGGGTCTTTGCGGTGCGGTTTGCTCACGACACCCTGACGACTTCAATCCTCACACCGCGTTTTCCGATTACTCCTTGTCCAAGCAGATCGAGTTCGAGCGCTGCCCCATTAAGCGCGGTGGAGAGACACATTTATTGTGTTACATACCAGCAAATTGACTGCTTTTTTTTCACTTTTCTGAGCTCACGACTTTGCTGAGCATCTCTTCTTCACAGGGAAGAGAGAAAACAAGGATTAATCTTGTGGTTTTGATGACAATTCTTTTTAGACGAGGAGATGGGTGGCATCTGCAGGACCATGGGGTGATCCCAGCACTATCACAAGTACTGTGCTTAAAGATCCGACTTTGTCTAGGAAGTTTGTTCTGGATCTGACTGAAAAGGATGACAATAAAACACATACAAATCGTCCTCTTCAGCTTCTCTATCGCACGCTGCTCCACTGTTTTTATGCAGAAAAGCTTTCTGCAGGTTACGGGATTGATCTTAAGAGAGCGTTCTTGGTCTGTCCAGCGATGCATGGACTCAGCTGTGAACATGAGAAATATCAGCTTCAGGGAGGTTATCTGCTAGACCTGAGGTAGTCTGACCAAAGCAAGGAATACAGGTGTTGCAAAAGCTTAAAAAACGTCTTTTCCAGTAATCACTGGCCACTGCGTATTCTAAGTCCTCATTTCCATGTTGTTTTTCTAAGGAATTAGGTAATTCCTCATGTGCCAATGACGATGGTTTTGTCCCTCACCAAAACTTTTGAACCAGCTGATCTCTTTTAGATAGACAAGGGGACAGAGGTCTTGAAGACATTAATTTCCTGTGCATTTTTGAGGAATAAATAGAAGGGAGGCAGCATGCCAGTATGGCTGCAGTGTATGCACAACTGTGTCATCTGAAACGAGAAAATTTCCCTGGCATTATGGAATTGTTCACATTATTCCATCAGGAGCTATTCAGAATATGAATACCCCAATCATCAGGGAAATTTCGACGCAGAGTTTATACTTTATTAAACCTCAAGACACAGAGCCAGGAGAAATCAAGCTTGTAGAAATGTCCTTTTTTTTTTTTTTTAGCATGTTTGAAGTCCTTACGCGTGCTTTTGATCCACCTTTAAATTCAATTTCTGATTTTTTGAACCGACATAATAAAATTCCTAGCAGATTTTTTTTTTTTGGGGGGGGGGGGGGCTTGCAATACTTGAATTATTCAATTATTCAGTCTTCTGGAAAGGTTTACACCTCACTTTTCTGATCACAGTGTAAATACATCAGAAATTAAATAGTCATCATATAATTCAGTCCTGTCTGTGAAACCCTAATGAAAGGGCCTTTTCCTTTAACAGAAATGAGTGACTGTCATACTGTAATAGCTTAAAATACATCGGAGATAATGTTTTTAAAGAATAAGAGCGATGTGTTCTAATGACCAGCGATGGCTCTAAAGTATTGCGAGAGCTTGGTTCAAAGCGCCTTGAAATGAGTAACAGTCCTTCTGCTGGCGTTACTGATCTTTGAATCGGGCTCATTAATGTGTTGCAGATATTATATCCTAGCTGCCAAAAAGCTGAAAACACTAGAATGTAGTCATAAAAATAGACATCAAATACATTTCTCTTCTGGGAATTAATATAGAAGCGAAGCAGTTCTGCTACTATTCGCCAGTGCTTCTTTACAGATATTTTCTTACTGGTTTTAAGGGAATTAACAGGGCAAGCAGTTCACCTCCTCCAGAACGCTGCCTCCAGCAGCGGCCAGTATCTGATGCCACAGCGAGTGGGAAATGCTCGAATTGCTGTAACAGTTTTCGCTCAGGCACTGGAAATCCGTCCTTTCCGGGATGCGCTGTGCTGATGGAGAGGAGGAAGGGTGGGAGGGGAAACGGAGATATTCAGGCGAGACTTTCCCATCTTTAGCTTCTCTGTGATTAAGTATGGATCGATACTTTGTACTCTCCGGGTTTTATAGCTCATTAACATCAAACGGTGTCAAGATATAAATTTGTTATGTTGCTTGCCAAGAACTAGGGGATGTCTAGAAGCAGACACCCGTAAATGTTCGCGAGGGGATATAAATGGGACGCGATTTAGTTGACCGCTCCGAATGCTAGGTGGCAAAATAACACTTAGGTTCTTTACCTGTGGATCTCAAAGTACCGTCCAAAACTGTACGTGCGTGCGGGCATGTGCATATGGATGTAAGAGAAGGAGAGGGAGAGGAGAGAGACGGTGACCGTCGCCTTGGTCCTGTGTGGAGCTGAGAAGGAGCCAGCAGCGCGGAGCCAGGCGCTTATTTCTTTCCAGCCCTTGGGATCGTTTGCAGGTTGCCAACCTCCCCCAGCACCTCCTGCCCAGCGGGAAGGTGCTGTTAAATGCCCTTGTGATGTGAAAACGCGACGCCAGCTGCCAGCCCCGGCCCCGGGGAGCCCCAGCTCTGTCTCTTTAAGAAACCCAGCGAGTCGTGATGCTGCTGTTTGTATTGCTAAATCCCCAGGAGTCCAGTTAAGAAATGGGCAGCTGTCTCTTTAAGTGTGATTTCCTTCTATTGTATTTGAATCGTGATCAGGAAAAAGGAAATGAAACCAGAGACCCGGGGCTGAGCCACGGAGTAATAATAATAATAATAGCGATGCCGCTCTCCCCGCTCGCAGCAGAGCCGCCCGGCGCCGGAGCGTGTTCGCGGCCGCCCAGGCAGAAAGCCTGAGCGCAGCCCAGCGAGCCCCGGGCTGAGGCAGCGGTGGCCGCCGAGGCGGCCGCCTCCCGCCCGCCGCCGCCGCGGGAGCGGCCCCGGGAGCTGCCCCGCCGGCCGGAGCGGCGGAGGAGCGCGGCGGGGATGGGAGGTCAGCGCCCGCGGGGCCGGAGCGCGGCGGCGGAGCGCGGCGGCGGCGGCGGCCCCGGCCCATATTTCTCTCTCTCTCTCTCTCTCTCTTTGGTGTTGCAGGAGGAAATCCTGTGAATGTCATTGGGGGGCGGAGGGGGAACTCAGCTGGTGAAAAGGCTCCGAGAGCAGACAGCCTTTGCGGGGGCAGATCCCACCACAGGCACGCTACAAAGGAACAATCCCTGCCAATGTCATCGGCCATCGAGAGGAAAAGCCTCGATCCTTCCGAGTAAGTGGCCTCTTTTTCTCCCCCCCCCCCCCGCCCCGCGCCCTCCCCGTGAGCCTCGCGATGGCCGCTCACCCTCCCCACCGGAGCCCGCCGCCGCCGGCATTGTGTGCCCGGCACCCCCTTCCCGGCGGCGGGGAGGGGGCTCGGCGGCAGCCCCCGCCGCTCCTTCCCCCCCCGCCCCGCTCCCGCCCGGGGGCCGCGGGCAGCGCGCACCGGCGGCCGGGCTGCCCCAGCCCCCGCGCCCGCCCTGCTGCGGGCGGCGGCCCCGGGCCCGCGGGGGCTGGGGGGGGCGGTAGGTTGATGAGAGCCCCCCAAGTTGCGGGAGAGCCCAGGCGGGAGCAGCCTCCGGGGGCAGCGAGGCGGCAAACCCCCCCGGGCTGGGCATCTCCCAGCCGCTCACCCGGCGCCGGGGTGCTGGGAAGGGCTCAGGGAGGAGGGAGAGCATCACGCTTCCCGAACGGGAAGGTGGTTTGCATTTGGAGGGACCCGCTCTGCCCCATCTTTGATCTGCCCAACTCGCTGGAGCCGATTACAGTGAAAGGTCAGAGCTGTTAACTGTGGGTGCCCAACTTCCACATTCTCATAACGCAACTTTCAAGAGCTGGTACAAACTGCTTTGGTGGGTGCAGGGTGTTCTGCAAAGGGCATGTAGAAAGACTTGATTGACGGGATGCAGGAGGTGAGAATTCCCCGCCCTGGTTTCCCACTCGTGTCCTGATCCAGGCTTTCGGGCTGTGCTCCGCCGCTGTCCGTGCAGGCATCCCGCTGGCGAGAGGCACGGTAACTCAGCACAAAACCAGAGTCGTTTCAGCCCCGTATGTGCTAAGAACTGCAGTTATGCTTGTCTGGAATCATAAGAGAAGAAAAAAAAAAAACCATTGTAAAATCTCCGTTTTCAGATAACGCTTCAAACATTGCTCTCAGTGAACTTGAGTCATTCGTGGCTTGTTTCCTGTGAGATACTAAAAATGCCGTCGCTTGAAGCCCGGAGTGAACACATGGGAACTGTTTCTTTTGGGGATTAAATCAATTCATTCCGTGTCACACCTGATGTTTTATGTTACATTTTCCCTTATTTTATACAGTTTTTTAAGAAACGATAATCCAAGCTCCTAGGTATATGATGTCCAGGTTTCAACTACAAAGTTTTAGTAATCTTTATTTATTTACCTACCTTGTGTTCTAGTGACTGAAGCGCTGGCTTAGAAATCTAAGGACATCAAAAAGCTAATGCATAAACCAGCAGTTCTGTTCTGCGTAAACATCCGCCAGGCCGTTCCGGAGTTTAGGGCTTTCGGAGAGACCTGGCTTGTGATTCCCGAGCACCCGTAAGATGAAATATTTTGGGGTACATCTGAAGTTTCAAACGCTGGATAATAAAGGATAATGAGGTGCATTTCCTTCTATTGGAGGGCTCTCAGAACTTCTCAGAGCGGAGCCCACACGTTGGGAAAGGGAGTTTGGGGCCCAAAAGGATAAGGTTGGAAAAATTAAGGCCTAATCACGGAGAGAGTTCCCCATGATTTTAATGAAAACTCCCAGGACGGAGAGCTGGTAGGAGAGGGATGTTAGGGCACAACTTGCAAGGCACAGCAGTTTCAACTTAGAAGAGCGAAAACCAGAACAGAATATAATCAGATCATATCTTAGGGCTCAGCAGGATCAGTTTCTCAGCACAGAAGTTCTTGACCAGTCGTCGTTTCTCCCTGCTGAAGAAAGTCATTTTTGCCCAGAAAACCACTGACCCAGTAAATAAGCAGCGATAATAGAATTTTTTCCTGTTTATTGCTGGAAACTGGGAGCGGCCTGACCCTTCTCCATCAGCGTAGGTCTCCTCTGCCCCCACCAGCCGAAGGGAGGACAGACCAGCGACAGAAACGAAGCGTTGAGGGACTCCGTGCTAGAGCGAGAACCCAATAACGTATGAAAGAATTTGGGGCTCTGCTCTACCAGGTACTGAGCGCCTCGGTCAGCATCCAGCGAAGCATAAACGTGCAAACATCCGCCTTCCTTGCCGCTAGCCACGGGTTTAAAATTAAGTAAGTGTTTAAAGGGTTGAGCCAGTCGTTGTTTTATTCACTTCCCCGGAGTTTGGATGAGGCTCTCAGTGGCAGCACCAGGTCACTGCAAACCTTGCAGACGTGAGCTCAGGCGCCTTTCTTTTAATTTTTTTGCTGTTCTTTTTTTTTTTTTTGGCAGAACTTGTAAAATTACACGAAAAGGCAAAGAAGAGAATTCCTTAAGAAAGTAGCTTTGAAGGAAATTCTTGCTTTATCCGCAGGTATTACCAGGGCAATCCTAGCTTTCAGAGCTTTTTAAAAAGGGAAAAAAATATGACGCCTGAATAGTCAGTGCTAATATCACAATAAAGATTTGTGCCTCTTTTCAGGCAGGGATGTGTAAATCCCAAATAATTGTTTGAGCTATGTTGGCATAGACCCATCCCAGGGGATTCATGCCCTTAGCTGAAGGAAAAAAATAAGTCCTGCAGTAACATCTGGTGTTCAAGGAACGTGTGGACGTGGCATTGTGGGACATGGTTTAATGGGCATGGTGGTGTTCGTTGATGGTTGGACTTGATGATCTTGCAGGTCTTTTCCAACCTTAGTGATTCTGTGACCATGGGGTAAAATTCTGGCTCTATTAAAAAAAGCAGCAAAATTTAAACCAGCTGGGCAACAGTCTCATCTGTTGTACTTACTCATTTCATGCCGTTCAGAGAAACGACATCCCCAGACTTAGTCTTCAAATTTACATTTTCCAACAGAAAGTTGACTGCATGTAAAACCCCTCAGGTGCCTTTTCTACTCCTTTAGCCCTTGGTGAGACAGAAATTCCCTTTGCTTCCAGTGGCACTGCGGCCAGAGCTTGCAAGCTCAGGTTTACAGTTTGGGCTCGTATAGTTTTGGGTTCATGCACGGATGCTTTACAGTACTGCTGGGGTTCTTCAGTAAGTTATCAGTAAATCCAGAGTGTATCTGTGTTGATGAGGTCACTTACAGTTGTTTATAGGTAAATCTTTATAATCTTGTTGGGAAAAAAGCGCATTTTTTTTAATGGAAATGCAAGCATTGCTACGTGTTGTGGACAAACCAGAATTACTTGAAAATGTGAAGAATACAGTAAGAACTTTGTGGCTGTCGGCACTCGTCAGTCTGCACAGACGTAACCAGCATTGCTGTGAAATGGTGAATCCAGGCAGCTTTTTGATTGCTCTTCCTGAAAAGGTGCAATCTTTAATTATGGAAGAATGATGTTATGCGAAAGGTATTTCTTTTATAGGAACCGCATGGATTGAGACACATGACCAAGCAATTCATCTCCTGTCCAGTAGAAGAAAAATGATGCATCTACACAGACACCAATGTCCTAGTAAAGTAGTAGGTGCCTGGACAGTAACGAAGACACAC
Organism: Gavia stellata; assembly: GCF_030936135.1. Classification (NCBI taxonomy): domain Eukaryota; kingdom Metazoa; phylum Chordata; class Aves; order Gaviiformes; family Gaviidae; genus Gavia; species Gavia stellata. Next base: position 3,238,916 of record NC_082610.1, read on the forward strand.
AGGCGATCCAGAGATCGTCGTGTTTATGCGTTATGCTTTGAAGAAGAATAAAAAGAGTAGTTAGGAAATTTTTGCATACTCTTATTAACCCCTTAAATTTTAAGCTGCTCTTTTTTTTTTAAAGCAAAAGAAGAGTGAAGTCCTGCTCCCTCTGATGTTAGAAGGGTAAATCCTTCACTCCGCTGGGAGAAAAAATGAGGATGTAATCCTTGTTCTAACTTGACCAATCTTGTGTTTTGTTTTGCCGCCGCCTTCTCTCATGGATGCTTTCAGAGTCCATTTTCCTCCTCCAACCATTCTTTCATTCCCTCAGGGAGCCGGTGGATGAAGTCCTCCAAATTCCCCCGTCGCTGCTGACATGCGGCGGTTGCCAGCAGAACATCGGGGACCGCTATTTCCTGAAAGCCATCGATCAGTACTGGCACGAAGACTGCCTCAGCTGCGACCTGTGCGGGTGCAGGCTCGGAGAGGTGGGGAGACGGTTGTATTACAAACTGGGCAGAAAGCTCTGCAGAAGGGACTATCTCAGGTACGCAACCCACTCGTTCTACCCTCGCTCCCCTTCTTTCTATCATTTCAGCTTAGTCATTTAATTAGTAGAGCTAGTGAGCAAAGACCCATCAAGAATTCATTTTTGATTACTCTTAAACGTAAAGCCTGACAGCAGTCGCAGTTGTGACGCAGCACCGTCTGCAAGCTCAGGTTTACAATATGGGCTCATATATTTTGGGGGTTCATGCACAGATGCTTTATGGTCCTGCTGGGGTTCTTCAGTAAGTTATAGATAAATCCAGAGGTTATCTGTGTTGACTAGGTCACTCTGAGCTGTTTATAGGTTAAATCTTTAAAAATCTTGTCGGGGAAAAAAGCGCATTTTTTCATGAAAATGAAAGCATTGCTACACGTTGTGGACAAGAGAGAATTATTTGAAAATGTGAAGGATACAGTAAGAACTCCTGGGACTTTGGGGTTGTTGGCATCCGTTAGTCTGCAGAGACATAACCTGACAGCTCCAGGCGAACTGCGCAATGTCAGCGCGGGATTCTGGCAAGTAGAAATTGGGAAAAGGTGATGAATTTCAGCCAGTTCCCCCGGAGCTGACAATGAATTGGTTCCCCCGAATGGTTTTCAGTAGTTCTGTGCTTCTCCAAGCATTGCCTGGGAGCTGAAAGGTGTATAAAACCAGGTGCCAAGATCGGCGACTGATGAAAGATCATTTAGCTCTCTCATTTAAGAACACGGTATCCAAGGTAACTGAATTCAATTCATTTTCCTGATGCAGTAATACCAGCTCTATAAGAGACGCTTGATTCCACTAGGCAGCAGGGCTGCTGTACCCGCTCGGTGGCTGAAGGCACTGCCTTCTACACACCCATCGATCCCTCTCTTTTTCTGCATCGCTGGTAAGGTTATCCGGGACACTTCCAGCAGAAAGAGGCAATGTGCTGCATGCTTATTGCAAAGCTACAGCCAGGCTTTTAGCCAAAAAGGAAAGTTTGATTGCACTAATTTGGATCCAGTGGACTGATTGCACTAATTTGGATCCAGCGGATTTTTAGTGTTCTTAAGGCTGGTCCTGAATAGACAAGAATTTACCCATTTTGCTGAATCAGATCCTACAAATACGCTTGTTACAGGTATTTTCATTAACACCTCTCTGCCCATCTGTTTTGCCAAAATTTGTAAGTAGAAGGATTAAATTGAGATTAAGATACTTCACAAAAATTGATAACAAAGGATCTTTACATTCTTGATTACAATTAAAGTGTATTGATCTTTGCTGTGCTGGTTGTGTACCATTTCTTCTAGTGGATCCCTAACGTCTCAGGAGATCTGTGCCACAGAATAATGGGTTTTGATATCTTTTTCAGCTACCTTACTGAAGGCTAATTTACCTGCCAATAAAAACTAAACCAAAATCTCAGTGGAGATCCTAGTTATGGTGTCCCTGAGCTTTACTGATGGGAATTTTGCTAAGCAGAATCTAAGAACTGAGTTCTGCTGATGGGACCAGTTGTAAATACTCTGCATACACGACAGTCCGGCAGTGATCCAGTGCTAATTACACTTTCCAAATACTTTTCATCTTAAAATGGAAGTAACAGAAAGTATGCCAATACAACTAATGTATATTTCTTGCAGTGAAATTCAATGTTTTTATCTATTTAATAATGCAACGTATAATATCTTCCCTCATCAACAAAAAATTTGGCAGCCTTTGTGTAACCTTAGTATTCCTTTCGTTGGGCAGAAGTAAACACTGACATCTCCTGGTAGACGACAGAAATGATGTCTTTTCCCATTAAAGGTCTCTCTTAATTTAGTAGACATTCTTTTTCCGGTTCAGAAGATGATAGGAAGCAGGCACAGCACACGTAAGAGAAGTGTAGGAAAAACTCTTTCCAAAATTAGTATGGAAACTTAGAAGTCAAACTCAATAGGTGTATACTTTGAACAAGTAAGACGTAGCATTTCTCCCCCCATTTAAGAAAAAAATAATAATATATTCATGCTTATTTGTTAATGATTTGACTTACAAACTCTGTAGCCAGCAGACTGCATGAAAGGCTGGCGTTCACACGGATGTCGCACTGCTCCAGGTGAATGGTAGTGCATGCTGTGAGGGGGATACATATCTAGTGCATTCATTAGAGGCTCCTCTTAACAGACAATATCATCATGATCCCAGCAGGGTTTTCCAACGTGGACTAAAGAGCGGTCCAGATCACAAAATTGTTTGGGCTAGTGTAAGTATCTAGAAGGTCTTAGCTTGTATCCGTCTGAAACCCAGCAGGAGTGACTTCATGGATATAGAAATATTGGGGTTTGAAAGAATCTCCAACGTGGAGGCAATGACAAGAGACAGGGCGGTCTCAGACCATGGCTTGTGTCAACTCCTTTCTGTCAACTACAATAGGAACAGCTGAAGATAGGCAGCATTTATCAACGGGAAGGTAATTTCTGTCGATCACAGAAGTGGAAGTATTAGCATGGCACAACTTTATGCTATGATTTGGGGAACCTTTACTCCTCCTGAAGCTGCTCAGCAATTCTGGATAAGGTCATTGATCAGAGAAGTCAATTGTATTGTAAATAGGTGAGGACCTTGGACTTTCTACTTCAATTTTTGGTATTGCAAAGTTTAGAGTTCTGCTCGGCAGCTTTCCACGTGACGTCTGTCTAACTTGGCAATGCTATGACTAATGGCTCAAGGCGCTGATGTTGTGTTCGTGTTTTGATTTGGTTTTTCCCACCTCCTCAGCAAAGGAACTCTGCTTACTCCTCTGCTGTTGTTGTTTTAGGCTCTTTGGCCAAGATGGCCTCTGTGCCTCCTGCGACAAGCGAATCCGGGCTTACGAGATGACCATGCGGGTGAAGGACAAAGTGTATCACCTTGAATGCTTCAAATGTGCTGCCTGCCAGAAACATTTCTGTGTTGGGGACAGGTACCTCCTCATCAACTCGGACATAGTATGTGAACAGGACATCTACGAGTGGACTAAGATAAATGGAATGATCTAGCAAAGACATGCCTCATAGTCTATAAAAGACATCTCACGGGCGACACCGATGCATAGCTGCAGTGAGGAGATCATCACTTGAGCTATGGGCTTTGTCTAAAATGGGGGGAAAACACCACGGAGTCGGCCCTTTGCAGGCAGTGCTACGTAGAATCTAAACTACATATAGGTGAAGAAGGGAGACCGAAGCAATAGTAGATAGACTGACTTTTGTTAACAAAGGCATATGGACAATAACTGACATCAGCCACGTAAGCGAGAGCTGGGGAACAAACGCAACGCGATACCGAATTCTCCTAACTGGAAAAAGAGTAGGGACTTCTGTAAAGAGATGTTATGACTTTGTCACCTGCAGACTAGGATTGTGCAATTGAATTTTCTTTTCGTCTTGTTTTAGTTACTGAGTTTAGATGACAGCTCCTAATGTAGGCATGAGGAAGAATACTGGAAGAAAAGGGCCATCACTTACACGGTCATTCTGTACAGCCTTATACTTTGGGTAGGAGAGAAAGCGGGAAGAGGGTGGGGGTTATTTTTGCATGGATTATTTTTTTTTTTCTTTGAGAATGAACAGTGCATCCTCTAGTCCCAAACTCTTCTTTAAAAAAATCCTGCTGAATAGTTGTTTTCAGGCACTGCTGTTTCAAGATGAGATGTTCCACAGATCATTTCTATACAAATATAAATCTAAAGAATTGTTCAACTATTTTATTAACTTAGATTATATCAATAAAATATTTGTTGTGTGTAGTAAGACTCTGCAGCTTTAATAAAAATAACAGAAGATTTGAGTGTTGTTATTTCTTTTTTTTGGAGGTGGGCTGGATTTTTTGTTTGTATTATTTATTTTATTTTTCATAGCAGGGTTTCTACACTTTGTCTACAGCTGATGCCTGCTGGATCCACTTAAGGTTGCATTTCAAAGCAGTAATGTGAGAACGCTGAGGTCTCAGTAAGCCTTGTAGAGTTCTTCATGTTAAGGAGAAATCAGATAGTGGTGTAGGAGAAATTAGATAGTGTTGTGTGACACTGAGGCTCTTTGGTGTTTACGAGGATGCTTTGAGGCTGGTGGCCCACAGAGAAATACATCTGGTGTTACTTCACAACAAAGACAGAGCCTATCTGATCTCAGAGGAGATCATGTAAGATTAGGGTCTCCTAGAAAAGTAGCTCATCCTGATTTTGCTCTGGATTATTGAATCCAGCATAACACCACTAGAGCCAATCAATACTTGCTAGTATTTAGAAAGAATTAAGTTCAGAGCCTTTCCTGCAAAGACTGTTGTCACTCGCTTCTTAAGCAAAAGGAAGTTTCCTGGCATTGTAGTACTACTAAGAACATGAGAAGTACGCCTGGTCTGGCAAAGGTGGACATGCGGTATCTTACTCCCACAGAGACAAGTAGTGGGTGTTCAGGCAAGCAGGGAGTGACCTCCGCATGAAGCCTTTCCAGCTTGCAGGAAGATCCAATGAGCTCTGGGTGAACTCGCCTTCAGCCCCCTCTGCTTAACACCGACCCACAAACCCATTCTCCATGAGTTTGCCTCGTCCCTTTTTTTGACTCTTCGGCCTCCAGAAAGTCCCAAAGCAATGATTTTCACAGTTTAATTCTACACTGTATGTATTTCAAAGCCTGTTGCCTGATAACTTCATTGGTTGACCACCATATTGTGAGAGATAACCAATAGTCATTTCCTATCGCCTTTTTTTTCACGATTCTTGACATTAAAGAGCTATATCATATTCCCTCCAACTTATTTTTTCTGAGATGAATAATCTAAGTTCCTTCTTGCACGAAAGCTGTTTCACACCTCTGATAATCTCTGTTTATCATCTCTGTGTGTCTTCTAGTTCTACGTCACTAGCACTGCATGTTGTGTTCAAACGTACTAAAAAAATAAAGCTTATAAAACAGTTGAACAAGTCTGACAGTCCACTCAGAAAACAGTTGGCATGTTCATTCACCCCACCAGTAGTAACTTGTAAGGAATAGCACCGAAGCATATGGATATCTGTTTGATCATTTTCAATAAACTTGTCCCCTAAGAGATCTCTCATCCAAGTGGCAGTACTGACCAAGGACAACATTTTGCATTTTACAATGGATATTCTGAGAGCTCTTTTTTCTTGTCTTGCTTTTCTTGTCACAACTAGTGTTGGGGACAAAATCTTTAAATCCTATCACCAGTGAAACTGGAAACTATACAGAGGACATAATGACGTCACGCTCGAAAAGTACAGGTTGAGGGCTCTGTGATTTAGCTCTTCTCAAGTGATATGCTGACCTCTGGAGGCCATAGGCAGCTGGTTATAATTATAATTCTTAGCCTAAAATGTATCCCTACCAGCACAGGCAAGCAAGCTATGTACCCAAGGAAAATACAGTTATCATCTCTCTTCACCCTCAGTGGCTCCTTGCAATTATTCTGTCCAGCTGGAAACGAAGTCTCAATATCCCTGTTAGTTTACACAGCTTGGTGGATGTAACCAGGATGCCAACGCAGGGTGGAGGCGCACAACCATTCTTCAGGTCGGTGCGTGGGAGCACATACACAGAGTGAGCTGCGCATCACCAGACAAGGTGGTACCAACAGCCTCATGGCAGATGCCTTTAAAGCTTTCCAGGTCATCATGCCCTGCCACATCATTGCCATGTCCCTCTCTGAGCCCCTCTTCTTTTGTCCCCTCTGCTTTCCCTGAAACAATATACCTCGATAGCACTATTGTACGAGCAGGGCAGAGGAGTGCTTACGGCTTCATGAGCACCTACTAATTCAAGCCAAGAAAATTTTGCAGATGATGGCAATCAGCTATAAAGCTGATTTTTCTGTAGTCACACGCTAATGGTGGAGAAAAACAGGTATCAAAGGGAGTGTCGTACGTCAGGGAGACTGGGACGCCGCTCCATCCCGCGGCGCTGCCAGCTGAAGGGTCTCTGAACGAAGACCACGTGTTGCAGATCACAGGTAGCCATCTGCTCATGGTCCCAACCGTGTGAGGGGCAGGGGGAGATAAAATGAGCTCCCCTCTGACAAAGTAAACCATGATTTTGACTTTTCCAAATTGCTATGAAGAGGTTTTGAGCCGCATCCTGATCATACACCATACAGCATGATGGTGTAACTAACTGTAAAATAACTGCAATCACGGAGTTACACCAGCATGACGATAGCATCGATGTGGTCAGAATCAACAGGTATCATTACAGGTAAGAGTTTTGACACTTGTTCCCTAAACCCTTTCCAGTGTAATTTTTAACCTTCCTCAGGCATGCTGCAGAGCTGATCTCCATGATTCCATCTCACAGAGAGGTTTGACTGAAAATGTAGTGTAAGGACCCTCGTTAACATCAGGGTTGAGATTAGGTAAGAGTGTCAATAGTTCAGGGAAGCTTTGTGGTTTTGCACTAAGGAGAGCAAGATCCGTGTTTTGTTGCCACCTGAGAAAGTATTGCCTGTGTGACTGTTGGCAAGGTAGTTAAATATTCTGCTTCTCAGTTGCCCGTCTGTAAAATGGAGACATTATCACTTATTCTGTAAAATATCCTTTAAAACTTCCTAATGGAAATAGACTCATTATTTTGTGTAAGGTATCATTTACAGAGGAAAATACATTTTAAAACCTAAATGAATATATTTGTAAAGGAAGGATGCTGCAGGGTCCACAGTGGATATTCTTATTTTGTTATAACACCACCAGTTTTATCTACTCTATGTAACTTCAGAAAGGGCTTCAGCTGAACTGGAAAATGACAACTTGTGCCAGAAGAAGAGCCTCCACTTGAGCAGTAGTATTACTCTAGCTGTATAATTATACCAGTCTGTTGGCAGACTTTTCCCAGCCAGATTCCTAACTCTTGCTCTCTGGATCCAGGAGGAGAGAGAACAGATTTCTTTTGGAATTGGTGTAACCAACACTTCACCTCTATCCTCATCTCAAGTATGTAAGGACTGTCTCCTGAAATCACAAGCAAATAAAACGTTCCAAAAATGATGGCGGAAATAAAAGCAAAGATGATTTAAAGGCAAAGGCAAGAAGCACAATAATCTGAATATGACTTCATCAGCTGATATTCAAATGCATTGTTCTTTATATGTTTTCCATATCAGCGGTATTTTAAAAAGCACATCATCCTTCAAGATTTCCCTTCTTTGTCCCCATTATTCAATGTCATGGTAGGAAGATGAGAGCATTACCATCCATATCACTTTTTTAATTCCATGCCCTTGGATAAGGGCAATAAGAACCCCGCATAATAGAGTTTGCAGCGGAGAGAGTAAATGGGAATCGGTTGTTAATTCAATACGGGATACAGAAGCTGTCTCTCCCATCTCTTTTTCTCAAGGTAATACTGTGCCTCCAATTGTCATTATACCCAAGAATCAAATTATTTGAATTCTGGACACATCAGCACAAAACCGAAGACTCCCTGCCAATTTTGTAGCCTGCTTGGAAGAGAACATCAGAGAGCATCACTCATTTATACGACTGCCAGCCTGAGACTGTAAATTCAGAAAACAAGAAGGCCTCAGGTGCTGCACTTTAACATGTCGTTCTGCTCCTGAATCACCCCCCCTTGCCACCCCCATCGCATGCAAGGTAACACTTTATCTCTGAAAGCTTTCAAGCATCTGCCGGGGCGAGCATAGCCCCTGTATGGCCTGAATGTGAATTGAAAATGAGACTGTTAAGTATATTAATTGATAACAGTCACTTGCGACTTTGAAGGAGATTCATGACACTTCGAAAAATAATCTATAAAGATTGTTGTTGCTCTAAAAAGGCAGTGCAGCATCAGCTTATTTCACTTGCAGCAGGTTCATCTCTTTTATAGAGCGAACTGCACTGCAGGCAAAGGGAATTTTAATGGACACTGGAAAAAAGATCTATTCCTCTGTCCCACGACAAAAAAAGAAACCATAAAAAGACATAGAACAGAGAGATTGAGATAGGAGATGAGAAAACATTTAAGGAACTATAATTAAATTAAGATTCAGAAGTCTGCCAATGAGATGAAGATTAAACTGGCAGAAAGTTGAACCTTGTTTGAAGCAACTTGTTCCCTCCTGCTGTGGGTTGTTTTGTACCAGGCTAATGAGAAGGCACATCTCTGAAAGGTGCCTAATAAACCAGCAGATCTCTGACCATTAATTAATAAACATATCCATGTTCCGTTTAATGCTTTTCAAGTGCCTTGTAAGCATTAATGCATTAATACATTACTCTTTCCTTTTTTAAGCCACAAGCCTGGCTCCACAGGTGGGGAAACTGAGGCACAAAGTGAACATGACCCGCTTAAAAATCAGCCAGTAACTCAGCCAAACTTCTACGAGAGCAGAAGTTAGATCTCTTGGCTTGAGTGTGACCATTCAACCACGGACCGTTTGGCAACCGCTGATGAAGCAAGTATGGGTACCGCAGGGCCTGACCTGTCTGGCAGTGAGGATCTCAAATACACTCTGAACGTCGGAGAGCAGACTCAATAGCATTTGATATGGATGCTTTCTATGAATTATGCCTGACGGTGATACACATCCCTCCCTGCATGACAGACAATCCGATACACAAAGCTCTGCCACGTTTGTGGAATCAGGAGTCAACAGCCGGTGGGGACATTTGGGCATGGGTGGTAAAAACCCATGAAATTTGGCTAAAATAAATGCATTTGATGACATCTCTGGCTTATTCTTCAAATACAGAGAGCGAGCCACCGTTTCACTGTCTGTAGCAATACTCAAGCAATGCTTGAAGCACCCTTAAGCCCCCTTATCTGTGTTCTTCACCAACAGCAAAGGGATGATCAAAAAGCTCCTGTTAAACTGTTCCTCTATTAAAAATTTAGTTTTCAAATATTTAATTTTTGGGGGGTGAAAAACAGAACATGCATGAAAAACCCATTTAAGATTTTCAGGGAAGAGGTTTTTCTTTTTTTAATGCAAAAGTTGAACACACTTTTTGCTGCTTTTTGCTTCCTGATCATCTCTGCTTGCTCTCTGGCATATTCTGGTTATATTTATACATCGGCATAATGCAGTGAAGCCTGTAACTGACTGCAAGAAGTTTGATTTCTGGGGAGGTGCTGGAATTGGGAAGCAAGGAGGGATGCTGTGACAGTAGTGACTGGGGTAGTGAAAAGTAGCCATTGCTCTGCAGTATTGAGAGAGGAATAACCTTTTAAAGCCATGACCTGAGAGAACTACCCCAGTAGCTATGTGCCAGCTACCTTTCACACGATTGCTGAGATGTTTCTTCTGCAGGGCTGTATCTTCTTGGGTTGGTCGGTAAAAGCTCGCACTAAGAAGGCTATGAAAGAAGCCTGAAAAGCGAGGCAGGCTTTGTTTTCTTGCTTCGGTTAATCATTGCAGCCCTCCGTCTAAAAGACAAAAAAGTAAAAGAATTTCTCTTGCGCGAAAGCTACCACAAATGTTTGCCAGACTACTCGTGGCAAAAAAAGATCTGGAAGCAGTGGTGCAGCACAGCAGCAACCCAGTATCTGAGATACAAGCAAGGAGGCAAAAGCCCCTGGATGTAACAGCTGAGAGTTTAGAAGAGCTTATTCGTAACCAACCGATGATCCTCATATTAGTGAAATACTGTATAATGACTGGCTCTCTGAGAGTAGCGTCCACAACATAAGATGTCAGTGATGAGATGTGTTTTCCCTTTCCATGGCAGTAGATTTGGATGCTTGTTAGCACAGTGAGTAGCTTTTCAACCATGACAGCTGAGCCCTTGACTTCAGTCTCCAGCCTTCTGACTTTTTTAGAGCCCTGATTCTGGGCTGTGATTAGGGGTTTGGTTTTCTTCTCTCCTCAGATATGTGTCTTGCATCTCATATCAGATAGCTTTACCAATGTATTTCACAACACCTGCAAACTGGTTTTGAGATACAGACTATTTACTTATTCACATTTATTTTAAAGAGACAATCACAATAAAACTGAAATTCTTCTAAAATAAGACACATAGTCTCCAGTCTGACAATATCGCAAAGCACCTTGACAGCTACCCAAAACAGTGCTTAGATATTATGTTGATATCTCATTAAAAAGATCTAAGACCTGCAATCATCAACCTAAGGATGCTTTGCAACACCGGGAAATTCTCGGTCGGCTCGTAAGACAACGCTCCATTACAACGTGGTTATGGTTTTTTTGCAGTCGGTAGGTGCGAGCGAGTGCCGACTGAGCTGTGGTGCAGTCGCCCTGGAATTCTTGGAGCTGGACCAGCAGTGAGTTTGACCCAACATGTGCAAGAAGCGTGTTGTTCAGCTGATAAGGAAACTGAGAACGTGCATCAGCAAATACAGTTTGTTTATCCTGTAATAACTGTTTTTGAGTAGTACAAGCAAAAAAAGGCCGGGTCTGCACTAGATAGATAAGAGCTCTAACCAAAAGGACGACCAAAGGTCGCACCAGGCCGCCTGGAAACTTCAAAAGAGAAGCCTTCGGTGGGAATGGATGACTAAGGGAATTGCAAAGGGCTTCTGGAGTCTTTTATCTTTGTGCTACCTCTTCAAATCCAGCTCAACACTTCAGTCATTTATTGTTGCCATCATCTCATGAATGTACACTGGGCTCAGCCTTGTTCCTACTGCACAGGTGTTTGTAGCCAAAAAACCCCCACTGCTGCGGCCGCAGCTAATGGGTTAACAATCTCAGCTAACAACCTAACGAAACAGTACGTGGAGCTGAAAAGAGAGCTGCTATCTAGTTTGTACAGATGGTTTTTTTAGGTCAGGAAAGACTCAATAGCAGCAGAATTTTCTCTAGGGGTGCCCTGTTATTCTCCCTGTTCCTCAGGTAAAGAATGACCTTCTGAGCTCCCACACAAAACACCTAGGGTCTCAGCGCTTTCCGCAAGATGATGAAATATTCCTCCAGTCCTTGCTTTCAGCAGGGTCTTTCACACATCCCTTAGGCCATGAATCATGCCATTGCATCAGGAATCACACACAGTGAAAATGCTGTAAGTGCATGAAATTAAAAATATTCCTGAGACTTTATTACTGCCTTTTTGACCAAGTTAAGTTTGAAATAATCAATCTCAGTCTCCTGTCAACTTTGTCAGTGCTGTTCTCTGTCCGTATTAATCCAGCACGCACAACTGTGTATGTACAAAACCTGAAAGCAGGTATTAGCATTGCTGGCCTATGATGAAGGCACCTACTGATTATCCACTGCACTGAGTTTCTCTTCTACACTATCTGCTTAATTTAATGTGTTCGCTCTTGGACGCAAGAATCATGCCTTCCTGTGCTATTCACGGTCTGTAAAGTAAGTAAACTTTATTTCTGATACTTTCACAGGTCAATATTTACACTTGTAGCAGTATCTTATATTTGATTTATGTGAAAGAGGATGATATGAAAGGAAAACCAACTCTCAGCTAAGCAACCCTGGGAAAGAATAAAACTTGGGTATGGCAGTTTGTGTCAACATGAAATCTTTCATCCGAAGAAAAAAGCTCCGTCTATTAAAATTACTCTCTAAGTGGGATTCCAAACTCTGCAAACGCACATCAGTATTTTAGACCCATTTCAGAGCTAACAATCTGAGACAAAAAGATTCGCTAATAAAAAAAGACAAGTCTGAAGTCACAGAGCACCTTGACTCAGAGCTGCACCACGCAAGATAGGACTTGATAGGACAAGATAGTACCAGAGGTGGCTTTTTGACAACCTTAGGCAACTGATGTAGACAAGAGCATGATGTAGGGCCGTCTGACAATTCCAGATAGACCAACCTCAATTATATTGCCACACTGCTCCTTCCCTAGCTCATCTCCACATCAGGACCCACCCGGCTCAGAGGCACGAGGACATGAGGCTGAAATTCAGCTTGCAACATTCTGTGCTGGGGGACTTGCCTGGATTACTGCACATGGCACACCTGGTAGGCTCCAGAAGCACAAAAGCTGGGAGGAGACTCCAGCTACGGTTGCTTCGAGTCTTTCACTGCAACCACTACGTAAAGTCTATTGGTTGAATTCTTGGTGATTCCTTTGACTTCATTTGACCTTGGAGCTGTCAAGGCCAATTTACCGTCGTGTGAGAGAGATTCAGGAAGGGCGTTGTTGTTGGCTCTGTCTACATGGTAGTAATGAGAAAGGGATTTTTTTTTAAAACCGTTGTTTGATTCTGTCAGAAGAAAGCCTGAAGCTGTATGCTGACAGATATCCCATTTGTTACTAAAATGTCCGACAAGCTCCTATGTAATATTTAGTTTTTTCACGTACACATTTCACTGAAGTTCTGGCTCTGATCCCTTTAGCTACCGCCCTGTCATCTTTCAAATCTTGTCTGAGATTCACTCCTGTGAAGCCTGAAAAAGTGATTTGGTTATCAGTTCTTATGTAAATCCCCCACCTTTCAAAGGACTGCGGCACTATCTTTACGTTTGTGTGATTCACCGGAGTCACTGCATGATCGTACAGCTCCCATTTCTAATTTTCTTACATTACTCCTTCCGTGCTGTTTATTACAGCCATTCAGCGTGTTTTAGATGATCAGATTTCCAAGCAGAGGTCATTGCCTAGTTGTTCCTATGAAGCCCCGACCTTATTGCATCTTTGCTACAATAAAGAACAAACCCAGTAATAATAGCATAATAACAATACAAATATTCTGTACCTCAGCTTCTTTCCTGCTACCAATTCCCCAAGCTGTCTACTCCCCTCAAAGTCTCAGTTTTGCCCATTTATTATTGTCCATTTAGAGCACTAAGACCTTGGGAAGTGTAGACCATCCCCCGACCAAAAATCTTCGCACATTAGGTAACTTCCAAGAGACGCTCAGCACCCGGTGGTAAAGATCCCTAGTGTGTCGTCTCATTAGATTTTTCAAGAAGTAAAAATAAATGAAGGATGCTAAAAGCCTCATCATCTTGCAAAGATTAAACATGGGATGCGCGACACAATGTGAGAAATCTTCAGCCTGAGGAATACCTCTGATATATTTAGCCATTTGGGCTCTAAGACTGGCGATAATGGAAGAAAAACTAGGCTCCATTATTAAAGTGGAAAAGAACCTTTGTCTAGACTGAGCTGAAAAAATGCCATGATAATTTGCGTCCACAGTTTGTGCTGCTGTCAGTTATTTGATGGAGAATGCAAAGCCTGCTGTGGGTAAAACATTTAAATGCTACCATTTTAAACGGTTTTTTGTTTGCTTTTGGGGTTTTTTTTGGGGAGGTGTGTTTAATTTGTATTTTGCAATTTTTTTGTTCAGCTTCAGAACAGATATTTCTCTTTTACTATATGTTCTTTGCCATTATTAGGATATCCCTTAGGAAAGTAAAATGGCAGCTCTTCGATGCACACTTGAGGAGCTTCTAGCCTAACCAAGTGTGGATAACTAATCTTTACACCTAACTCCTGCAGAACTATAGGCCACTCCACCTTCATCTTCACTGCTAAGGCCCCGAGTAACATTAGTGCTCGATACATTTACCCGTGCTCCAATCACACCTCTGACTGCTGGAAAGGCTGCCCGTTAACTCTCAGAAGAGAAACAAAAGATCTAGAAACCTTGAGAGTTGTGGATGTGGAGCTATCCTCATCCACTCCCTGGGGTGTCAGCGATGGTGAAAATTTAAACGCGAACCCACTTTCCAGACAGTTTAAGCTAAGACACTTATTTTCGAAGGGCAGTAGTTACGAACGAGTATGACACATGAATACTTTTTAGTCTGTCTCCTCTTGGTTTTCTGTTTTTTTTCCATCTGTATGATGTTTCATACTGCTCTGACACGCAAATGTTATTTAATGCTGTGGGCTGTCATTCAGAACGCAAAGGAAAATTCTGACCATGATGTGGCGTTATACCAATAATAGAGGGATTTAAACACTAAAATAGGAGCGAATGGCCAATGAGAAAGAAAGGTAAAGAAGGAGATTGTGAAAGAAATAGAGAGTGTAGTTTGTACAATTTTATGAAACATCTAACTTGGCTGTTTGAGGGACAAAATCCTCCCCGAAACACAGACGCATTACATGGAAGGTAATGTCTCATGTCAATTTACATGGAATTATATCAAATCACATGGAGCACAATAGGAGCAGATGAAGATGGATTCAGCCATTGAAACACCATGGAAGAGTTCAAGTCGGTTTTCAGAATGAAAATAGAAAGTGTCACAAAGAAAATGAAGTCCCCTCAAGACAATATTAGAAAATCAAACAGTCGATTTTCATTATTTGCAACAAAAAAGGTAACAATTGACAACTGACAACCAATGCAAGCCTTAGAACTATACAAGTACTAGAAGCAAGACTATCCAGGCTTTGGATCTGTCTTTTGGCAAAACCTGACAGAAATAAAGAATTATGCAGCTTCTCTTAGCTCTGCATTGGTAGATTTTCATGCACCACAACGCCAAGAACAAACACAAATACAAGTAATAGCGTTTTAGTAACATTTTAAATACACTTATTATTGCATTTTCTTCGCTACAGGGAACTTTACAATTACACAAATTATAAAGGACCAAAATCTCCCCAACAGCTAGCAAAAATGCAGTCATATAACCAATAGCTTGTTCCTTTTCAGTTCTTATTTGAGTGATGTTGCTAGGACAATCAACTGTTTCAGTAACACACTACTGGTATCTGAAAAAGAAGAGAGAAAAAAGGGTTACTAGTGTAAAATCATGCAGTAGAAACAATTCCTTCTTTCACATAGTATTTAACTCACTAAAAGTGAGGGACATGAAAAGAATATATTCTATTTTTTTCTGCAGCTCTCATATACTGTCTATTTTTTCCATATAGAATGTGATTGATTTAATATTTATCTACCTCAGAGGATGCTTGTGAAGCTCAATTCACTGTTTGTGAAATGCTTTGGGATTCTTAGTTTTAAAGGACGATAGCACTATAATTTAATTATTTTTGTGACTATATTATCTACCGGTTACTTCTGCTGAGCAAACAGATTTTGCTTGTTGAGCTTGAAATGTTTCACCTGCAATATCTCGGGTTTGACACACTCTCCCTCAAATTGAGATTTTTGCAGACTAGCTGGTGGCGGGAAGCTGGTGGGTCTGTGGTCTGTGGCTCAGGAGAGGACATGGCCATGGGTTTGGGTTCCAGAGGTTCCAGCAGTGACAATGCTTGGCGATGCAGACGTGTCTGAGACACTGGGCTTCTTCACACAGACCAGGGAGCTTGGCAGCACAAGACCTCAGGTTTGCAAAAATTTCCACATTTCTATTGCAAAGACAGGACTCAGAATCCTCCTTGAAGGTCTTAGAGGAAATCAGTCCTAGGGACAGTGTTCTGGAAAAGATGTTTTTCTGAAATTATATAGAACAAAAGGAAAAGCCACTTTCTCTGAAAATGTGTTTCTTTTCAGTAAGATGTGGAAGAAAGTTAAAGAAAAATCTGGTATTTGCATATACCCTTAAGATGCAATGCATTTTTTTGTTTTAATGATGTTCATCTCAGTGTATTTTCCCATCTATGTGTACCGTTACCTTTTTCATTTCAGTCCTAGTGGATTCTAATAATCCATTAGAATCAGCCTAGAGGTTTATTATATAAGCAGGTTTGTATTTGTCTTGTCAGTTCTGTTCTAATATTCATTCTTATCCCTTTGGTAGGCAGAAAACTACAATGCAACTGCAAACAATCGGATGTTGGCAGTAGTCAGTACCCTCATCTTCCAGGGATGCCAATGGTCTGATCCTACCAGCACGTACCCACGTGAAGATTCGGTGGTCCAAGTACTCCAGCTGAGCACAAATTATTTTTCCATTTCAGGAAAGCAAATTAAGAAGCTTGATCTCTCAATTTGCTTTAAAAGCAAAGCATCGCTTCGTGTGCATGTGGAAGTCCCAGACTGCCTTAAATGTTGGCAAGATGGGCTCCAGCCGGTTCCCTGTCCACAGGAGCCAGACGCCATCTGGGATGCTTTAGGGCACACCTGCCCAGGGCTCGCAGATGGCCCAGCACCGGGGAGGCCTGTGCTGCACCGGAGCAGAGGCTCAGCGGCCTGGGCTCCCGCCGCCCCGGGCACCTCTCCCAGCGCGGGGCCTCCACCTCACGGCCTCCGCCTGAGACACGCGTCCCTACGGAACACGTTTAACCGCCGAGATGGCACCGGGGGCTGGAGACCGCCGTCTGCCCCGGCCCCGCCGCTGCTCGGGGGACTTCCGCGGGGCCAGCGTGCGAGACCCGGCCCGCCTCCCGGCCCGGCCCCCCGCCCCGGGCTGCGCGCTGAGGCGCGCCGCGGCAGCGGGCGGCGGGGTGAGGGGCTGCCGCCCTGGGGAGGAGGCGGGCGGGCCGCGGCCGGCAGGGGGCGCTGCGGGCCGCCCCCCCCGCCCCGGCGGCTGACAACGGAGCGGCGCGAGGGGCGGGCGCGTCGCCGGCAGCGGGCGGCGGAGCCGCGGGACGTCTCGCAAGATGGCGGCGCCCCTGGACATGGAGCCCTCAGCCCTCAGCCTGGAGCTGCTGCCGACCGACCCGCTGCTGCTCATCCTCAGCTTCCTCGACTACCGGGATCTGATGAGGTACGGGCCGGGCCCGGGGCTCCGCCGGGTACGCCTGAACCGCGCTGCTGGTGGGGGGGGCGGGTGGAGGGCCGAGCCCAGCCTCGGCGGGGGTGGGGGAGGCAGCGCCGGGCCGCGGGCAGAGGGGCGGGGCGGGGGAGCGGGACCCCCCCGCGGCGGGGGCTGAGGGGGCCGGCGGGAGGCCCGGCGGGGGCTTACCGGGTGAGCCGGGGCCGGCGGCTGGGGTCGGCGGGGCGGGGGGGAAGAGCTGGCGGGTGAAGCCCGTGGGAGGGGGGGTGAAGCGCGGTGGGGGAGGCAGCCTGCCGCGCCGGGAGCTGCCGGCAGCGCGGGGTTGCACAACTTTTCGGTGCGTGGATCGCTGTGCCGGCAAGCGGGGTGAGGGCCCGCGGGGGGGGCTGCTCCAGGCACAGCAGGCGAAGCGCTCCCAAAGCTCCCAAACCCGGGGAAAGGGTTCGGCTTGCTCTGGAGGAGCTGCCGTGTGGAGGACATACGCTAAAGCACCGTTCCTTTCCAGAAACACTGGTGTTCTTCGGGTTCTTTTGCCTGTTCTTTTTTTAAGCGAAAGGGAATTTCCTCTGTTTTTCTCTCCCCCGTTATATGTTGTTATTGTTTGTAGCTAAACTACAATTTAGAGATGAACCAATAACTGAATTCGTGACATCAATAATTCTCTGGAAGTGTTGTGTATCTATGGGGAAACAAAGGGCAGGGTCTTGTTGCCAGTAAATATATTCAATTATTTGAATGAGCTGTTATTTGAGGAAAACCAAACGAAAGGAAATAGGACAACTTTTCAGGTACAAAAACATGAATGAAAGTTACAAGCTCCTCTTGGACAGTTTACTAGATGGCTGAAGAGTTATGAGTCATAGAATGAAGATGAGAGTATGTTTTTAGCTAAAACCTTACCAATGAAGTACAAGCACGGACAGTGATTGAAATCACAGTATTTAATCAAAGAGGGAAGAATAGGTATGAATAAGATAGTATACTATCAAAATGGTTATTGTTTGGGTGGGTTTCCCCCATAAATATTAGTCAAGAAAGCTAAAGACATCAGGGAGAATTCTGTTAGGATAACAGCAAAAACGAGGTTAAGTGTAAGCAAAAATTACAACAATTGCTACAAGTCCAGTATGGATGATTTAGTGGTAATTGCTAATGGTGTAGTAAAGACAGTACGTATTTTTCTTATGTATTTGACAAAACGAGATGGATTTTGCTGTGCAAGGACAATTAAATACTGTAGGTTTCTTATTTTAAGGTCAGTAATGACGGTTTTGCATAACTGGCTGTTTGTAGTACTCAAAGCGTTAATTGAGGGAATCTCTAACTTACTTACATTTGCTTTAGTGACACATATATCCTCTGACCATTACAAACATTACAGTTTCCCTAGTATTCCACAGGTTGGTTAGCATGGTGGTGGCCCTTAAATAATGGAAAAGCTGACAGGTGACCAAATATTTACGTAATTAATGAGAAATGGCTTCAAACATGATCAAAGATGCAATTAAAGCCAATGTTCCTCTGATGCTACGGTGATGTCTTTCCTACCAGAAATTATAGGCTTGATTGATAAACACCAATATAAGAGATTTCTGCAAGGACTTTGACTTTGGGATATTTCTGTTCCACCCCCCTCAGGGGGGGAAAAAAAAAAAAATCCCCATGTCATGAATGAAGTTCTTACATGGCCAAATGTCAAGGTTTGAAGTGAATGCGTTTATATCTTTGTCTCATTGCAGAGGGGAAGGGTAATGGCAGAGCATACAGGAGAATCACTTTACTTTGTTGAGGTTGGTTTTGAAATGCTAATACAATTCTAGTTTAAACAGCTTATAATGGATATTGGGGGGGAAAAAAAAAAAGATCGAATTGAACAGATAAATATGAGTAATTCTGTAGTCTCAGTGCAAGATGTTGTCTCCAGCCCTGCGCTTTGGCTGATTTTACTTATCAAAGACAAGACTGAGAGGCATCTTTACTTCAGTATGTAACTCTGTCCATTTACACTGTTGGTCTTTCTTACTACCAGTTTCTGAACTACACTGAAAAAAACCCAAAAAGCGGTAACTGGAAGCTTAAGTTTGGTAACCTCATTTGGGGTATTTAGATGTTAACCACAGCCATTAAAACACACACATTATCTGTTAGAACAAGCTACCAGATGAAGTGGTGTGCCCACATCTAAATTGGTGGTATCTTTTGGGGAGTTTCTTTAAAGCATAACTGCTAATTCAGCTCAAACACGGAAGAAAAAAAGGTTTATTGTCTGGTGTTCAGGTTAGATTGAATGAGGCAATAATTTCTTTTAAATTTTATGAATATTTGAATAACACAATCATTCCCTGTATTACTGCTCTGCATGTTGCTGATGCTTTGCCACGCATTGTTATTCATGTAAATACCCTGAAATGTCTTGCTGCCAATACCAGTTGTACATTCCAGAAAGGCTTTATAACTGTAAAAGTAAATATGGGAACAGGCTGTATTTGATGGCACCTCCATCCCAGCTTTTAAAGAGCAAATTAGCAGGCGTGGGGAATATAGGTTAGCTTTTGCTATCTCCCTGCATCAAGCCAGGATCAGCTTAAATGATTTCCGAGAACAGTTTTTGACCTATATCCTACAGGTTTTTTGATACTGCATTTGCAATAATGCTGCATAGTGCAGGATGTGATTCTTTTAGCTTCCTGAAGTAGCAACATTACCTGTACTGCAATGGCAAGAGCTTATATGTGTTCTTCATTAGAGTCAGCTTGCAGTACTTATTTCCAGGTCTATTATCCTATGTATTTTTCCTGTGTCTTTCTTTGTTTCTGGTCATGAAGTTTGTTATTTAAACAACTTAAAGTGGAAAGTAACTTTGTAACACTCAAACTGTATAGTTTCTGTAGCTTACTGTTTGACCTTTTGGTAGTATGGCAACAGTGGCAAAGATAAGGTAGAGACTGACAATCCAGATGAGAAAGCAATTTAAATCATAACAACTAGCCTGTGCCATTGAACTGCTTACCGCTGGTAAAGAGGAGTCACGCTGGAATCTTTCAGACAATGTTTACGATGGCTTAGGTCTACAGGATGACCTGCTTTACAAAATTACTTAATTGCTGACAGTTCTTGAAGTGTGTAGGAAAGTAGTTCATGACTTACACAGCTATAATGAAGACTTTTAACCATTGTAAGCACAACTCTAAAAAGGACAGCTAATTAACTTTCAAACTCTGCATTTATTTCATAAGAATGCAATGTGTAATATACTGGTCAATATTTATCCCCGTTTACTACTTTTTTGCAATCGATTTTAATGATTTTATATTTACAGTTGCTGCTATTTAAGTCGAAGATTAAATCAGCTTTCAAGCCATGATCCCTTGTGGAAAAGACACTGCAAGAAATACTGGCTTATTTCAGAGTAAGTGTTTGTTTTAAACCTTTTTTTCTATGAAAATGAAGCTTATGTGATTGTGCTGTCTGTTTATGTCCATATTACTTTTAGTAACTCTAAGACTGAACTGGTATTCACCAGCTTCAAACCAATGAAAGCTTAGAGGTATCAAAAATGTTTATTTCCTAAAAAAGTTTCATGAATGTACAAGTGTTAAAAAGTTTTATGGATGAGTAGAGAAGAGGTGCCCTGTTAATGCCTGGATGGATAAAGAAGAGGTGTCCTGTTAATGCCTAGGCTGAAGGAGAAGCTGCAGCGTGACCTCATCAGACACCAAATATTCTACAGAGGAAAGTTAATACTCTGAGTGCTGTAATTATGAGGGGTACTACTGGATGGTTGTGTCAAGGGTAGCCATGACTGGAATCACAGAATAGTTGAGGTTGGAAGGGACCTTTTGAGATCGTGTAGTTCAACTCCCCTGCTCACTCAGGATCACTTAGAGCAGGTTGTCCAGGACCATGTCCAGTGTCCTATCAGTGTGCCCACTGCTGAGGAGTGTCTGGCTCCATTTTTACTCCTTCTTATCAGGTGATTGTACACATTGATAAGATCCCCTTGAGCCTTCACCAGGCAGAAGGGTTCCAGCTCTCTCAGCCTCTCCTCAGGTGAAAGATGCTCCAGTCCCATAATCATCTTTCAGGCCCTGCACTGGACTTGTTCCAGTGCGCCCGTATCTTTCTTGTAATGGGAAGCCCAGAATTGGACACAGTACTCCAGACGTGGCCTCACTGGTGCTGACTAGAGAGGAAGGATCACCTCCCTTGACCTGCTGGCAGCACTCTTCCTACTGCGGTGTAGGGTACCGCTGTTTTTTTTGCTGCGAGGGTGCATTGCTGGCTCATCGTCAGCTTGGTGTCTATCAAAGTCACACTGGGCTGTGTAGAAAGTTTTAAGTATGTGGTTCTTGAGGTGGTGTTGTGGTTTGTTTTTTTTTTAAAAACCCTCACTTTCTTTTCTGCTTGTTTGCATTGAACTCAGGATGTCTCTGAAGTGGAAGCTAACTATAAGGGTATCAATCCACATCTTTGCTAAAAAAGCATGTCTTTCCTCAAGAGCTGAGAAACCTAGTAGAGTTGACTGAAGTAAATTAGCAACCAGTTTTGTTACTGCTTAGCCCCTCTTTGTGTCCTGTTTTCTAGAGTGTCTTTCTTTTTAGATTGTTTATTGTGAGGACTATTAACTACTTATGACTTCAGTGATCAGTTCCATATATTTTTCCGTTATTCAAGTGGTCCTCGTGTTACACGAATAGCCTAAGATTGCAGAACAGCTAGTGATAAGGAGTTAATATATTATGCATAAGTGGGTGGAGGAGGTAATTTAGGAAAACATTTCCAAATTTGTGGTTTGTACTCTATATTATATCATATGGACTGTATTAAAAATTAACAGCAAGCAAAGTTGAATCCACAAAAATAAACATACTGTGCATATGCTAATTACATGCAGCTTATGAAGATGTAACACAATTTGTAAAATTTTGCCTTGAGATTCTCTGCATAAAATCCTAAGTGATATTCTTACTAGAATCCAAACTAGAAAGGAAAATCCGGTGGGGGGCAGGGAAAGAAGGTAGAGAAATGGGAAGTTCAAACTGAGTACCTGATGTTTTAGAAGAGGAACTTGGGGTTGTATCGGGGAAGATAAGGGGATTATAGGGCTTTACTAAGGAGGGCTGGCTCTGGGGTTGGTTTCTGAGATGCTGGCTTCTCCATAGCCAAGAAAAACTGAGTAATGAAGGCTGTAGGTAATTTCTACAACTAACATCTGGAGGGTGAAAATATACTAAAACCTCTCTCACCTGCTGAGACATAATTCACTTTTGGTTTTTTTTCTTTTACCTCTTTGGTTTGACGTTAGTTTATATAACTTCCCAGATTAAACTTTTTTTTCCCCCAACTCTTCTTCAAGAAGTAAGGTTCTTCTCTCCTTTTGAGAGTTAAAGAGGTCTTTAAAGGTGATGTCAAGACTTCTCAATTGTTACATTTTTATTTAGGTGTGCGAGCCGTACTAAATCTTTTAGATTCAGTGTGCTGATTGGAGTTTGAGGAGTTGGAATATATCCTAACACAAAGATGCAAGGGCTGCTACAATTTGGAGGCAAGCATCCTGTGTCAGATGTTAGTCAGCACTTTTTTTGGCAGCCTGTCTTCCCATAGCCTGTGAGGAGAACTGAATATGCAGTAATTTGTTAAGAAACTGACTTTCCAGACCAGTGCGCAGAGTTCTCATTTAACTCTCTGGTTTACTCCTTAATTGTTCTTATTGGGTAAATAAAGGAGTTTGTGACTAATGCAGTAGATCAAAAAATGTGATTTTTTTTTTTTTTTTTTAAGGCCTTCTTTGTATATGTGTGAAATGTGAACTCAATTAGCTATTCACCAGTTCTAAGATTTAATAATAGACAGCACTCTGTTTAAAGGAACACTGTTTCTAAATTTTCGCTTGATACTAAATACCCCAAATGTTTCCTAATTCTGTTCCAAGTTGCTGTTGAACAGATGCCGGAATTAAGTGAGTTTGTGTAGCTTCATGTGGCTCAAAGTGTTCCTGGCTTAATATTATGCATACTGTCTCTGCCAAAAAACAAATATTAACTTCTTGGTTTTAGAAGTCAAGCTCTTTAGGCTGGTATTTGAACTTTTCTTCA
Organism: Gavia stellata; assembly: GCF_030936135.1. Lineage (NCBI taxonomy): Eukaryota > Metazoa > Chordata > Aves > Gaviiformes > Gaviidae > Gavia > Gavia stellata. The sequence continues at coordinate 3,262,049 of NC_082610.1, forward strand.
TGTCCACTTAGAGAGGAAAAAAGTCAACGAAATCAGAGTTGGAAAGCCATCTTCATCAGTACCTACTCTGACCTAGGAAGATACATCCGATACTATGCTACATTGAAAAAAGCCTGGGATGACCTAGAGAAATACTTAGGACAGCGGTGTCCTCGGATGATTGGTTCTTTGAAAGGTACGGTGTAATACCTGCTTTCTCTAGGAGGTTGGCTGACGCGACATTGTCTGTTATTAAGTTTCATACTGCTTTCATCCTAGGTGTGTGCCTCAATTACTGGAGCCCTGAAAGTCAAGTAGATGTGCTTTCCCTTCCCCTCAGTAAATAAGTAAATCAGACCACATGTATAGTCCTTGCCCAGTTACTAGTGATCCATAGATTCTCTGAAGATTTTTTTTTTCAGAGAAGAAATCCAGATAATTTTTTTCTAGTGACCAGTATATCATCTTTATCTCTGGATAATCAGGAAATGAAGACACTTCTACTGCTTTTGTCTTTGGTTGCTATGACTAATTTTTTTTCTGTTTGGTTTTTTTTTTTTTAGTTTATTAATCCCATTACTTCAAGGACCTGGGACCTGTTGGTGTGATTTTATTTGTGAGATTTTCTTAAGACCCAATTAAAACACTTTCACATGAAAACAGGCATCTTAAGCTAAAGCCAAACAAAAAGGAAGTCTTTTTTTTCTCTTCTGTAGGTCTTACTGTGTTCCTCTAATGAAGGTAAATTAGCAGCTGAACAAGAATTTTTATTTTTTTTTTTTTAAAGATTCTGTTTTCCAGTTAATTTTATGTTTAAATACTTAAAGTACTCCCAGTGTTCTGGTTCATAAATCTTAACACAGCAAGACATACAGCATGTTTGGGCTTTTCTGGTATAGGGACAAAATAGCTCTTGCATTTTCAGCTGTACTTCAGTCTTCTGTATGAAATTGACTGTTAGACCAAGATGTTTGATTTAACATGATAGGTGAAATTAAGAGAAATCTATAGACAATGATCTCTTTCCTATGTAAATCTCACATGTTTCTTGGCTTGCTGGATAGTGACGGATTCTTAAGTTTTGCTAAGTATTTGTGAATAACAGAACATGGTTAGAACTTATACTTACTGTTTTCTTTTTTTTTGTTTTGTTTTGTTATTTCTGAGTGTTAGTGAAGGAATACCTTTTTAGGAAAAGGCCAAAGGGTTATATGTAGCCTGAATTCTTGTCTAACACAGGCCATAGTACTTGATGTAGATATCCATGCCTTGAGATCTGTAACTTTCATGCTGTTCTATCAAAAACACAGACTTCACTCAGGTATACAGAACCACTGAACTGTCAGTCAAATATTTTGTTAATAAAATGGAAAGTATCTGTGGTGGAGGTGTTGAAATGAACAGATTTTACCACAGTTTTACTTTCAAAATCCTCCCAAGGAATTTGGTGCAATGAAGCTTCTCTTTGTCTACAGAAAGACAAAAATTAATTTAAAATTATCCATTTCCACAGTTGTATAGTGATGGCAGGTTTTAGCAGGACCTCTTCCATAACTTACATCTTTTTAATACCATCTGTACAGGATCTTGTTTCAATGAATTGTTAAATTATGACATATAAATGAAACTGATAATGAGTATGAGTTAAAAAAGAGTTTAAAAAAAAAAATCGCCCAAAAAACCTTGATTGGAACAGATCACGCAGGCCACCCAGTTGATCTTCGGTAGAATTGAAGGTGCGGAAACCCCCTGAAGTGTGTGTGGAGGTGTAAGAGCAGTTATTCCCCATGCCCTGCTGTTGATGATGATATGAAAATCCCCTTGTTACAACCCATTTAATGCTTCAAATTCCCGGTGAATGGTGGCTGCAGCCAACATTTCTTTGTTACTGATTGGACTGGAAACTGAAAGAAGCAACCCTTAGAATGATGACGGAGCAAAATCACTATTGCCTAAAAGTTTTAACTGGGACTCAGTCAGCTAATGACAATATTGTGGGGAAGAGGTTCATTTCACTTTATTAATACTTTCTGCTTAAGTCAGGCCTGTGGAGATTTCGCTGGATGGAGATTGGTGCTGTATTAAGTAATCAGTTAATGTAATCAGCTTCCTTTCAAAATCATGTAGTATTCATTCTGTGCCACCTAGCATACAATAAAGTCACCAAATACTGACTTGAGTCCATGTTTGTTTGATCAAGGCATTTACAAATTCCATACTTTGTATTTGAAATACTTGATTTTTAGTGATTCTGGTCATTAGCATGAATTTCATCAGCGGAAGATTCTTGAGCCCGTGCTAGTAGACAGCTATGTCCCAAAGTTGGACTGAATTTATCATGATTTTTGTATGCCTTTTAGTTCACTTTCTCTGAATTATAAGTGGTGAAATACTTTGAAATATGTATTCCTTTTGTGATAACATAAAAAAAATCCATAACGCTAAGGTTGCTGGGGCTACTTAAAATTCTCTTTGGCAGTTGAAAACATGCTGTTATGTCTAGAATGTAGCTAGTTTTTGTCTTATTTCTAGCTACGCAGCTCTGATGAAATGATGTGAAATAAAATTTTAAAGGAAAGGTCTTAACACATTCTAATATTCACCTTTGTCTGGAACAGCATACTGGGCACTTGGGGGGCAGAGTAGTGAAGCAGCATTAAATTTGAGAATTTTTGCAGGAGCAGCAGTTCTTGATTCCCCCTCCAAAACTGCCAATTAATACTCTCTTTCTTTCTTTTTGTACACAGAGAGCGTGCGGGAGGAAGATCTAGATGCTGTGGAAGCACAAATAGGTTGCAAACTCCCTGATGACTATCGGTGTTCATTTCGTATTCATAATGGACAGAAGCTAGTTGTTCCTGGGTAAGGAGCGAAAACTACATACTGAGTTATTAATTCCTTTTGTATTTCTTGGATACTTTATTTATTAAAAAGATAAAATGTCTGCTGAATAGGATAGATGAAGCTTTAATTGTATTGTAACTGAGTGACTACTTGAAATGACACTTCTAGAATTGGCTATCTTCTAGTCTGAGAAGTAATTAAAAACACAGTGTACATTTCTAATTGCTCAAATTACTCTTACACTTCAGTCCTTTTTCCTAGTGAAAACTTTTTTTTTTGTAATAATTTAAACTTCCAACTGTTAGATTTTTAATCACACCACTGCAAGTTGCTCCCTTAAAGTTTTCTTTGTATTACGTAAGTAAATTAGCCTCTTGCACTCCTCAGGTTTTATTATTTAATAACTTTTTTCTTTAAAATGGTTAGGGAATAACTTTCAAACCAGGTAGTCATTTTAAGTAGAATCAAAATGTCAGTTCTGCAAATGAAGTTTTCTCAGTAGAAGATTTTACAATTTTATGCAGTTTCAGCAATTAAAATCTCCTTTTACATCAAGGTTAGAAGGCAAATGACAAAGATAGTTTCCTATCTTCCAGCTACAGAAAAAGTTCGCAGCTCAGCACTTCATCAAGTGCCTCAAACACTGTCAAAAGATGGAAAGCTAGGGCAAATCACTGCAGTGTCTGTAAGGCGCAATGCATTCCTGTTGCTCTGCCAAAACCTTCACTAGTAAAGAAGGTAGAGCTTTCTCCAATTCTAGAGTTGTATGTGCAGAAGGGATACGGGAAACAGTTTTATGCAACCGTAAGGATGACTTCTAGTTCTGTTTCTTTTCCAGGAGAGACTTTTTAGAGAGGAGATAGGTGCCCTAGTTCTGTAGACTTCAAACGGAGCTCTGCAGCTTGTGTGCTTCCTGCTCTTCCTGCTACTTTTTCACTCCCATGAAGCCTCTACTGTGATGACGTGCCTGTGGAAGGGCTGCAGGAGCACACATAGGCCTTTGGGCATGCTTTTCAGCTTGAGCAACTGCCAGTGGGCTGTGGTCCATTGCTGTGCCCTCAAAGCGAAGGCCTGAGCCTTACACATAGGTTGACAAACCTTGTTGGTGGAGCACTGACTGGGGGACTAGTTAGGTCTGACATGTGGGAGCCTGGAACAAGAAAGGTCTGCCACACTGCAAGTGGAAGGTGTGGTCTTACTGTTGGGGACAGGCTTGCTTGCTTGTGGGAGATGAACACTGGAAGGATCAGGTGTAGGTAGTGGAAGTCTATGCAGCAAGTTGTTGGAATGTTAGGTCAGAAATGGAGGAGATTCGGGACCAGTTGTCACTATTAGATGCTTCAGGTTTCTGTGTTTGGATGTTAGCATTGCTTTTTAAACTGTAGAACTTGCTAATTCCAGGCAAGACTATGTAAGGAAAAAGAGGAGTGGAATCTGTTGCCCAAGACGGGAGCAGCTTATATCATGCTGACGTGTGGCAGCTTGCGCCTGAGTCACTGCTTTCATAACACCAGTAAAAGCTAGCATCTGCAAGAGTTTACACCTGAGAACATCAGTGAAAGGCAAATTAGAAGGGAGTATGGGTGGGGAGGTGTACATTACAGGTTTGTGTACTCCTCTTACTGCTAAGTACACTGCTGTAGTGTGTGCCCTTGTAGTTGATTACTTTGATCATGTTACCCCTTTTTATCACTCTTCCATTGTCTGCCCCTTTATTACACTGAGTGTAGGTTGCTTGTTTTTTTTTTATTTTCACCCTAGCTGTCATCTAGCCCAACATTCATATCAACCTTAACTAGCTTCTGTTGCTTACCTCCATTCGTAATCTGTTACATAACTCAGATTAGTACTACTTTCTTCCAAATGTATATATTATTTTCTTATTTTTAGAGAGGCTTCTTTTACTGTCTTCAACGTCACTTCCTTATTGTCAAAAATGAACAAATAAAAAATCCCATCCTTTGTGATGCTTACAAAAAGCTAGAGGAAAAAATTAGAAAGACAGTTGATGGTCTTGCCATGTTGTGCTGATGAATATTGTCTTATTCTTTCCTTGTATGTCTGTTTACTTGTGTCTGTATGCCTTAGGTTTTATACTGAGATAATAATCTCTCTGACTTGATAGTTATTTTCCTTGTTTACTTCTCAGCCTTTTCTCCAAAGCATAGAGCACCTTGCTGGCTGTAGTTTTGATCAATGTCTGTTATTATAGCAGCTTAGTATTCTAATTGAAAAATCATGGATGCTTTGATAGTATTGAAATGAACTTGCTCAAAACTTGAGATACAGAGCACTGGTTGTTATTGTATTATGCTACTGTAGGAAGGTGTGAGTGGCTTCTTTGAAGTAATTGCAGGCATGATGGGAATCACCAACACAGTTTAAAATGGTGCTTTGGGATGCACAAAACATACAAGGAAGTGTTTATCTTAGAGCAATCAACCCTTCCTTTGTGGAGGCTGATGTTGCAAACTAATAACCTAGTTCAGCACCTGGGTATTGGAGTTGGACTTCATCTAGATGCAATGTGCACCTAGAACACTGATAGCATCAATGCTTAGAAAAGATTTAAAGCTATCTTTGCCTTGTGAGTGGTATCTTCTGTTTATCTTCTTTTCTTTTTTTGTCTGTTAAGTTTGATGGGAAGCATGGCACTGTCGAACCACTACCGCTCTGAAGATTTGTTGGATATCGACACAGCGGCTGGAGGTTTTCAGCAGAGGCTAGGTCTGAAACAATGCCTTCCTCTTACTTTTTGCATTCATACTGGCCTGAGTCAATACATGGCCCTGGAGAGTGTGGAGGGACGAAATAAATACGAGATCTTCTATCAATGTCCAGTAAGGAAGATATGTTTATACTTGTGAATGTACTTTTCTAATGGTTGATGGTGTCCCTTTGCATGATATCAGATACTTGAAATATTTTACATAGCAGAAAGTGAATACTGAGAGATCATATAAGTTTGTTCCTTGCCCCCGAGTTGCCATCTGGTTTTCATCAAAGCCCACAAGTGGAATGGTTAGTAAGTGAAAGAAATTTACATCAAGTTGTTAATAGCTATAGCAATTTCTATAGGTTCGTGATGGTGGAAAACGTTCATCCTTATTGGAAAGTATTAATTTGTTCAAATTGTGGCAGCTGTATACTCTTGTCCCTGTTTCTGTAAGGAAGAAAAGCTTCTCCATTATGGAAGATCAGCACCTCTATATATATTCTCCCCCAGATATGTTAAAAGTAAACTTGCTACAATAAATGATACCCCCTGGTTTATAAGCAAAACTTACTCTGCAGTGAAAGAACAAATTGCTCTTGAACAGCTCCTTTGTAGAATGTAATTATTTGACTATTTTTCATAATTCTTACAGCTGTAGTATTTTAAGATATGCATATTGTCACTAGTCAAGCTTAAGGATATTACACCTTAACAAGATTTTATCCCTCTCTCTCCTTACCCATGCCCTGACAACGTCCCCATCCCAAAAAGAAAGCGGGGCGAGTAAAGGGTGTTTCCTGTAAAAACGATGGGGATCTATGTCCTGCTATGGAGTTCCTGGCTGTTTGTTTTCAAAGCATGTAGCAATGAGATTTCTAGGGAATGCCTTGATAATGGATCGCTTGAAGGATGTTAAGTTCCCCCTTTGTATTATGCCAAGTATTCAAACCTTCTGGATAATGCTTGGGAACTTGGAAGGTTACTTTCACACTTATGTTTCGGTTCATCTGTGGACAGCCCTGCTTGTTTCAGGGAAGAATATGGTAGTACAGGAGCTGGGTAGCTGATAGCAGAGCATAAAGAAGTCAGAGCTAGACTCTTTTCAGCGATGCCTGCCCAGTGGCAGAAGAAGAGGCAGTGGGCACAAGCTGAAACTTGATCTGGACATACACAAAAACATTTTTACTGTGAGTCTGGTTGACCACTGGAACAAGTTACCCAGAGAGGTTGTGTAGTCTCTGTCCTTGGACAGGACATCATCCTGGGCAACCTGCTCTAGCTAACCCTGCCTCAAGCAGAGGGATTGGACTGATCATCTCCAGAGGTCTCTTCCAGCCTCAGCTGTTCCATGCTTCTGTTCCAAGGCAGTATTTCTGGGGGCCTTGTTTCTCGAATGATCCATTAAATCTGATTTTATATGCATGAGCCTTGGTGGAATGTTCAAGCTGCATATTCAGTGATCACGTGAGCACTTGTGGGGACAGGCACGTGTGGTTTACGTGTTTGAGTATCTGACTGGGAGTATAATGATGTATCAAGCAGCCAGATTTTAGGTTTAGTAAATATAGGGAAAGCGTTCCCAATGTTATATTTCAGGTGTTAAATTTTAACCTTGGAAGTCTAATGCTCTCCTTCTAATATATCCATAACCTTCTTTCCCTTTTAGGATCAAATGGCTCGCAATCCATCTGCTATTGATATGTTCATTACAGGTAACACTTTAGATAAAATATTCTGCAAAATGTTTTAATTGCACTGTTTAGAAAAATGCATGTTAGTATGACTTGAACAAAGCAAGTATTCTAAATCTGCTGTGCTACTTGTAACACTCTAACCTACTTTAGAACATCAGCGGTTGCTTGAAATAAGATGCAAGTTTTCTCTATTAAAGCTTGTCCTTCTGGATGTCTTGTATACAAATCGTTCAGTGTACTAACCTGTCTAACAAGATGAGCAAAACCTTTAACTTAGCCGTCACGGGGGTGATGTAAGGAGTTATTAAATACAACACCCAAGTGGACAGAAAGATTATTTTTTTTTTTCCTCCAGTAGTTTTTGCAGCCATGTTAGAAGTTGAAAATATTTTGCATCCCTTAATGAAATCTGATTAACTATAAATATAGGTGCAGAAGAAAGCCTTTCTGGATTTTTGATTTGCCTGATTGCTTTGTTCAAAGGATAAAGGAGGGAAGGGAAAAACTGGTAATTGGTTATGTAGTAATCTGTTGTGATCATCTGTCTGACATGTACATTGACTGGAATAGTGTTTTGATTACTTTGTTAATCCACTGGAATCTGGTCATTGTGGCTATGTCTAAATTAATTCCTTTCACTCAGTGGGAAAGCAGATGTATAAAAAAATGGCTCCAAAATTAATATTAGAATTTAGCCTTGCACATTTCTTAGGAAACATGTATTAACGTTACAGTGAGAAACCACGTTAGGCAATGCTATACCATTGCTGGTTTGGGTTGAAGGTAGTCAAACTCTTAGCCACGCCAATTTTAGGAAACCTTTCTATGTACTGATTGATTGTATGAACTGATTTCAATGTGAAGTAGTCAACCTGCCATCTGTTTTACAAAGGTCTTATTTCAGAATGCATTGTGTGCTTTGGAACCATCGTAGGAAAGATTTAGCAAAAGCTCAAGAGTTTGGTTACTTGCTTCTCTCCACCTGAGGATGATGTAATACTTTAAAGCTACTCTGTGGTGAATTGGTATTGCTGCTCAAGGTTGCTGCTTTTATGGAATTGAGTCAATGGTGAGGTGATCTGACATCATATTTAAATGTATTCCACTTGGCTGAAAGGGTTAATCTTGGCTTACCGCAGAGTGGAGGGGAGGTTTCCTATACAGCATTTATCTTGTAATTTTGAATGTGGCAGGGTAAATTGGTCCGCTTTCTCCATTTGGAGTTACTTTATACAAGGTTTGCATTTTGTGGATTAGTGGTAGAAAGGAGGATAATAAACTTGGAGTTCCTTAGACTTCCAAAAGATCAAAGGACAGTACGCATAGCTCTTGCTCAAAAAAAGAAGTGGTAAGTACACTTAATCTAACAGGATTGGTAATACTTGATAACACGTCAGTGAAGGTTAGGATAATGATTTCTTAGTATTTCAGCTTAAATCCACTTTTGTATCAGTAATACTGACAAATAGTTGAAAAGCTCTACTTTTCTATTGAAGTCTGTATTGCAATGCTTGGAAGATTTATGGCTGAGAAATTCTTTTATGGAGAGCCGGTGTGTCTTGTATGAAACTGTCTTTGAGAGTTATGTGTGACAGCTTGACTGTCCACTTAAAAATCAAGCTGTTCCTAAATAATGACTGTAGGTGTGTGAAAAGCTGTTCTCAGACAATGGCTGTAAGCGTATGAAAATCCCAGGTTCTTTGGAGTGACACAAAGCCTTAGTCTTCCGGGTTTGTAGCAGGACTGCAGAGTGTGTCTAAGACTTATCCTTGTTTTTAAGGACAGAGAAGTTCTCCAACTTCCTAGCATGTTTCTTAGAAACTCTATTCATATGGAAACCTGCATATTAAAACTAAGTCCATAAATCCACCAGCGAGTTTGCATGCCTCTTGTAGGTGGAATAGTTGGAAATAGCTATACAAGTAGTATAGGCCGCTGTACTTGTCGTCTTTCCCAGTCATAGCAGAAGAGTCACAAGCAGGAAACCAGATGATGGGAGACACTAGCATTTGAAGACCATGATTATAATGTGAACTACTTAGCTAAGAGATTCTTTGTTTGCTGGGTCATTTCTGGAGTACACACCCTTAATTCTTAGTTCTTGGTTGGTTTCTCCAAATGGTCTTTGTTGGTAGAATGGACTGGAGTATGGACTGACTCATCTAAGTAAGTCTGAGAGTTTATTATGAAAATATTCAAAGCTTTAAACTGTTTCCTTTAAGTATTTAATGTAATGTGCTTAGTGATAAATTTGCCTGTCCTTACGAATACTTTTCTTCTTTGGCATCTAGGTACATCTTACCTGGAATGGTTTACCTCCTATGTAAACAAAGTTGTAACTGGTGGTTATCCTATCATCAGAGACCAGATTTTCAGGTATTGTGACTGGGATTTATAACCTCACTGCAAGGTTTTGATGCTTCTTTTAGAATGCTGACATCTTTCCAAGTAGTTATGGGCATCTGATGCAGAAGCTGATGGTGGAGAGAGGAGAAAGCATGTGAAACTTATTGAAGATAAAGCTGTAAAAAAGAATGCTTAAAGAAACTTTTCTTTTTTTTTTTTACCAGGAGCTTCAGAGTTTGTAACTTTGCATTAATGGGACCAGAATTTTGCATAATAACTGATCTGAAGCTTAGCTAAGCCAGAACCTTAATTCTGTCAAACTGGGATGCTATAGAACCAAGTTCCTGATCTGTAAATTAATTTGCTGTAGGAGTTGCTAGGTTTTGATTTTTAGATAGCATAACAACATGTCTTAATTAGTCTTGACTGACTTAAGATCAAATTATACACCCAGCTTAATACAAGCATTAATGGAGGTACAAAATGATCCATAGCTGTATGAGTTTAGGTGATGGGGAAGTATACATCATGAAGTCACTGCATGCATCCTTTGTTTAACTGCCAAATGAAAAGTTAAGAATTACTTTTAACTTAGCACCACAGTGCTCTTATTAGAAATAAACTAATCACTTTACATGTTTAGCTTTCTGTATTGAATGTACAGATCTATTTGCAGAGTGAATGTTTTCCTTTCTGTAGGTATGTGCATGATAAAGAATGTGTTGCTACCACAGGAGATATTACTGTTTCTGTGTCCACATCTTTTCTACCTGAACTCAGTTCTGTGCATCCACCGCATTATTTCTTCACTTACAGAATCAGGTAAAAATAGCAACTGAATTAACTCTTACAACATAGGATAGACCTATGTAATGTTCAAAGCATCAGTTGTTGCAAATTTATGCACAGCATTCAAAAACATACTAAAATGAATAGGATGTGCACAACATGCTGTACTTTTTAATAAAAAAATACTAAATCATTACCTAGTCAGGTATGCAAAGTACCAGTCAAGCTGGTAATTGGTAAGGTACAGTGATGGGTGGGGGAAAGAAGTTACAAGTAACTCTCGTGATTTCGAAAGGGGTAAATAACAAGAGATAGCAAAGCGGGGGCATGGAGCTGCATCCTGACAACATTTCTTAAAATGTATGAAAGTAGTTGCATAACCATTAAGTATGTTGTTTGGCTTCTAGAATTGAAATGTCCAAAGATGCTCTTCCTGAGAAGGCTTGTCAGCTGGACAGTCGGTACTGGAGAATAACAAATGCCAAAGGTGACGTAGAAGAAGTTCAGGGTCCTGGAGTAGTTGGTAGGTAAAAGATTGCTTTTACGAACCCAATAGAGAGAGTGTTTTTGTATTTAATGTACACTTTGGGAAAGTTGCATTACTAGCTGTTCATCATGGTGACAGAGGGTAGTAGTTTTATGGTTTGTATCAAAATAATTTTGTTGCTTGAGAGAGACGCGTATCCATCTTTAAAGTCTTTAAAGTTGTTTTGCAAGGGATGTCTGAATACCTTGACAGTTAAACGCACTTCAGACAGTTTTTTAACATCAGTAGTTGCTGAAAATCATTTATGTATCCACTGGGATATAAAATGATCTGCCTGAATATGTTGTGGAGTGCAAGTACTTTAGCAAACTGCTGAATTGTAGTTCTACTCCAGTCCTTACTATTGTGATCTAATGTTTTACCAACAGGGGAGTTTCCAATTATCAGTCCAGGGAGAGTCTATGAATATACCAGCTGTACTACCTTTTCCACAACATCTGGATATATGGAGGGGTATTATACCTTCCATTGCCTCTACTACAAGGACAAATTCTTTAATGTCACAATTCCCAGATTTCATATGGTGTGTCCAACATTCAAGGTGTCTACGGCACGAATGGTAAGTGGAGATGCAGTTGTGCTTATCCTAGCTTTTTTTTCTCTGACCTCCTATTTTCAGAGAACACTTAGATTAATTTTAATAGGATAGTGTAACTGTGTGTTTAAACTCCAATGTCATGTCACTTCTCAGTTTTGATTCTTTTCTTGGAAATCGCTCTCTTTTTCAGAACCATTTCTCAAAAAAAAAAAAAGTTTAAAAGTATCATTCAGTCTGAGACGTTGGCAGTTTCCCATTATATGAATTCTTTTCAGCTTCTGGAATGTTTGTTGATAAGAAAACACTTCTGGTGCAAAAATTGCAGTACTGAACAGTATTCAGATTGTTAACTCCATACAAAACACAGTCCAGTTAAGACCAAGTCTAGCAATTGCAGTAATCTTTGTAGGCAGTTTGTACGTTGGTAAAGCCATGTATCCTCGTTGCTTTGACATGTAATGCTACCAGTTTAATTCAAGACCCTCGGCCCTAGCTTTTGTAGGACGCTATACATGGCTATGGGTCTTCCTCCTCCTCAAGTTCCCACCTCTGCCTGGTATCAAGGTCAAACCTGGTTGTATCGGTGAGATCAGGGGCCCTGTGGGTTCTCGACAGAGGTAGACTTGTGACCATTCTGTTGTTCTGTCTGAACCCAACAGCCCCTCAGGATGCTCAGAAATATATAGGTGTGTACGTATGTCTGTTCGTGGCATATTTCAGAGTTCTTAATTTGTACCTAGAAATGTGGCATGGCATTAGCTGTTTGGATTTCATAGTTCTTTTAAATATTCTGCCTCGGTATGACCACACTTGTCTAATTTAGCCATAATAGCGTATCTACTTTCTTCAACAAGAAAAGTTTCAGTTAATGACAATTTAAAAATGATAGCAGTCCGTATGATGTTCATTAGTTCTCACTGAAAGTGCATTTCATTAAGTCACTTAATGACTTCACAAATCAGTAAGATATTTAGCTTGCTGTTAATTATAATGTAGTTTTAGTTTGGAGATAGCAGGTGAACTATATAATTTCTCCCTTTGCTTTGGCACATTCCGAGAAGAATGCTTTATGTATTTTATCACTAGCATAGCCCTTATTTAGGGACTAATTCAGATAGAACTTGAAAGTTTTTATGCGAGCATCGAGTCTTTCCTCAGGGGTAGACATCTGCTTGGACGCTTTCTCATGTTTTTCAGGGGATTTGAGACACTCTCATTACTAGTTGAGAGCTCTTGCAGTAAGTGCCAGCAGATGTCGTGCTTCAAACAGAAAATGGCATCTCTTAACTCTTGCTCACCTTTATGGGAGTTGTAACCTCCTTCCAGTCAGCTGACTGTCGAAATCATTTGCTTTTCTCTTTTGCTCTACCTCTGGTTTTAAAGGTAGTAATGACACTTTGTTTTTAAACTACTTTTAATAAAAGACAACGTAAGCTGCCAAGAAAATTGGTTCAGCTAAGATACTGAATTGTGGCTTGAAATAGTTGTATGTATGAAATAACGAAGGCTAATGGATATTTACTGAGTTAAAGTTCAAGTAGTTTGGCAAAATGATCTGTATTGCAAATTAAACTTTGTAACTGTGAGGAGCTGGTTTTAGGACATAGATCACAATGTCTACTTCAGCTAATTGGCACGATAATGCAGACCAGATTTTTGTAGGCAATTGTTAGTGCTTTCTTCTAACTAGCTGGAATAGAAGATTTTGATTAAATGTGGATGTGTTTTGTATTAGGAAACAAATCATAATGAATATGCAGTGGATGAAGACGAAGATTCCACAGACACTGACGAATATGAAGATCGACGTAGAGTGTTGGACATTCCTGCACCTTCTGGACGCTGCCCACGTCATACCTGATGGGATTTTTTTCAAAACAAACTGTTTTCAGAAGCTGAACTCTTTGGGGCTAGTGCATAAGAATATTTCTGACTATTGTAAATGAACTTTCTGTTGCACATCAGGGCAACTAGCATGAATGTTGGTGCCAGTTCTAATATTCATCAGAGTATAACTTTTTTTTTCTGGTTTGGAAGTGGGGAGGGGGCTTGGGGGGGGCGGGAGGGAGGGAGAGGAAGAGAAAGGTGTTTGGGCTTTGTTCACTTTTTTCCAAAGTGCGAAACAGCTTGATAGTCCAAGGTAATCATATCTTACATTTTTAAACTATTGCCTATTTATGATCATATTGCAAATACGGTGTGGGTATTTGGTTTTATACAAGCATTTAAAACTAGCAATAGACAAGATGGCAAAAAAGGTGTATACTATTGTCCTTTCTCATGAGTTTCTACTCTTGATAACTCTTGCTAAGAATGAAACTTGCAGTTTGGTCTGTTTATCCCATTTGGGTGAGATCAGGTGCTCTTATGCTCTTTTTTTTTTTTTTTTAATTAACATAGAAGTACCAGAAAATTCTGGTCATCAGATGCATAAATTGGGAATGAAACTGGCCTTATTTTTAGACAATCTGTCTTTCAGCTTAATTTTATGCTAAGTGACTCTGATAGGATAATGCCTTTTGGAATGTAGTGTACATGCATAATCTGCCACTCGGTAACCTTGAAATTTCTCAATGACTACAAAGTATGAATTTGTAAATACATTTTGAGGTTTTTCTTTATAAGATGTTTGCTGTTCAGACTTTGTCATAGGTGACAAATTTATGTTAAAGTATCATGTTTCCCTAAATCCTCTCTGGATTTTTGTAACTATGCCTGAATAAAAAAAAAAAGGGGGAGCCTGACAGAACAACAGATGACTAGAAACTTTATATTTAAAGAAGTATCTGTTTGCTTTATCACTTCTATTTTGTTTCCATTGTCATTAATAAACAACTTAACTGCCTCCTTTGCTCTGAAGTGCTACATGGGACTCTTCCTGCCAAGATTTGAGCAATAATTAATTGTGTGACTAGCATCGCTGTAGTCAGTTCATCTCTTTGACATCCAGAATTAGTAGCTCCTATGAGAAAAATGAGTATATTGTGGTTCCAACTGAATGTTTCCATTATTGACTAGTTACTGATCATACAGAAAGCCTGGGTTTTTTTACAAGTCATAGTACTAGATTCTCTGTGTGCTCATCTTTCTCTAGTGCCACGCAGCATTTGTATCTTCCACAGTGGTACAAGGTAGAAAAACAAATACTGAGCATGATCCCTATGACAATTGTTCAGGTGAAACATATAGAGATGCAAAAAAATTTGTGTTGTCCCTCACAGAAGTCTGAACAGCGGTGTGAATTGCTGGAGTGGTTTAAAAACGTTGCTGTTTTCAGGATTCCTCAGTATTAACTGTGAGAGGAAAATGTGATATTTGTGGCATAATGCTTTTTCTTCACAGAGATGTCATTATCTGTTAAAAGGATCAGTGAAAAAAGGATTCAGTGGAACTAGAATTTATCCCAGTGCTGTAAGTCTGTTGTGTGTTTTTAAGGACAGATAAATCTCATGGTCAGAGGCTTGCTTGGTACTTTACCAGGATCTGTATGTTCTAGTTAAGTGGTATCAGCTGAAGGTCATAAGGCGTATGGATTTGTAACGGGAAAAAGGTTACTCCATTGCTTCAGGCAGCTATTTTAGCACATGGCATATCGCCTGAAGTTACCAGATGTGGTGTTACTACAAGCGTTGTAACTCTTCATTATGTGCATTTGAAGTAGGGCTTATGCCAGTGGTTCTCCTCACCCCACCCAAAACTCTGAAGCTTATGCCAGATCGGTATGAAAAGTGAAGCGGCAGAATTCATTGAAGAGAACACGGAACGGGTTATGTTTGCCAGCACCACCGGACTGTTGAAATTCACTGAGAAAGCGGGAGAGAATTGACTCAAGATCCTGCTCCAGAAGACAGCACCGGTGCTCTGACTGATTCGGCAAGCAGGCGTTGGGTAGGTGTACCGGTAACTGCCGACATAGCGCACCCAACTGCTAAGTGCTTCCTATGGTTGTTATAATCTGTGCAATATGCACGCACAGATTATGACATATAACATACATACGGCCTTCCCTTTGGCCACCATCCTTCAGGTTCAGCCTGAAGTTCTATCAGCTTCTCCTGACTCAGATCCTGGTTGATGCTCGGTTAGGACTTCTGTCAACAGGAAGCCTTGTTGAACATCTATGAATTCAGCATATGGTTAAAAACCTAGCACATCCAACGCAAATATGTAACTAATCTAGTCCTTTTTTTGTCTGTGGAAAAGGCCTACACTGACAGTCTCTTTCTAATTGCGCTGTAGGATTCCTTCAGCATTTTTGTGGGCTTTTGCTGACTGGATGGTTTAATGGAGAGAACCTTTGGCCACCATTTCTTTTTTCCTGTCATTGTTTAAAGTAATTTCTCTTCATCTGGCAAAGAATGTAAAGTGGAAAAGTCGGGCCAAGTTAGAAGTACCATTTATCTCTGATGACGCAGATGAATGTATCCTCTGTAGGAGGAACTGCTCCCAGATTTTGGAAAGGGTAAGTGGTCAGCTGTGGCTGCAGTTAAGTTCCTTGTTCCCAGCTGCTCATTGCAAAATTTTCTAAGTGAATTAATAAATTAAGGGATTTTTTTAAGACTTGATAGTCTTAACTGAGTGGTTTCTCATTCAATAAGTTGCGTACAATAACCCACAAGCATCTTACTCTTACATCCCTTTGTTTTTATTTATGGCTTAAACAGAGGTGAAATCTTAAAGACATCTATAAGATCATATGCTGAGCTGACTGATAATCATCTTAAATCATATTCTGTTGGTGTGTTACAGCGGTTAAGTTCCGAGTGGTTTAGGGTTTACTTCAGGTTTAACGAGTGAATTGGCAGTTGTGCTGTGGTAACAAAAATAAATCCAGAATACTTTGTTAAATACAACTGGTAGTTACAGGTGTTTCATATTGTACTCAAGACAGTGCTCAATTTTTTTTCTCTAAATGATACCAAAGACTTCAACAATTTAGTCAGCATACAAAGAACAGACCCCTCTGTGTGAACTTTGGAAATGGGCTGGCTGTGATGTCTGATTGTTTTGGGTTATGTTGACGTTGCTTACCTTGAGATAAGCAGTGTACTGAGATACAGCACCCTGGAGGAGCTTCTGCGTCTCCTGAAAACAACTGGTATACAACTTTGAGACTTGGTGGTGTTTACATACCAAACAACAAAGTCAGTGAAATGTCCCAAATGGGTGTCCGAAGGCTGACGGGCCTCATTATCGTGTGAAAACCACACCTCCAAGCTAGAAAAGCCCCCAACCCAAATCAGCCCCCTATTCTCTGGGCATGAGTAGCGAATTACGAGAGATCGTCTTTAAGATGAAGTAAGAAAGATACTAACCAACAGTTAATTAAGGGGTGGGACTAGTAGGCGTAACTAACTTTGTTTAAATACTTGTCATGATTTCAACTGGGTGTGCATGCTGGGAGGAGAAATCCCCCATGCACCCAGTGCTGCAAGAAACCAATGTCGGCTTTCCAAACTATCATTTGGTTTGGAGAGTTTTCCTGGTTACCATTTTTGGTAACATAAATAGCATTGATCTAAATGTCTTAATATAAGGGCCAGTCTTGTTTAGTATCTTTATTGATGATCTGGATGAGGGGATTGAGTGCTCCCTCAGCAAGTTTGCAGATGACACTAAGTTGGGTGGGAGTGTTGATCTGCTCAAGGGTAGAAGGGCTCTGCAGAGGGATCTGGCCAGGCTGGATCGATGGGCCAAGGGCAATTGTATGAGGTTCAACAAGGCCAAGTGCCGGGTCCTGCACTTGGGTCACAACAACCCCATGCAACGCTACAGGCTTGGGGACGAGTGGCTGGAAAGCTGCCCCGCGGAAAAGGACCTGGGGGTGTTGGCCGACAGTCGGCTGAATATGAGCTGGCAGTGTGCCCAGGTGGCCAAGGAGGCCACCGGCATCCTGGCCTGTATCAGAAATGGTGTGGGCAGCAGGAGCAGGGAGGGGATCGTGCCCCTGTACTCAGTGCTGGTGAGGCCGCACCTCGAATGCAGTGTTCAGTTTTGGGCCCCTCACTCCAAGAAGGACATTGAGGTGCTGGAGCGTGTCCAGAGAAGGGCAACGGAGCTGGTGAGGGGTCTGGAGCACAAGTCTGATGAGGAGCGGCTGAGGGAACTGGGGTTGTTCAGTCTGGAGAAAGGAGGCTGAGGGGAGACCTCATCGCTCTCTACAACTACCTGAAAGGGGGTTGTGGGGAGGTGGGTGTTGGTCTCTTTTCCCAAGTGACAAGCGATGGGACAAGAGGAGGTGGCCTCAGGTTGCCCCAGGGGAGGTTCAGGCTGGATATTAGGAAAAACTTCTTCACTGAAGGGGTTGTCAGACACTGGAAGAGGCTGCCCAGGGAGGTGGTGAGTCATTGTCCCTGGAGGGATTTAAAAGGCTGTGGCTGAGGCGCTTAGGGACATGGGTTAGTGGTGGACTTGGCAGGGTTAGGTAAATGGTTGGACTTGATGATTTAAAGTTCTTTTCCAATCTAAACAATTCTATGATTCTAAACAATAACAAAAAACACTTTTGGTGTCCTCAGCTACATTTCTGTTGCTCTCCTTCAATGTCTACCTAGCTTGCGAATATTCAGGATCCATCTTCAGCTGCCTCTGGAGGAAACTGGCACTTGCCATTCCCGGGTGTTTGCCTTTGTGTGTCCTAAAACTCTTCATTATTTTCCTTAGTCCTATCTATTAGTTCATACCCTTTATTTAACCGCAAGTGGGGATGCATGACAGGCATGGCTGCATGGCGCTTTAGGCAGAAAGCGTTGGAGGGTGAGGAGTGTTCCATTGCAGTCCGGCTAATCCCATTTTCTCACTCCACCGCTCTGCCCACCGCAGCGGCTGGGGGCCGCAGGTCACCGTGCCTCGGGGGCCTCCCCCGACCACCTTTTGAAACCCCGTTTCTGGGTGCCAAAGGGAAGCGTGGCGGGCGTGAAGTGCAGGTTTAGCTGCTGGGATTAGAAATTATGCGTAGGAGAGGTACACCTAATGAAGGGTGGGAGGAATCTCTCTGTGCGCCCCGAGAAATAAGCGTTAGGGCCGCTACCACGCAGCGTTACGCACCTGCAGCCGCGGGGTGCGTGTGGGTAGGGAGGAGAGATGCGTTCCTAGAAGGTTTCGCCGCCGCTGTAAGCATCACCGCCCCGCAGGACCGCTCCTCTCCGGCCCCCGGCTCCTCCCGGGGGTGGGCGGCTCTGCGCTCCCCCGGCCCGGGCCGTGCCGTGCCGGGCCGTGCCACCGCCGCTGCTCCGCCCCCGGGGGGGCGGCACAGCCGACAGAGGCAGAGCCGCCGCAGCCCCCCCGCCGCAGCAGTCGGTGCGGGGCTGGTCGGCAGCGGCTGCTCGGGGTAGGTGCGGGGCCAGCGGGCTGCCTCAGCGCCGTGGCGGGGTCCCCGGCCGGGCCGGCCCCCCCGGGCCGCGCGGGAGGATGCCCGGTGCCCCCCCCCGCCTCGTCGGGGGGCCGGGGGCAGCCCCTCCTCTCGCCGGGAGCCTGGCGCTGCCTGCCGAGGCGGAACGGTGGCGGGGCTCCGGTGGCGGGAGCGGGGATGAGCGGGTCCCCGGCGGTGCGGCTGGGATGGACGGCGGCGAGGGGGGGGGAAGAATGGCTTTTCCTAGGACTTGGGGGGGGCGGGGGAAGGTTTTGGGTGGAAAGCTGTGTTTATACTGTATTAACCGGGGGGGGGGATCGTTTTTATACCCTCCCGCGCTGCCCCCGGCTCTGAGTCATGCCGGCGGAGCGGCGGCACCGCAGTGCGCTAACGGGGCGGGCTGCGGCGTCCGGGGCGCTCGGCCGAGGGCCCGGCCCCGCCCGCGGGGAGCGGAGCCCCCCGGGGCCGCACGAGGGCTGGAGCGGGGGGCGAGGCGCTGCCTGGGGCGCGCTGCGGCCACCTCGGGGGGGCGGGAGCCGGGTGGCATCTGCCAGCTGGGTGCTGGCTGCGGGACCCCCCGGCAGGCGACGTGGTGCAACCGAGCCGCTGCTGGAACGCCCTGGTCCCCGCGGGGGGGCTGGCTGGCCCTGGATCCCCTCGCCGTGCCTCCTTCTGCCCGGAGGGCATCCCCACAGTAGCAGCCTGGTCTTGTGCGTGTGCTCGCTCCCAGGTGGGACTGCGGAGAAACCCTTCTCCTTCCCAGCCAAGGCAGCTCGCCTCTCCTGCTGGTGCGGTTGCTATTTCTTGCTATTGAGCTTGGTCGGGTGCTCGAGTTAAAAGAGCAGTTCAGAAAATTCAGTTTAGGAAATGTTTTCTGCTCTGTTTCTTTTAAGCCGTGTTGTGAATTGCTGTCTACAATTAATCTTCCTTTATTTTTTAAAGCTAAAACTTTCCTGTTGCCTCATCTCTTTGTAGTGCAGGACTCCAGACAAAATTACTCATTTTCACAAAAATAAGTTGGTTGAATTACTACTGTCAAAGCTATTATGCTGGCTGTGACGATTTTTATTAATCTGCCTTATATTTATTCTGGCCATGACTTGGTTTTGCTAAAAGGCAAAACTGTTTTACTCCGCTGACACAGTTGGGTGACTGAGGGCTCCTGGAAGATGGAGAGGTTCCCGGGGAGATTTTTGTTGCTGTCCAGAAAGGCTTTTGCTTTAACCACCGGACCAACAGCACTCCTGCAGACGCGCATCACTGTGGGATGAGCCTCTGGTCTTGGAAGGCTTCTCACAAAGTTGTTTACCCCAGAAAATCATCTCGTCCTGCACATTATGGTTTTGGTTTTCTTAGTTTTCCTGCTCAACAGTAGGTCATACAGACAGGGAAAAAAGTTAGTGGTGGGTTTGGTTTTTTTGTGGTTGGGTGGGTTTTTTTTTCTCTGCAGAAAAATCAACTAGACTTAAGGTTGAGAAGGATTTCAGTATTGTTTTACTATGAAACCATCTTTTCAAGTCAGTCTTCTGGGAGGAAAAAACCTCCATCCCAACGTGATTATGGTCTGCCACGCTAGACCCTTAGCTGCGTATAGAAATAGCTTCAAGCAGTTTTCACAGGGTCAAGAGCAGTGATGTGACTGTTTCACTGCAGTCTTATTGTAAGTGAAACTTGTTATCTGGATGCCTTTAATTCTTTGGGACTGCCAATCCCACTGGGGCTTTGAAGACAAACATGAAATCATGCCCTCCTGGCACAAGTATGGTCCCTCTCTCCTTCTCTCCCCCCTGTAGCTGCTTGAGACCTAGTCTGAACAGCCTGCTCGCTGCAAGAGCGGAGATGTTTTAGTAGTAGATATTCTTGTTTGTAGTTCAGACTCCGTGTGCAGAAGTCTGTCTAGTAACTCCTGCCTTGGAGTTGCCTATGGTAAAAAAATGCTGACCTTCCTATCTCACTTTGGGATTACAGTAACGGTGGAGGACTCGAGCCGTCACTGCAGTCACTTGGTGGGTTATTGCATGTGTCCGTCCCCCCGTGAGAGGGAGAAAATTTGGGAGAGGAGAAGCAAGAGCCCCCTTAGTGCAGAAAAATCTCTTGCAAGCCGGGGAGAGAGAAGAAAGGAGCATGGTCTGGCTCCAGGGTTATTGGGGAATTGCTGTAAAAGAAAAGGTATTGGAGATCTAAATGGCCTCTCTCCTTTGTTGAGGTGAATTTGTAGCTCTCAGAAATAGGGAGACCTGTTGAACGGTGTAATCAGAGGGGAGAGAGGAGACCCATCTACAGTCTGTCAGGGCTCAAATCTCAGTTCTCAGAATAAAACTCCTGTTCTTGGAATAAAAATCCTCTCTTGGAAAGTGCAAAGTTACTTCTCTCGCTTCTCTTACAGTGGTTTTCCTGGGCAATGCCTTTGGTTCCATACCAAATCAAGTCCGGAAACCTCGATTCCTCACCACATGTTTTGCTATTTTTGTGTAGCTTTTAGATAGAATGAGCATGTATCTCCTTCTCTGGAGATACTGAAAACTCACCTGGACGCATTCCTGTGCAACCTGCTCTGGGTGACCCTGCTCTGGCCGGGGGTTGGACTAGGTGAGCTCCAGAGGCCCCTTCCACCCCCTGTCACTCTGTCATTCTGTGATCTGTTTATGCCTTCAAATTAGGAAAGAAACATGATCAAGATGAACTGCATCCTGTTAACCGCCTGCATTGTTCTGGCTGCTTTTTGTAGTTCTGGTGAGTATAAAGGAGGGACTTGCCTGATGTAATGTAATGACGGGGGCTGAGGAAAACATGGAAAAAATGTCAGAGAAGGAAAAATAACGAGAAAGGCCTGGATTATTTAATAGCACTTTGGGGAATGACAGTAACCATTGAAGAAGAGAGAACTGGCTGCAGAACATGCTGCTGCTTAATATGGCAACAGACTGTTCTGGTTTGCTGCTAGAAGATTGGATTCCTGTTGTGTAAATTGGAAACTGGGTGTGCAGTGCAATAGAGAAATAAGGTGAAATAAAAAAAAGGGTAGAATAAAATTCTGCTGAAAGTGTCTCTTGTTGCCTGTCCTTTTGGAAAAGGCAGTCTTTAAGAGCAGATGAAAGAAGCAAACATTTAATGTATTATTCTGCAGGGACACGGAGGTAAAAGTGTTTTTAAAAATGGTGTAAGTCCCTGCTTCAAAATCTGCCTTTCAAAATTGCCGGTCTCAGTTTGTACACTGACAACAGCTTGTAAATTTTAGCTTAAGTCTGGAGTTTAGTAATCAGACATATGCTTTGTGACAGTTAGATGCAGATAGTGATTCTTCTTTTTTTCCTTTTTAATGCTACTACTGTTTCAGTATTTTATTATTCAGTAAAGCTAAACCCCTGTCTTCTTAGGTTATGCCCTAAGGTGTTACCACTGCGAGAACAGCCCTTCCTTGTGCAAGACCAATAGTACTTGCTTAGCGACCGAAGATACTTGCTTGCAGATGAAATTTGGTATGTATGTTGTCCTACAGACCTAAAATAAACATGTTTATATTGGTTTTCATTGCCTGTACACTTCTAATCTGGCCTTAGCGTGCATTTCTTAGCCTCACTCGAAAGAAGATTGCAGATGCTTTTGAAGGCCATGCTTATAGTAAATTGATATATTTTGACTTCCAAGCAACTGAGAAGGATAATGATGATTCAGATAGTTGATTTATACTTGTACAAGTGTACACACAGATATCTGTATATCCAGATTAAAAAACCCAACAAAACAAACAACAAAAACCCCACCACCCAAGGGAGCTGGAAAAAAAAAAAGGAGGCAGCAATGACTTTAAAATACAGAACCTTTGCCCTGAATTTGGTACGCTTTAAAACCAGATGAAGGATGTGTAACCCACAAAGTAAACCTGCAGATGAAGTCGCAGTCATTTATGAATTGACACTGCTAAAGTAAACTAGCTTTTCCTGAGGGTGAAGTCACCTGCATGTCGGGAAGGTGGTCAAGGATATTCAGGGCTTGGAGTTACTGTTCTAGTTGTTCACTGACAGTTAAGTAGCTCCTTTACTACCAGTGAGTACTACTGTTCTTCATTGGAAGAATAGAAGTACCGAGTCAACTGAAATAATCTCCTGCTTTCCCAACGGGTTGCCTCTGCTCTAGGAAGACTGTTGGGCTGGCTTTGGGCAGCGGGAACCAGGGTGGGGTGGGACAGCCCTGTTCCCCGGGATGGTCCCTGCTAAAGCTCATGACTTGGCACGGAGGAAGGAAAGCCTCTAACGCCGCTGGACCAGGAGACTGCTCTGTGCCGCTTGCATCCTCAGGAATTTTCTCTTTTGCTATTTCCCTTGAGCCTAAACCTTCACGAACAGAAACTGGAGGCTTTCCAGCATGCAGCCTACAGCGGTTGTCCGTTGGCAGAGTCAGGAGTGGAGTACTTGAGGTGTCAAGCTAGGGAAGGTGGAAGACAAGTTGTTTGATCTGTAGTGTCCAGGGGAACGAGTGAGAAAAGGGGACGACTCTTCTGCTCTTCAAGCTCTGTCTTCTGTATATTCTTTCTGGAAATGAAGCCGGTCAGATCTGACGGGGTGAGCTAGATGGTGATGCGCTGTCCTTCTCTGTCAGGAGCCCCAGAGTAGGTATCACTCAGGCTCCAGCCTGTATCTCCCAGTGGGTCATTTGGACTGAACTGGAAGCACTGGTTAGCTGGAGCTAGAAATCTTTCTTAACCTATGGCTAAGAGCTACAAGAGAGTGCTGCGGAGGCAGGACCCTGGCTTGCTATCGCTGTTCGCGCTACAAAATTCTTAGTGAAGGCAAATTTGGAAACTTCTAAACACTTGAAAAGAAGCTAAATAAGCAAATACGTGGCAGTCTAGGCAGCGATTCTCTCTCCATACCAAAAATGGCATTACCTTCAATATTCTCTTAATCTGTTTAATTTATTTTTTTTGTAGGTAAATTGAGAACTTCCTCCTGCTGGAAGACATCCCAGTGCAGTATGAATGATATTGCTGAATTCTTCCAGTTGGATAATTTTGAATTCTTTTGCTGCCAACACGACTTGTGCAATGAGAGTGCAATTACTGGGGTTAACAAAGCAGCCTTCAGCATTGCCTCTGTAATGACCATGTTATGGATGCTTCTGTAATAATCCTGATTTGTATGCCGTACTCTCAAGCTGAAATTATACAAAATCATTAACTCTCTTCTGAATGGTACTTCTCACGTTCTCAGTTCCTAACTGTGGGCAGAAACATTACCTTTCAATTTTAAATTCTGTTTCCTAAGGTTCCATCTGTTACATCACTGTCTCCATTCATGGGAAGGAGACATATATTGTTACCAGTTACAGGGAATTCAGGTATTTTGGCCCGCCCCATTCATGGAGAAAATAACTTGTTACGAAGTAGTGTTATCTTGTGGAGAACCTGGGCAAACTTCAGTGGGTGATGTGCAAGCGAAGGAATACTATAGGTTTTGTCCTGGAAAATGATAATTTCTTACTGTCCCATAAATTGTAATTAATTTTGGCTGGGATTTCTGGTTTGGTTTTTTTTTTTTTTTTTTTGATGCTCCCTTGTCACTTGCTGCAGTCTTCATGATGAGTATGGAAATATTTAGTTTCAAGTGATGTAGACTCTTTGTTCCCATCACTATAATATTTTTCTTTTTCCTTTTTACAAGCCAATGATATAACCTTGCAAGTACTGTTATTTTGGGAGAAAGCATCTACATTCCTTAGGCCAAAACCAAAATAATGCTGTAAGTGAGAAACACTTTTCCCTCTTTTTCTATTTCTGTGAGCATGCAGACAACGTGTGCTAGCTTCTTTTTTTTTCCTTATACTTTATCCATGTCTAGGATTTTAACTAAGCATGTGCTTTGCACTGAGTATTTATTGGTATACTGAAAATTGTTTATAAAATGCTAAGGAATTGAAATGGCCCATCTAGTTTGTTTTCCTACCTAGTTAGCTTCTGGTTTTTGTTGAAAACTTAACCCTTCAGAGTATTAAACAAAACCTTGCGGAACTATATATTTTGACTTTTATGCAACTCTATAAATGCCAATACAAAATATACATGTATTTATATAGCATGAATAAAAGCTGCTCGGTTTGTATGTGTAAGAGGTCTGAAGCTGAAATACTCTGTACGTTGCTCTGCCTCTGTGGTGGAGTCAGACCTTTGATACTTCTCCGGTACTTAGGGACCCTCTCAGTCAGGTACAATGTCAAATTCTCCTTTTTCTCTTCTGGAGCTCTGGGCATGTCCCTGCCAGAGTCGTGGTCCATTGCCAACGGTGTGTTCTCTTTCTGAGGACCCTCGCTTGTGCTCTGCAGGGTGCCAGTGCCACCAGTTCACCCAGTCATAACAAGGGTGTTGCTCCAAATCCATGATGTATTCTGCATTGTATCTTTTGGTTAAACTTATCTTAGCTATGAAAGCATCCTGGGATCTCTCTGATCACTCAAAATATGGAAGGCGTCCTGTCTTTGATTAATAAAAATGTCAAAAAAGAAAATGTGGAGAGTGTGGTTATTTATCGGTGCGCTATTTACAGCTGGATATAACTCTATGTGTTTGTGTGTGAGATGCATCCGCGCTGCCCACCCAGAGACGTTCAACAAGTTGCAAGTAGACTTCTCTCGTGTCTTCTCTGGAGATGGGTGCTATGTGTAGTCACTTAGTTCTGGCAGAGTGATGATTTGTGAGCTGTTTGACAGGACAAGGGGTCATGCTTTTATACTAAAAGAGGGGAGATTCAGACTAGATAGAAGGAAGAAATTTTTTACGATGAGGGTGGTGAAACACTGGCACAGGTTGCCCAGAGAAGAGGTAGATGCCCCATCCCTGGGAACATTCAAGGCCAGGTTGGACGGGGCTCTGAGCAACCTGATCTAGTTGAAGATGTCCCTGCTCACTGCAGGGGGGTTGGACTAGATGACCTCCAAAGGTCCCTTCCAACCCAAACCAGTCTATGCTTGGAAATGAGGGGAGTTAGTGATCTTTCTCTAGGTGAACTAGCAACGATGTGGCGCTGGGGGGAAGCAGTAGAATATGTGCTCCTTCAATCTCTTCTACTTGAGAATTGCCCTGGTGGAGATACAAATATCCCATGATTTGGGGGGAAAAAAAGAGTTCTCGCTGCGGAACTGCTTTAACATCTGAAGCATGGCATGGAACATGCTTACTGTGATTGCTCTCGGAGCAATTCTGTCAGTAGTTTTCCACTATCGCATGTTTTTATTCTCCTATGTGCTGGTTAAATTTCTTTGTGGAAGTATTGGGGTTTTTTCTTCTTTTCTCCCCCCTTAGTCCTTAGCTTTAGCTGACTTCTAGTATCTGTTTCAGGAGGGAAGAGAGTTACATATGATACTCCTCAAGTTGTAAATGGTCTTAACAGGAACAGTTTGCTTGACGTGTGCGGCCAAGTTGAATAGAAGGCATTTTAGTTCAGATTTGTGAAGCCAGACAACTGGAAAACAATATTTTCCTCCTCTCTCACAGGCAAATTGTACTTCGAGCCTTTTGATATGCATTCTCAATCTAACAGGTACTAGAAACGGTCCTTGATTTCCCACTCTCTTGTCCTTCCATCTTTTTATTTCCCATCTGAGTAACAAAAGCAGACACTTAAAAGCCAGACATTTCTGCACAGTGACTTCTTCCACTGATGCACCACCATTTGTCAAGCTCTTGCTCATTTTAGGTGAAAAAGTGATATGAAAGCACTGACCCAATATACAGTTGGGGGAAGGTTTGTAGCAGAGAAGGTATCTTGTGTTAGATAAGCTGATAGATTCCTTGTGCCTAAACCATCTCGGTTGCAGCGGTTTTGCTCTACTATATTGTAAATGTTTTTCTTTTGATGGTTGGCACTCTTAAACCTCTTTGATTGCCATATGGTCTGCGTATGTAAAATACTCTTTTTTTTTTTTTTTAATAAGCGCACGAAGAAGCTCTATGTTTTGTCTGTCTGATAATAGATTGAGTAATCATTTTTAACATTTGTTTTTCGATAGCCTTGAACACTTTCTTGTCTAATCTATCATATTTCTCCTTCCTTTCTCTTCTAGAAGCAGCTTGAGCAACGAGTCCTTGTGTTTTGCGCTCCAGAAGGCCACTTCTTTTGTAAAGATCAACAGGAACATTGTTTAATTCTTGTGAAAAAGCGTGTAGCAAAGAGAATTTGCTATGATAGCAAACAACTTTAAAAATGATTAGATTTCAAGTGGAAAGCATCGCTTTTGTCCCTTTCCTGGGAAAGGTAGATTAGTTATATAGGTTCATTCTCATCTCATGCCATTTACAAACTAAAGGGTGATGCAAGGTTTCATGTTTTGATATATATTTGCATCTTCTAAGCCTGCGTGGTCTGACTGGTGAGCTCTCTCCTGCAGAAAGAGTTGCTGAACAGTGATTGCTTCTTGAACATTGGCACTTCTCCCACTGCTGCTGTGTTATGTCCAGATTTGACGGCCAGCCCTCAAAGGTGGGTAACCGGAGCCATCGACACCTTAGATTGAATACGTTTCCATTTAGTGACAGTAAGACAATATAGTACAGGGTGCTGGTGGTCAATTCTGCATACAATTATCACATCAATGCAAATAGTTGCTTTTGCTTTAGGTTTGCATACGCTGTAAAGACAGCTCCATCTTTGCTCTGAGCTGCAGAGCAAACAACCCTCATTAGGTTGTTACAAAATTTTCTGTAGCAGTAATCGGTCATTTGTGAGTATAGCCTTGCTGTCATTCTTGGGAGACCTTGGTACAGTCTTGTGACTGTTCACTTTTAGATATGTCCCTATTCTTAAGTCAATGATTTTTTCAGTCTATGTAACAGTAGGGTTAATGTGTATGATAATTTGTTGACTCTTATTTGTATCTAATTATGGCACTGTTATTGGATGGACCAGAATTTAGCTCTTTTCCAGTGGTAACAGCTAATTGCAAGGAACTGAAGGGCTGGTGGAAAGTCACAGAATGGCTGAGGCTGGAAGAGACCTCTGGAAGTGTCTGGTCCAACCCCCGCTCAAGCAGGGCCACCTACAGCCAGTTGCCCAGAACCACGTCCAGACGGCTTTTGAATAGCTTCAAGGATGGAGATTCCGCAGCCTCCCTGGGCAACCTGTGCCAGTGCTCGCTCGCCCTCACAGTGAAAAAGCGTTTCCTGATGTTCAGAGGGAACCTCCTGTGTTTCAGTTTGTGCCCGTTGCCTCTGGTCCTGCCACTGGGCACCGCTGAAAAGAGCCCGGCTCCGTCCCCTTTGCACCCTCCCTTCAGGTATTTATATACATTGATAAGATCCTCCCTGAACCTTCTCTTTCACAAGTCTGATGAGGAGCGGCTGAGGGAGCTGGGGTTGTTCAGTCTGGAGAAGAGGAGGTGAGGGGAGACCTCATCGCTCTCTACAGTTACATGAAAGGGGGTTGTGGTGAAGTGGGTGTTGGTCTCTTCTCCCATGTAACCAGCAATTG
Source organism: Gavia stellata (assembly GCF_030936135.1). Taxonomy (NCBI): domain Eukaryota; kingdom Metazoa; phylum Chordata; class Aves; order Gaviiformes; family Gaviidae; genus Gavia; species Gavia stellata. Next base: position 3,290,311 of record NC_082610.1, read on the forward strand.
AATGAGAGGAAATGGCCTCAAGTTGTGCCAGGGGAGGTTCAGGCTGGATATTAGGGAAAATTTCTTTCCTGAGAGAGTGGTGAAGCACTGGCAGAGGCTGCCCAGGGAGGTGGTGGAGTCACCACCCCTGGAGGTGTTCAAGGAACGCGTGGATGTGGCACTGTGGGACATGGTTTAGTGGGCATGGTGGGGTTGGGTTGGTGGTTGGACTTGATGATCTTACAGGTCTTTTCCAACCTTAATGATTCTGTGATTCTCTAGGATGAACAGTCTCAGCTCGCTCATCCCTCACAGGAGGGATGCTCCAGTCCCTTCATCATCTTGGTAGCCCTTTCCTGGACTCTCTCCAGTATGTCCATGTCTCTTGTACTGGGGAGCCCAGAACTGGACCCTGCACTCCAGGTGTGGCCTCACCAGTGCGGAGCAGAGGGGAAGGATCACCTCCCCTGACCTGCTGGCAATCCTTTTTCTAACGCAGCCCAGGATACCACTGCCTCCTCTGCAGCAAGGGCACATTGCTGGCTCATGTTCAACTCGGTGTCCACCAGGACCCCCAAGTCCTCTTCTGCAAAGCTGCTTTCCAACTGGTCAGCCCCCAGCATGTACTGGTGCCTGGGGTTATTCCCAGTTTTTGGGGTGGGTGTCACAAAACGGGGCTTGAACCCCAGGGACTCCTACGTTTAGGCCATCCTCACTGGGACGTGGAGGTGACAGGTATTTTGTGTGGTTTAGCTGTGTCCTGTAAGAGACAGGATAATGCAAAATATATTGAGGGTGAACTGCTGTATTACTGTGCAGACATGCCTGTTGCTCTATGCAGTGAGTGCTGGGTAACTTGGCACTATTGTTGGGTTTTTTTTTTGTTTTGTTTTGTAATTATCTAAATGGTTTGCTCTGTTCTGAATTAGTGGTATGACTAAAACCTCATCCTTAGCTGTTTGCCTTTGAGCATGGTTTTTTGCCAGTACACATCATTTATATACTAGTGGCCATCTAACCATCAAAGAGTATTCTTCCCTGCATCTGCTTCTCAATATTCATTGCTCTCATGACCATTAGTCCCTTTTTTGGGGGGCACAAGTTCACGAAGGAGTTATTTTTCCCTAGAGGCATATGAAGAAGGAGCTAGCAAATGGAAGCTGCAGTAGCAGCAAGCAGCGCGTGCAGAAGTTCATTCTTGTGACCTGTCTTTGCCATTAATCCCTCCTTCAATCCCTCCTCCTACTTTCTGCCTTCTGCGTGGTGGTGAGTAGCTGTCCTTTGACTTGAACTTGGGCATGGAGAGCATGGAAGCCCCATCGTACTGGTGGGAAGGTGGGGCTGATATACCTGGTTGGTAGGGATTTTGCTTTATCCTGTCTGAAGTCCTCTAGTTTTACCATCACTCATCAAAGATAAGGTGGGATGTCTCCGTGCTATTTCAGGATGCAGGGAATTGTGAGAAGAAGCAGATGCACGGCAAAAAGCAGATCGAGAGAGTGAGCAATTTCCTCCCACTGCTTGTTGGAGTGAGAGCAATGAGGAGGCTGACCAGAGAGAAGCTTTTATTTTGCAGAAAGGAGGAGGAATTGCTAAGTCAATAAACTAGTCCCAACAGAGAACTGCACGTTAAGTAACTCGCTATTGCGCTAACTGGGACATCTGGATACTGCTGTTATAGAAATATTAAATGCTTTTAATAACAGTGGTGTTCCTCCAGCTGGAAGAGAGTTTAATGTGTCTGAATCTCTACGTGTAACTGAGGGGCTTCCATCTCGCTGGTAAATACAGTCAGTTCTAGGGTTGGCATTGTAACAGGGACGTTAAGCTGCAAGCTACGCCTAAACGTTCAAGCCAGTGTTATCTGTAAGATGCCCACCTGTGTTCGGGCAGAAAGGAGTACACCGCACTTTCTGACTCGATAACGCAATGTTAGTATTGCACTACCAGGACCGTGGTAACAGCATTCTGCATTTTAGAGAGGGAGAAGAGAGCAGCTAATTGGGCTGTGGGATCCCCGAAAGAAGCAGGTTGTCATTTCCACTCCCATTTTTCCAAGAATAATTTAGACATTGGGATAAAATAAAGACCTGCAGATGATATTATCTTTGTGGGTTTATATGCTGCGTTGATTATGACAGCTTATAGCATAGGAAAAACTGTTCTGGAGCCTAGAAAAGTGAAAGCTTAAAAATGCTTTTGGTGTCTTTCATTTAAGTGGAATGAATTAAAAAAAATGTTTGGAGCAAAGTTTCAGAAAAGAAAGTTTTCTGAAATGAGGAACTGATTCTGAAGAGTCAATTAAGATGATGATGCAGGTGTAAACATGAAGCAACAGGGACCTAAATACAGGGCGTTCCCCCAGGCAACACTGATATGCACATCCCTGTGTACGAGAGCTGAAAATTCTGTAGTTCTTGCTTCCTGCAGAAGGGCAGGCTCTAGTCAGAGATCAACCTTTCCGTACGTGCAAGCCGTCTATATTGATGTCTTTTTGCATAGACCTTCTGCTTCTGCGGCTCTTGGTTTTACCTCAAAGCCCCAGGTGTTTATTTAGCTATCGATGAGGATGGCCGTGCTGTAACAATGGCTGTTAGCAGAATTTCAGTATTGCCAATAACAATGCAGAAAAATCTCTGCTCAGAAATGCAGGAGGAGGAAAAATTACCTGAATATAAGTGGACTTAGCGTTTTGGACAATTGCATCTGAACCTGCCCTCCTGCGTATGAAAATCTCTGCATGTGATCCAATGTTGGTTCTATTTAAGCGGTTAGGAGTCCTGCATTGACTTAGATGCTCCCGGGATTCCGATCCCAGCACCGTTCTGAGTCTAGCTGAGTTACTCATGGCACGCTACTGCTGTTCAGGAATAGTAACTTCACCGTTCCTCACTGCACAGGGTTGGTTTGATGCTTGGTACAATTTAAAACGGCCACTTACACCGCTTTGGTGGCACATTAATTCCTGTTTTGTCCTTTCTGACACCTATTCAGAGATGCTGCTTTGGGGCAGGTTTGGAGAAAGACATCGAGGCTGTGGAGATTCTGCAGGATGGGGCTAAAATCATGAAGGTTACAGGTTCAGTAAATGGAGGCTGTGGTCAGATGCACTCTGGTATTTGTTTTGGAGACCGCTGCAAACCTCAATTGGCTGAAGCAAGAAATAGTGCAAACCTGCCTGCCTTGTGCTCTGCTGGATGCACAAGGAGGACTAATTGGTGAGTGCAGTAACGAGAATACTGGCTTAAAAGTTTCCATTGCTTTTTAAGATCCAAGTTTCCTCTGGGTTTCATTAAAATGCACAATATTTGTGAATCGCTAGCTAGCCCAACAGTGTTTTGAGGGTGCGACAGGGTGCTTTTTTCCCCATTTGTATGATTCCTGAAGAAGCCTTTATTCTCATGAGCGCTCTGCACCGGGTTCAAGCCTGCATTGCTGTAGCTCATTTCATGCTCACACTCCTATTTCCAGAGATGCTAATGTCTTCCAGAGAACTTCAGGCACCCATCATCATCAGCTGTCATATTACTAAATGCTCAAGGCCTGGATGAGAACACGCACAACGCATTATAATCGTTTAGTTCGCATCCGAAACAAATGAAGGTAAGAGCCTGCAGCGTTGCACCAGGAAAAGATTAAAGTGATTAAAATGACAACCACATCTTGAAATCAAAACACTTTTAAAGTCTGATGGGTTTCTTCCTTTCTGTTCCCAATCATTTTAATGTTGTAGTCTCCTGAAAATTAAGGCTTATTCTCTGTTCCATGTACTGTAGGATGACCCGATGCTTGTCTGGGAAATGCTGGGGCTGTAGCCACGCCAGAAGCCAGCCAGGGCCAGGTACTGCTGGAAAGCTGCAATTTGCACACAGAAAAAATGACTGTCTAAACTATTACAGAAGGCAAAATACACAAGCTGCTGCTGTCAGAGACGATGTACAGCTTGCTTTTGTACTTACGGGTATGTTCTACCCCATAGAAAGCTGGAGGTGGTTTTCTTTTTTCTGCTTAGGAAAAGGACTTCCAATCCATTCCTCTCCCTGAAAGCGAGACCAGCACAACTACTGTTGTGAAAATTCCCTTCCCTAACTATATATAGCAACCGGTCTTTATAGTAGGAAAGGGTTTTAACTCTGTTTTTATATATATATATATATATATATCAGTTCACGTTATACACTGTAACGTAGTGAGGGAGTGGAATGTTACTGGAGACTTTGGTATTGTTCATGCTTAAGTATAAGAAACTAAAGGAGAGCCCAGCCCTGGAAAGAAGGACTTTCCTTCCTGGAAGCTTCGAGCTGTCCGTGAAGGATAAAAGATACCCCGGAACAACCGAGATAATGCCAGCACTGTGTTGTACCTGCCCGTTGGAAGGGTATAAGGAGCCTGTGTAAAACCACGTTCGGGGCCCCGGTTTGGCTGGGACACCTCCCGCGCATCGGCTCTTTGCTCTTGGCTTCCGCCGCGTTGCGTCCCAGCCTCGCTCCCGGGGCGGCACGGGCCGCTCCCGAGTTTTCCTGGCGCCGCGTGCACCTATACCCTCGCTACCCTTGAAGGCCTGTGCTGAATAAATGCCTTCTCTCCACAGGGAACTTATCAGAGGCCTTCACTTTTTCTGTGCTGAAATTTAAGTCCGTTACGATCTCAGCCCCATACAGGTGAAAGATATTCTGGTCCTTTTTTTGGGGGTCACCTTTCTCCCCCGTACGAATTCTTCACCAGCTTGGGAAAGTACCGCCGGCTCGTTCAGCCCTTCCTCCATCATTCCGTTCTCTTCCACTGAATAATTACCTTTATTGAGGTTTTTTTTTGCTCTTGAGGATCATTTTTTTCCCTCGGGCAACGTTTTTTCTCTGGTTTTATTTGCTTGCCGAGATGGCACGTTGAAGAGTTTGCAGCCCGTTGTACTTAAAAATACCCGTAGGCTTTTGCTGGGAGGAGTACGCCATCTTCTCCATCACCTCCGAGCGGCGGCTGCCGCTGCCGCCGCCACCGGGGAGAGCACCGGGCGGGACCGGGGGGGTGCGAGTGCCGCCGATCCTCCGCGCCGCCGGGGGGCGCTGGCGCCGGCGGGTGACGTCTCCCGCCGGGGCGTGGCGGATGCTGCGGGGGCCGCGCTGAGGAGGAGGAGGAGGCGACGGCGGTGACCGGCTGCGCTTCGCAGGGCCCGGCCGCCCCACCGCCACCCCGCAGGTTAGTGGGGCCGCAGGGCTTCGCTCCGCTGGGCTTTATTCCTTTCCCGCTGCCGGCAGGCTCTGCTGGGCCTCGGCGAAGGGCGCCGCGCCTGCCCGGGCCCGTCCCCGCCCGCCGGGGGGGCGGCCGGAGCCCCTTGGGCCGCTGGCAGAGCAGGCCCTGCCCAGCGAGGGGGGGCGAGGCGGGAGGCCCCCGGCCAGCCCGGGCTCTGCCGGGGGCGGGGGGGTTCCCCTGCCTTGTGCCCGCATCTGACGCGTCCTAAAAGGTGGCCCCCGCCGTGGGGCTTGCTGTGGTTGAGGCATTCACCACGGGGAGCCCCGCCGAAAATGGGGGGGGTGTGCACCTGCAGCCACAGACTGCTGATAGCACTGCACTGCAGAAGCAGCAGGCCGGAGGAGCGGCACCCGGCTGCTCTGGTAGGAATAGCTAATTCTCTGCACCACACATGCACCTGCGCTTCACTGGGGGCTCTGCGCGGCTCTTATTTCTCCAGTGGTCCACTGTTACAAAATAGTCCTTCCTTTGTATATTATTATCGAGATGAAAACGTGGCCAGGGTTATTAAGAAATAGTGTTTGTAATAGACACAAGTAATAGCTACATAAACGTACTGTTATATTAACTTTACAGAGTGCTTGTGGTTTGATTAACACGGCTTTGGTGTTTGTGCTTCTTTGCTGTACGTCATGTGTTTGTGCAGTTTTTATCCAAGAGCTTTTAAGTCCTAGATGGCACAGACCATTTGAAAACAAGTTTAGCTTATTCAGCAGAAGAACCAACATCTTGGCAAGCCATCAGACAAGGGTAAAAGCAAAAATGTGCAGATACAATAAGAAAATGATTATATTAAAATGCTTTTTTTTCAGTGTGCGTGTTTAAAGCACATAATTGTTCTAGGAAGTGGATTTAAAACAATAAAACACCTGAGGTTTTTACACGCTTCTGCTATTATCTGGTTTTCTGCTGTAGTCTTGTGGAAGAGCGGAGAAAGGGGACTATCGTTACCTTCCTTGGTAGTAAGAGGAGCAGAGTTCTGCCTCAGTGGTTTCTTCCATCGTCTGTATTTCTGCAAGAGAAGGGGGAAAGGTCCTACCTTAATAGCTTCATACAAGAACTCAAACGAGTGCTCTTTGAAGGCATTTTTTGTATCAGAATGATTGTTTGAATAGATGCAGGGAAAGTTAGACAAACATGAGTAGTTCTGTGGGAGTTGGTTGACTGTTTCTCTGCCTGGGTAATCATCCAAATAGGTATTTGTAACAATGCAATTCAATATTTTATCGTGTAGATTGGTCACCCTCAAGCTGTGGGACTTCTGTCCTGTCTGCTGTCTTGTGCTCCTGAGTGCCTCTTGTGCTGGGCCCCGTGATATCTGACTCAGGGGAGTTAAGTAGGCTGGAAACTACCACGATGAATAATACATGGTTAGTTTTTTTAGCTAGATTTGGCTGCAGCTAGTGCTGGGACAACAGAATGGACGAGTATGAAGGCAAAGCTGCCAATGGGACTTTTCTTTTTCGTAACATCCTCTTGTGATAAGAGCCAAAATTTCAGTTGTACTTTGAGAAGAAACTTGTTTCAGTAAATTAAGTGGGCCTTTGTTGTATCTTGTGGAACTTGTGAAAGGTTTGACTCTCTGGCCTGTTGTTCAGTGAAGAAGAGATTAACAGAAATGAGTGCATAGTGGCTGGCAAGGAATGGTTGTCAACACAGTAGAATAGATTAGAATCATAGAGTAGAATCATTTAGGTTGGAAAAGACCTTTAAGATCATCGAGTCCAGCCGAATATGCAAGATGAAGAGCAGGATGAGGTACTGGCAGTGATGAAGCAATGTGAAACCTTGAAAGTGAGGGTGAGCGGTTTGAACTTACAGGGGAAAGACAAATTATCTGTCACTGTGAAAACTTCAGACAGGGTGGCCACAGATAATTTGGACTCTGTGCTTCTCTTATGTTTGATGCCTGATAATGCGATGTCCAGGACGTAGGCTGTCAAAGGAAGGAAAATGGTGATAGAAAACTTAATTGAATTTTGTTTAGATGTACTGCAAGGAGAAGGGATCGAGTTGAGCAGTCCAGCACTCAGGTTGCAGCTTCACCAGCTTCAGTGCTTTAACTTGCTGTCTCTACCCTGGAAGAAAAGCAAAAAAAAGTTATTTGTTGACTTCCTGCTGGGTAGGGAAAGTCTGTTCAGTTTTGTTTCCCAGCTTGATTTGGAAAACTCGTCAATATTTAGTGTTGCTGATGTAAATAAAAATAAATCAGAAAGTAACAGTTAAGTTATTCAGGTAGGAATGCTGGCACATGAAGTGAGCGAAAGTGATCGCATCAGTCAGAGCTGGAAAGGAGCTAAAGTATTCATAAATTAAATACAAATGCACCACCACGTTGCAGCCAGTGAGTCATTTTGTCCTCTTTGTACCTGGGTAACCTGTTTATGTATCTGGAAATGAGCTTTTCACTGAGAACAGATTTGATGTTATAGCTCTGGAGGAGTTAAGAGAGGAGGTTTTTACTTACTAGTTCTGTAATTCTCATCCCCATCGTGTCTCATTTGTGGATTTTAACATTGGAAAAGATTCTTAGCAGAATCCAGTTTGGCCTTGTAGATAGTCTAGGCCATAGATTGCAGTTTGTGATTCCTGGTCGTAGCTTTGAAATGATAAACAGTTTTAAAAGCAGCCACTGCTATCATTCTGCATACTTTTTAAGATAAGTTATGTGCTAATGTTTATTATAAACTGCTTTCCAAATTCGGGATTGATCTGTGTACACATATTTCATAAGTCTGTAGTACAGATTAGAAAGGACACATTATTTTCCTTGGGATGTTGCTAGTTGAGAGTGAAAATTACTGAACAGGTACTGCTTCTCTTTTCATTTCATGCTGCTATTGGGAATATCATCCAGAGGCCAAGCAAGATATGTTAGTCTGCTCTTAAGATTATATCTCCGAGACACAATCTAGAATTTACTGCATGGGCTATTTTATAGACTTGCCCATTTTTTTTTCTCAAGCAGGTTTGCCACTATTATTCAGTAAAGGTCTTGACCTTTGAGCTGCCTTGTACCTACTCAGTCTTTATATGGCCAATACTTGTGTTTATTAGGAAGCTACAGCTTTCCGTGATCAGAAACTGCCATTATGCGTCTGTCTGGTACTTTGGTGCCATTTAGAAATTCATGGTACTCGATTGTGAGCAAAAGAAGCAAGGAACACTTGCTGTTCTTGGGGCTTCAAATGCAGGCGTTTTATATGCTGATCAGCGACTTCAATGGTTGCAATGCTTGTTGTATTTTTCAGATATGCAGCAGTCACACAGCAATTAAAGCAGTTTGGTGTTTTTTAATGTTTTTAGTCTTTATGTATGATTTTGTAGAAATATGCATTGATATAATCCCTGTCACATTGTGGTGGCAGGCAGTGTTTAAGGTCAGGTTAAATATTAGCAAACTATATGTGGTTTGTATCTTCTATTTATTTGTGGAAGAAGCAACTATGCTGAATAATACTTCATGGCATTTACTCTTTAAAGACTTATTTGGATTATTTTTGGTAGTATTGACATTTAACTGACTAGCAGTTTTTAGAAAAGGCATATTATGCATATTTTATAAATAATTCCAGTATTTCTCAACTACTAGTGATGTGGTGGAGATCAGAGGTGCTGTCAGAATTGAACAAATTAGTTTCAAGCATTTTACAGTGAAATATGTAGAGAGAAGTACGAGTTAATTGCAGTTATCTGAGAGTCATTGATGCTTACTGTGGTATTATTTCATTTATGTTTTCATAGCCATCCTGAAACTATGTGGAAATGGGGTAGTGGAGATGATTCTCCTTCCAAAACAGTAGTAAGTATTGAATTACTATTAAAGTAATATTTTCTTAAGAATTTCTGACATAGAGAATCTTAAATTGATGATATACTAGTGGTATGTATATGCTCTTTCATAAATAAGTTGCTTAACTGGTTTTACCAACACTCAGTTTTAGGACTCTGAAAGTCAGGTTGGGGTTTTGTTTCGTGTCTACTTGGTACTTAATCTCTCCTGTGTAACACAGCTGCTCTATTCCTCTTCACTATGCTTATCTTGCTTTAAGAAAACGTCTGTAGGAATTACATAAGTTTTATCCCAAGTGTATTTTTTGTGTATAGTATGGTCAATATCAATATTTTATTGCCCAGTTCAGGAACACTACTGGTTGTTACAATGCAAATCCAGTAAATCAGGAAATTCAGTTTTAGATACCTAGGATGCTTTTATGGTTTTGCTGTATTTCAAACTAATATTCCTAAACCAGTTTCTAAGATTTATAATTTCATGTGTCTATCAAACTTGCTAAAAATGGTCTGGTATAGGTACACAGAGTATATGTAAGTTTTAGTATTGCGCTCTAATAAGATTTGCTGAATGTGTTTAAAAAAAAAAAAACCCAAACAAACACCAACTGAAGACTTTTTGCAGAAGCAGTATTGTCTGCACCATTTTGTTTGCTCAAAGTGTACTTAACGTCTGCAGGCTGCAGGCTCACAAGATGCAAGAAGCATGTCGGTGACAGATTTGACTGAACAGCTGACCAGTACTGAACAGCTGGTAACACAGCTGAAGGAGCTTGTCAGAGAGAAGGATGCTGAGCTTCGAAATAAAGATCTTCAGTTAAAGGTACCGTGCGTGTATTCTTGTCAAAAAGACTGTAAAAAAACCCCTTCAGTCCTGTCTATGATGAGCTGTTTTCATAGACACAGGCTTATATTCTGTTATAGCAACTCTAGGAACACAGGAAGCGTTGGTCACAATTAGCTGTTTCCTGGATGTTACTGCTTTTTGCCAGTGTGTCTTCTGTTCCAAAATTGTAACTAGGTTTGGGTATTACACAGGCAACATGCGTTCCTTGCATGAGCAGATGCACTTAATAATTGCAAGGGACAGACTGACTTTCCGAGAGCTAGGGGTGCGTGGTCATTTTAGGCTAAATATGGGGAAAACCACCATCCAAATCATTACGGGACGTTTAGTGAGATGCCAGCTTACCTCAGACTGAACTTCTGTAGATAATTTTTTTATTTCTCCTTCCATGATATATGTCTTTTTGTTGTATGATGATCTTACTATTAATGCTACTATATATTATCCTCTGCTTTTGACTGGCATTAGGAAGGATGGAACTAGAAAGAATTTATAGCTAAGATTCTGAAGACTTTTGAGGGTTTGTTATTCTTTACTCTTGTTTTTTAAACAGTCATAAGGTTGGTCTGTTCCTGCAAGAGACTATTTTTACACTTTAAAAAAAATGTTTTCTGTGGACACTAACAGCCAAGTGTTAAATCACTCAATTTTTTAAAACTCATTGCAAATTAAGTCATCTCTTTAAACAAAATGAGATATGCCTTTATAGTATTATGAAGGTGTCTTTCTTTTTGCATCCAAAAAATCAACTCTTCTTGTTAAAAATTCAAGCCCTGAAATTGTATTGCTATCAAAAAATAGGAAAATTTCTAACATCATAATAATAATAACCATGTGCAGAAAGTTCAAATAATGAAAGGAAGGTTGTTTCATATATGCAGACCTGTTGCATGTGATGTTATAATGTCTATTCAGGGTGAAGATTTTTTTGGTAATCACTTTAGTGTTTTTTTTTTTTTTTCAAATGGAAGAATTGAAGGATGCAGTTGTTCATGTAGCTAATTAGTCCTTCATGACTTTGATGTTTGTAGGAGGAGAAGGAATCTGCTGATGCCAAACTTTCCAAGTTGAAGCTGCAAAACAAAGCCAAGGTTGCATCATTAACCTCACAGTTGGAAGAACTTAAGAAACAGTTATCAGTATCGGGAGGCTTAGAGGCAAAAGCAGAACAAAAAAAGGTAAGCGTCCTTACATTTTAAAGCAGATGTAATTTCTGTAAGGCTGTAGACAGTTTTGCATGCTGGACCCAAATGTGGAACCGAAGTTCAAATTTTGAGCTGAGTCTGATTAGGATCAGGGTAGACTATGGGTGCTGTCAGTCCGTCTGCATGTTTTTTATTTCAATCTTCCTTTATCTTTCTATAGAAATTTAGAAAATGGTACATTCCTTTCAAGTTGTTTTAGTAAAAAAAATTCTTACTGATCTTCATCTTATTAGCAGCTGAAACTTTTAACACATGAGTCAGGAAGATAAGTTTTCAAGAAGAAATAAACCCAAAACCTAACTTATTACTTAAATGTCCTAGATAAAAATGGAAATATAAAGATGTCTTTGGTGGCAAAATATGAATTAAATGTAGGAACTTCTCATTTAAGTGACCAGTATTTTACCATTAACGGAGATTCTCTGATCTGTTTGTAGTAGTGCAGTTGTGTGAGTAGACTTGTGTTTCTTCAAAATAGCATTTTTTGACTTCATACAGCTTCTAAAATAACTTTAGTGAGGCTTTAGTATTTCTAGGGCATTTGTTTTTTAAAGGTATGCTGAAAGGGAACAGAAACAGATCACTTTGTTGAATTCCCTAGGTGTCCTCAAAGACACACAGAAGATAATTATTCATGCTTCTGATCTATTCTGCTAATAAAACATATTCTTAGCAATTGCACTTGATTTCTTTTGTAATGACAAATCATTTCTATAACCCAGTAGTTATACTTATTGAAATTCTGATTGGAAACATTGTGCTTAGGAACAGTTTAATTTACACCTTTTTTCCCCCAATAGTCCTTTTTTCCCTCTGAGTTACAGGGACTACACTTGCCGGATGGTATGGGTTACAACTGCCAGAGGAAATGAATGCCCTTATTGCATGTTCCAGTCCACATTGCAGCAATAATTATCATCAATAATTTAAACACAAAGATTTTTACAAGCTTCATACAACTTCTGTGCCTGATTTGTCTAGCTTCTATATGGAATATGTAGTATATAAGACAACTGAAATACAAACTATAAGTAAAGTCTCCTTTTTCTCCCCAGTATTATCTGAATAGATAGAGGTGCAGAAGTCAGGTGTTACCTATTTACGGAATGCAAAACTCTCTGTTTTTGCAGGCATCGAAAGATGGTGACCAGGAAAATGCTGCGGCAAATCGTGGGAAGATACTAGTACTGAGAAGGAGAATTGAAGAACTGGAATCCCAGATCACACAAAAAAATGAAGAGTTACAAAAAAAGGTGGTGTTTTATATGATGCCAAGTGTGTGGCTTTTCACATTTGTGGTATAAGATTATGTTTAAATATATTTAGTTAAATGTATTTGTATACTTAATTATATGTTACATTACTAAACAGGTATTCTGAGAGTTTTCTCTTGAGTAGACAGAGAAATTTATATGCTACAACCTGCCCGAGCAAACGCAGTGAGAATTTTGTCATTGTGTCTTTAGTGAGCAGTGAATCCTCAAGTATGCTTTTGTAGTCATTTGAAAATGGATGGAACAGGATACACGAACAGGAACTTTGTGGGTTAACGTTATATTTAAATCTTGTACTTTGAACAAAAATGCCGTTTTGCTTCAGTTTTTCTTGTTGCAAAAATAAGTCATAACAGGAAGAAATGTAGGCAAGGGAGGATTCCATGTTACGGTTTGTAGCTGTTCTGTGCAATGTGTTTGTAGATGTGACTGTTGACTGTGGAAAGTGGCAGGAATGTGAGTGCTGCAGAATTTCAGAGAGGAAGGCTCAGTAATTAAAGATTACACTTAAAATTGAACCAGGTTATAAATTTGACTGTAATTTTTTCAGTACCCTAAAACAGGCGATGAGGAAATAATGCAAACTGTTCTTCTGTGCTGTAGGTGGTGGAAGTATAGATTACAAGCAATGCTGTATTTTCATTTTCAGAGTGTTGCACTGGAGGCCCAGCGCTGTCGTGGGGCTGAAATGGATGCCATGCTGGCAGAGAAAGAAAAGAAGTTAGCTGAAAGAGATGCTTATATCATCGATTTACAGATAGCATGTGGATCAAGTGGTGTTGCCAATGAAATACTCTTGCCCAATGAAGAATTGAAGGTATATTAGCAGCTCAAATATAAAATCTCCATAGAGGTTTCAAGGAGTCAACGAATTCTGATGCGTTATACGGTGGATCCTTCTCAGAAGCACAAATCCTCTGCAGTTATTCATGTGAATAAAAATTCTTTACTGATTATTTTCCTTTATGTTAGTAGATCTATATTTATTTACTTCTTTTGTCAGTACCATTTGTATGTATTAGTATTGACTTCAGAATCTGCTGACAAATTTCATTCAAATTAAAACCAAACCTGAATTTTGAGTTTAATGTTGCTTTAACGGAGGGAAGGGCTAGGAGGTGGCTTCATGATGATTGCTATATCTTTTTTTCTGGGTCCGTTCTTCTAATTGTCTTCTGGTTTGCATTCTAAAGAATCAGCTGGCTGTTAAAGAATCGTCACTACAAAGCATGCAGATTCTAGTTCAGAACCTTACTAAGAAGGTTGGAGACAGTGAAGAAAAATGTAGCTTGTTCCAGGAACAGATTGAGAGTCTTAAAAATATTCAGAGCAAAGAAAGAGAGCGTTTCCAAGGAAAAGAAGCTACATATATGGAAAATGTAAGTAAACACACTAAAAATATTTACATTCTTTGGCGGAAGAAGTGGTATCTTGGCTGTAGTGTTTCTGTCTCAGTAGTTAAGAAATGCCATTTTTAATTTTGGATGATTCTTGAGTAAAGATCTATATGGTGATCAGATGAAATGAGAATAATGAAGCAGTAGACAGTTTGTGCAGTTGATAATTGAAGTTGAAAGTTTTGTACCAGAAAGGAGTTTAAGGATGTGGCTGGTGTTTGGGCATGGAGGAACTCGTGTGTAATGAAGTGAAATGAGTTGTGCAGAATTCCAGTTGAAGAACCTTGAAACATCTCTTTCTCTAGCACTACAGTCCCCATGCAGGGACTGGTAGTGATTTTGGATTATTGTAATCATTCTTGGCAGAAACAGCTATTTGGCAGATCACTTTCACTTGGGCTGTGAGCTATCTGGCACACTTTTTAGTATGAGAGCGTGGAAAAAAATAGTGTTTTCCTCCTGACTGACAAATAGCAGAAGAGGTTTGGTGTACTTAATGGGAAACTTTTCTAGAAGTTAGCAGCTGGTTAACAGGCCAAGACAAACAACAACTTTGTTAAATAATACTTAAAAAAAAAAAAAGTGGAACCAGGGAGCATGTTGCCCATTCCTTGATGTTACCAGGCTCTTCCAACTCCCTTGGAAGCTAAATCTCAGATTTTAATGGGATGTGCCTCATCTCTCAGCATTTGAGTTCTACTGTGTATGAAACTATTCATCTCAGTGTTTCCCACATCGTTTGATGTCTGAATTTATTTTATCTGTAACAGAAATGCTGCTCGTGATCTGAACATGACCACACCTGTTCGGTGGCACACAGGGAGTTAGTGTTGATACAGGAAAGAAAGAAAAAAGACAAACAGTTGAGACTGTAAAAGTCATTTTGGTGAGCACAATGTCATCACTCAGATATAAATCTGGGTAGGACTTTATGTGAATTTCTTCTAAATATCATTAATGAGATTCCAAAAATTTTATCTAGTTCCTATAAAAATTGTAAGATAGCTAACAAAGACATGTTGGAGGTAGAAGACAAGATTTTGAGGAGGAGGCAGCTAAGTTTTAAAGCTGCTATTTGGGCTTCATTGATAGAAACTTGCTAGAAATGAACATGATCAGTGCAATCTTTCAGAAATTAGAAATCTCAGAACAATGGCATCCAAAAAAGAAAGGTGAGGATCTCTGATATTAAACAAAATGAATGGTACTGTGCTTCTCATTTAAAGTCTGTTATTGTGGAATTGAGAAAAATTTCTGTAAGTTGGTGGTTTAGCCACATGCACCACTGATGTCAGTAATCACTGACTGATTGCTTCCGCTTAACAGTAAATATACTAAAATTCAGACTTAAGATAGAATACATTATCTTGCTGTACCTTTAGTTAGAGAATTCAGTGTACTTCTACTATACCTTTGTGGACTGGTTTCATATTTGCTTTCTATGTGTTTTTAGGTACGTGTGTTTCAAAATATTATCCAGGAAAAGGAAAAGGAACTGGAAGCACAGAAAGAAAAACATGAGCAGGAGCTTTTCAAATTAGCTGCTAAGTCTGATGCAAGTGCTGACCTAGAACAGGTTTGTTGCTTTGGAAACTCAATAGCTTGCTTTGATTTAGTTAGACATGGGAATTTGGAATCATGTAATTACTAACCTCTGTGGCACAGTTCAGACGTCTGGTTGGGAGAATAAAGATAAGTCTTTTCCTTTCTCTTCTGAAAGTTTTAACTCCTTTATTGATTGCTTGATTATTTTTTTTTTAAATTTTATTTTTTTGCTAGCTACTAAAGGCCTTGAAACAGAAGCTCCATGAAAAGGAAGAAGTCATGCTAGGAAGAACACAGGTGATAGATGTCTTGCAAAAAGAACTGGATGCCAAGGACCAGCAATTGAAAGTAAGGAATAGCATATGTGCACACCGAAACTCATCAGGCCAAATACAAGTTGAAAAAGCTATTTGATTGTGCACAAAAGATAACTTTGCATAACATATTTAGGCAGTTCTCTGGGAGGCTTTGACATGTGCTAATAATGCAACCATGGTTGTGCAAACAAGTATTAATTTCAGTTAGGAAATTAACTCGAAGGAGTGGTAAAGTCCATAAAATGTAAAACTGTCAGCTCTCACCTGTAGTTTGTCTTGATTCGTTTTGGGAACTTGCCATGTAGGGAAGACTTTGTGCTGTCAAAAGATTTCAGCTTCTCTAGTTAGAGACTGCAGTGAGCCCCAAAACTGAAGCTTTTTTTTTTCCCCCCGAGAGAGTGTTTTGCTAGTAACATACCTTTCCTTTTGCTCTATTTCTACTGATTTCAAAAGCGATACCTAAACAAGGTTCTTTGTGTTTTAGCACCTAGCGTGAACTCTGATTATAGTCTTTGAGTGCTGCCACTTCAGTTCAACAATGTAGAAGGACGTTGCAGTCTCTCAGATAGGCTTTTGCTGAAACAGACACATTATAGCCTGTCTGGGGTGTCAGGTCCAGCATTTTAGCTATACTATTTCCAACAAATTTTCCCCTTACCAAGAGGGCTGCCAGAATGAAAATCTTACTAGAAATAGTTTCAGCTATGTACCCAGGTAGATGTCCTGCTCAGGTAGTTAAGATCCACGGTAGTTTAAGCCTGTTTCATTTGTCCTTCCCATTTGTTATGCCTTATGCAGGGTTTTGTTGTTTTTTTTCTTTTGGGTTAGATGCATCTTGCTCCAGTGATGCTCTGCAAGAACTGATGGTACCTAGTGCTAGCGCGTTGAGGGGGCAGAAATGCACAGCTTGAGGGTAGGGGGAAGGTCTGACTATGACAACATGAGCTTAAAGCACTTCAAACTGTCACGGAATCTCAGCTTTAGTATTAAAATAGGAGGAAGCCTTGCTTTATTTACGTAAGCAGTTTTAACCATATTTTGGAAATGTTCCCTCTGCTGTTCTGCACAGCTTCTTTACTTGGACAGTTTATATTCCTAGGTTTATGTATCATGAAAGTAGTTTTTTGAACCGCAGGTCTAATGTGAGTGGACTGCTCTGTTACAGTGATCTGTAATTTCTTCTACCTCTTCATGTATTAAAATAACTAATGTAAGGGCGCTAAAAGTAGAATAAGCACTAACAGAAAATTAGTTAGCAACAAAATATTGTAAAGAAGAACTAGATCAATTTGGCAACTTTTATTTTAATGGATGTAGGTGGCAATGCCTGGGTGGCATTGTAGTGAACATCCTTCATCTTTGGGTTCATTGTTAAAGAGATCTGTTTCCTTGGGTTTTTTTGTATTCCGTAGAACCAAACATTCTTTTTTACTTCATTTTCACCTATGAGAGATGTTGCATGTAGTTCACACTCAAATAATCATGCCATTTTGCAGAAGTCCCCACTTTGTCTTGGAAAGTCCGAGCTGAGTAGCTTTTGTAGTAAAGCTGGGTTACTAACAGTAGCACTGATTTCTAACGTATATAGGAATACAGATATTGTTTGACAATGGTACTAAAAATACTTTGCATTAAAATATAAAGGAGTTGTGGTTTTGGGGTTTTTTTTGTTTGTTTGTTTTTTTACAGGAGATTAATGAAAACCTGAAACGACTTCTGTCTGAAAAAGAAAACCTCCAGTCTAAACTGGATGCTGAGAAACATGTAATGAGAGCCCAGTTAAAAGACATGATGGAGAAACATGAGCTTGAAATGACAAAAGTTAAGGAGAAATATAATGCTGAACTGCATGAAATCCAAGAGAAACATGAAACTGAGCTGCAAGAGAAAGATCAGGCCCTGTTTCAGCTTAAGAAACAAGTGGCAGAATTAAGTGGTAGTGGACAGACTAACTCAAAAGAAGTTAAAGATCTGGACTCTATAACCAAAGAGAAGATGGAAGATTTAGAAGGTATCCTATTTAAACAGTTGTTACATGTGAAGGGTTCCTTTGCCCCAGATTGTTATGTATTGTATGCCAATTTCATACCTGTTGCGAGTAGAACTGTATTAAATTTGGTGGGGGAGTTATTACCACACTAATTAAAAAGTATCTGTGATGAAATACTGTAATAGTGAGGGTTATAGGAATACCAAGATAATCACATGAACTGTAAATTTCTCACTACATCTCTTATTGTTATGTTTTTCTTTAAATGCGGTTGTCTTGTGTAAGTGTATAATTTCCAGTTGTTAGAGGAATTAAACACAGGTCTTGTATTAATAATCTTTCTAGAGTTTTAAATAAGTTTTTTGTGTCTTGTTTCTTAGTACAAGTGAAATTGAAAACGGAAGAGGCCAGCAAATCTGAAGCAAAGTTTCTGAAAATGAAGGCTTGGTCTAAATCAAGAATCAAACAACTGGAGGATGAAATAAAAAATGTATGTGTAACATTATGGTTAATAATCCATGCCTGTTTTAAACTACTGTGCTTGCAAATTTGATTGCAAAAAGTAAAGTATGGGGTAAATAGAATATTAAAATAATTTACTCAAAGTATCTTTATGTATCAATAAATGTATAAAAATTGCATGGACATAAAATGTTGACACAGGATGAAGTTTCAACAAAAATTAGTACAAACTGGTGTTACCAGCATTCAGGAGTAAATTTGTTAGAGATTGGTTCGTTTATTGCACTTTCAAATAATAGAAAAACAGCTATTCTGAATATTACTAAAAAATCAGAAACAAAAGTTGCACGGACTTTGCTGTGTTTCTGGTGTTTGATGCATTTGAAAAACTCGTAACTATTTTTTCTTCTAGTTTTCATCGAAGAACAATGATGTATCTGCCTTAAACAATCGTGTCTCAGAATTAGAAATTGAAAATGAAGAATTACGGTCAAAACTGCAATCGTTACATGAAATCAGAACTCAAAATGGTAAAAAAAAAAAATCTATTTTTCTTTTGCAGATGCTTCAAAGTAAAGAGACAGACATAAATGAACTTTCTCATTTTCATTTTCAAAGTGTATCTTTTTTTTTTAAAACAGATTCTGATGTGACTTCATGCAACTTTGAACAATAGCGTGCAGTATTTAAGTCAGTTACAGCTCAGCTTTTCCTTCCCTAAATCTACCTGTGCATAATTCTTGTTGCATTTCTGCTTAGGCAGGCTATGTGTAAACTTTTCCAGGAAGTGGAAGAGGCATCTTCTTAGGAGGAAAAATGAGACCAAACATCTTTGGAAAATTTATCAGAGCATATACAATGAACTTCTGAGAGCAGTGCGTTTCAAGTAAATTAAGAATTATCTCAAATATTTTTCTTTTGTAAGGATTTGAGAGAGAATTTTTACTTAAAACCTCAGATAGTTTAAAGTAGAGCTCTGCGAGAGATTTTTCTGTTTCACCTTGTGTTATTTTCTCTGACTTCCTTTCTGTAAATGGAAACCAGGAGAATTTTCAGTTCATCAGTCAAAATTGTCAGCAGGTTAGATTTAAAGCACTCATCAATATTTGATAATAAAGAAGTCAATTTCATAGGCAGAGGGACAACACAGCCCAACAGAGGTCTTCTAACTGAAGTGAATTATCATCTGAATTTTCATTTTGAATCGTTCTTTTAAAATTCTATTGATCTTCCTATTAGTTTTGTGACCTAATGAGCCAAATCTATTGTGTTTTTATAGAAGAATTGCTGACTAAGCTGGAAGTCTATGAAGAGCAGCAAAGGAAGTTGCAAGCTGATCTTGACCAAGTTACAAAAAGGGCAGCTTCACAGGTTAGCTTTAAAATTGATTTGTATGAGTTACTGATTAACTCAAACAGTGCTAATTAGACTTTGAAAAGTGCGTTAGCTGGATTTTGGAGCTGAAAATTAATTTAGTGATATATGGAATTGTCATTGTCAGTAGCTGTTCAGTTGGATAACAAGCTGGCAGGTTTTGAATTGCTTAAAAAATTTAATTTCTACTTACTTTTCCACATATCTTAAATTATATTTTTCCAAGCAGTTTAGTATTTATTTAGTTACATTTAACACGAGTCATCAAAGTGTGGTTGTTACTTTGTATACAATGCAAATAGCTTTCAGAAGGAAGTAATAGCTGTACCTTTGACAAATGTACAGGTCTGGATAACAAAGTGAGAAGACTCAGAAAATGTTGTGAAAGGGCTTTAGATGGATTAACAGTATACATTAAACACAGTAACTTTGTGCAGCTCTAGCAGCAGAGCCAGTTTGAAACAGTTAATTATATTTGCTAAAAAAGAATTGTTTCTTCCAAATTTTGTGGAGAAATTGTTTTTGTTTTTTTTTTTTTGTAAAATCTTAATAGTTTTTATTTTGATGGAAAGGCAGAAATATTTTTATTCTGTTAACGGAAAAAAGTTAATAGAGATTTGTTATCCCACGTACAGACAGCTGAATATTGTTTTACTTTGAAAGACTGCAAAGATGAAAATGTGCAACAAAAATATTTCGGTTAAAAAAGCCATTTTTTGTTTAAAAATATTTCAAGTTAAAAGTGTAACTGGCAGTAGCATTTTTGATATTTTACGAAGTGGCCAGGCTTGCGTTTTATATAATCTACAACAGCAATTTTCATCACTTTCATAGATTTTTATTTATGCAAAGTGGTGAATTACAATGGATTGTTTTCTCTGTGAATGGTTTGCCAACTTAAAATGTTATTTACATTTGCAGTGGGATTTGGTAACGTATTTTCATGTGTGATTTCTCTTGTTAGGCCAGTGAATCGGGTAGTGTGGATGAATTGCAGAGTCAGCTCTTGGAATGGCAAGAAAATGTACCAGAGTCAGAGGAGTCCCGCGATCAAGTCAGAGAAGAGAAATCTGCTATGGCCTTGAGAATGGCTCAGATTGAGGAGGAGAGAGAAGGTGAATTATTTTGTTTACGATACAATTGTGAGATAGATATATATAGATATATATATATGAGATATATATAGAGGTGTGTGTCTGCTGTACTTCGGACTGAATTGATAGCACACGACTATGACTCATTTCTGTAGTCATAAGATTTCTATAGTTAGTGAAATTGCTTAAATTTGCAATTTCTACTTGTTCCTATTTCCTTGAATCTGTTGCTTGTACATCCATCTTTTTTGTATCATTTTTATGAGTAGATGTGCTTGTTCTGTTTGCCATCTGAGTTGCTGCTCTGTAAGACTGCTTGAACTTGCTTTGAAAGCTTATCATCTCCATATGAATGATCAGTGGTAGAAAGTTCCCTGTTGAAATATTAAAGCTGCCTGCCTAGAAAAACCGGTGAAGGCATGCGAAACCATAGTGTTGGTTTGGATTTGATGAAATAAGGTGGTGCTTTAGTAAAATGTACTTGAGACAGAGTTTCTCTTTAAATATAATTAATGAGAAACCTTTCTTAGAATATTTAGTAATCTGTTAGTAAGTATCACTTGTATAGGTCAGTGGAAAAGTATTAACTGGCAATGGTTTGGAGCTAGTTAAAAATACTAAATTACCTACAGAAAATAACATTTCAAATAATCTCAGGTTTTGTAGTTTTCTAAATTATTAATAAAACAGGTGATGAGAAGGTGAAGCAGCTTCTAAGTTTTTACTGCTTTTTTCCATGCCATCCAGTACTTTATTATAACTTTTGTCCTGTTAGTTAACTGTGTGGGGATTAATGGCAAATTTTAAGGTGCACAACCTACCATCATAATTAATGCAGTTAGTTAATTTGAGTCTTCTCTTGAGTCTTCTCAATCTGCGATTGAATTATTTTTCATTTACACGATCAATTTGGAAGTTCACTATGTAAGCATAGAAATGTTTTAAGGATCATGTCTCTTCTTTTTGAGGGTTTTACGCATGTAATGCTTTGGAATTGAAAGAGAATAAGATTCCCTTCGTTAAAACTACCTGTTATCTCATCTGTGGTAACTACAGATCCACATGCAGTATTAATAACAGTTGTAAAATTTCATCTGCGTCAGTCCGTGTTTAATTTTGCATTTTTTTCCCCTTGGGAGAAGCATGACCTTTCTGTTTCTTTTTTCCTGCCGTTACACCTGATGAGCACTCAGCGTCCCTTCCCCCTCCACTCCTACCCTACACTGTGATTTGGTCAGCCAGTGAGAACATAGTTTCCCATCAGTTTTGTGCATGCAGGTTCCTGCAGCGATGGCAACTTGTAATGTACTGTTGCTGATTTCTTCTGTTGTTGCTTCTTTTGAGGAAACCACCGACAGTACCTTATAAGATTTGCCATTGATGGTATGTGGTTTCTAGCAATACATGTAACAACTGCTGGTTTTAACTTTTTTTCTTCTGCCTTGCAATACCTGTTCCTTCATTTATATTAACCAAATCATCTTTCTTCATTTTTCTTTGTAGTAACAGCTGACTCCATATTTATGTTGTAACCTTATCTAGAGAAAAATTTCTTGGCTTGCTGCAAGTGGTTGTGACTAAGTAAGAATCAAACTCTATTTAAATATTCTTAGTAGTATTTGAAATTTAGTAGTGTTTTTTTAAAAAAACCAATTATATTCCATCCCATAAATTGCAGAACTTGCACGCATTAATGTTAGCTACCGATATTTTAAGCAATATATTAAACCCAGTAGTTATTCCATCACAGTCTATGGGTGACAGTAGTGATTACATTTATAGACTGGGGCTTGTTTCCTCTGCAAACCACTAAAGATTGTGATACTTAGTGTGAATAGTGACACAAGGAAATACAGACACATCATTAGTGAATTTAAATGCAGTGTGTATCTGAAGAAAGGTGTTCTGGGAAGTTCTTCAGTTTTTACGTTAGCTATAATTGCAAATGAAAAGCTCCCGAAGCTGCTGTAAAACATTAGTATTTACTTACTAATTGTTGTTAAAGCAATGCCGAATTTAAGTGAAAGTGTTTTAACACTTGCTTAGGTGTTCTAAATCATTCTAAAGCTCCAATTTCTAGACTTTCATTTTTCATGTGACAATGGTAATGTCATTATTTTTTTTCATTATCAAATACTTAGAAGCCTAAATATTTTGGGATTCTAAAGGACAGTGTGTTATTCATTCTGATTATACTTAAAAACAGACTACCTTGATTTCAACTTCCAAGAAATTGAATTTTTTATTTTTCTTTTTTTCTCCAAAGAAGGTGTTAAGTTCTTATCTGGAATAATGTTTGCTCCTTGAGTTGCTTCACTGACTTCAGTGACAGTTCTTGTAAACAGAGCTTTAAGGCACGTGATCAAAACCGTAAAAATAAATGCCAGTTTTGAAGAAGTATGTATAATGATAAAAAAAAATAAATAGTAGAATCTATACTTGACAATAAACAAAGGTGTGTAAAATGAATGCTGATAAAGTGACAGTGCCAGAAGCTGAAGTGTAATTAAAACCAGAAGTAAAATCCAATTTAGCAGTCCTACTTTAAAAGGGTCATTACTTTTTTTCTTCTTTAACTTTTTTCCTCTGATCTTTTCTGACAACGTTAAGTACATAATTTGAAATATTAGAGGAAGAACTTAAATCTAGTAGGTGTTACAGAATTGTGTGTTAATGAAATTTGTAATCCTTGGATGACTCGGGTGGAAGCTGAGTATTCCCAGTAGGGCTGAATCTCCTAATGGTTTCTGGTGTTTACCTCACAGATGCATCGACATAAGTTCTCTGAATTTTGCATGCTGTGAGGACAACTGTGGAGTGATGTGGTTAAATTGAAAGCTAAATTTGTAATTATCTAATTAATTAATTTTCAATTGAAGTATGGAGCCACCTTTATTTTCATTTCTTTCACTCGCTGTTCTGTTTTGTCTGCTTTGCATGAAACATCTATTTCCTAATCTGTTACCCCAAACATGTTTTGTCATATCACAAAACAGATGGGAATGTACTTTAAATGGAAAGTAATTTCTAACAACGAACAGAATGCATACCTAAGCTTTCATATTCTGAATTTATTCATTGTGTTTATTTACAAGTAACTCCGAATTTGTCTTAAAGAATAGTATTATTAATTCATGATGAGATGGTTTGATGCCAGTTTGCAGTGTAACACATGCTTGTGACTTCCTCAAATTATCTGGCTTTGTAGCTCATACTAAAATAAAAGTTGAAAGGGACACATGTAATTTCCATAAAAATGAATGTGATTGTTCAGATTATAAAAACCACAGCTGTTTCAGCTGATGCCTTTATCATACAAATTAGATGTATTTTAACCTGGTAAATTGAAATGAGATGTAATTTGGCATTTTAATTGGTTGGCATTTTTTTTAGTATAAGCATAACCTCACCCTTTCCAGTCTCCTGTATAAAGTCTTCATTTAGAGCTGATGAAGAAGTGAAGTTAGACTTCAGTTTGCTTCTTCTTAGTGAGATATGCAGAATTTATTCTTATGTTCTACATAGTAATGTTGGAGGGAAATCACAAGGTGAACGCAATGTATTGCTTCTTTAATCTTGTTCCTGTCAGTCATTCATAGGGACTTCAGCCTGTCCCTGGTCTCTTTTTCATGTGGTAGTGTCTGATATAAATGTAATTGCTTTCCTGTGGCACAAAACTGATTGAGGATGACTGGTTCTTTCCTGGCTGCTCTGATCCAGCCATGGTCTCAGGGCAACAGGAGCTGGAGGAGGAACTGACCACAGGTCAAGGAATGGGCAGGCTGCAGCAGGCAAGAAGGAAAAGCAGTCAGACCAGCAGGAAGCTTCAGGTGGGTTGAAAGAGATAAGAGTTTATTTTTACCTGTATGTTAATAAAAATACAGAAAGTACTATTATTTATATGGTGCTTTACACTTAAATACATAAAGGGCTTAAGAACTTAGACTGGTTATCTAGCTGAAAACTTTGGTAAATTTAATGATTATGTATGTAGCCAGAAGATGAGATATTTGAATGGCAGCACACCTCTCTAGTCTTTGAGTAATGAGTCTACTTAATTTTACATTAAAATAACAAGCTTCCTTCTGGAGTAATTCCCATGCTTGAAGCTATGTGCATGCTTAATATGTTAAGGCCATTTTTGGTTTAGATACAGTCTTTAGAAATCTCTTTGGTGGTGGAGCTTTCCTGAATAATTAGTAAGCAGTGTCATTTCACTCAGGTGTAATTCTAGGTAGTTGGTGCTGTAACTTGCATGAAAAAATCATAATCTTTTGTGAGAAGAATTAGGACGACACTGTCACATTAACATACTGTTGGAAGCATAATTTTATGTTTAGTTAACTCTGATACTTTACCCTGAGATTCAGAGGACCCTATTAACTGTAGAAATCAAGGGACCAGTTAAGGTATCCAAACATAGTTATCTGTTGGCCATTCATATACCTGAGAGTGTCTTCAAAGGCCTGGCAGATACCATACAAAACCTGAGAGAGACTTGGCTTTTCTGGAAATAATAGCTGGAAGCTGGGCAGGTTGCTCTAGCGTCCACAGAGATCCCATATACTTAACATTTAGGCACCTGAATCACTTGCTGAGTTTTAGGACTTTTAATTGAAACTACGCTTTTAATAACAGAATATATATTTTACCCTTGCTTCCTTTCTTCTTTAAATTAAACTTCATTCTCATGTTTTGTGCATAGGAGGAATACAGCTTTGATAGAAAACAATGCTTTCAAGAATTGAACGTCACCTTGGATAGCACTGATTCAGCTGAAGGAGAAAATATGGGAGGTTGGTGGCCAGAGTACACTTCACCTAATGCAGGTGTGATAGCGACTAGACAGTTTATTAAAGCATGCACAGCATCTGTATTTTGTGTCTATTTTTGTTTTCAAATTCAACTAACAACCCATTTGTGGTGTATTCTA
Organism: Gavia stellata; assembly: GCF_030936135.1. NCBI lineage: Eukaryota > Metazoa > Chordata > Aves > Gaviiformes > Gaviidae > Gavia > Gavia stellata. The sequence continues at coordinate 3,315,770 of NC_082610.1, forward strand.
ATCTTTGTTGAATTTTTTTGGCTTGCGTTTTCTTCCTTTTCATTTTAAAGCATGTGCGTGCTGGATGAACTGCCTAGTTTTGGTTCAGAAGTAGAATATAAATATGACTGAACACTGGAATTGGTTGAGCCTTGGTGCCCGTGAAATACCCTATGTGGCGAGATCATGTGTTTAAGTTATGAGTCTTGTTCCTGTGAATGTGTTTCCAATCTGTGTAACTGCTATGTTGCAAAACAGAATTGCATTCCATTGCTGTATGCTTTTAATTTAAAAATCAAATGCTTATTTTTTTAATGCAAATGTTTTTATATCGGCAGTAAAGGCTGCAAATGTATCTTTATTGTTAAAATGGAATAGGCTCACTTGCAAATTTTGATACAGACCAGTTTACTTTGTTTATTAATAATTGCTTAAGATCTGATCTTGTAAGTACAGGATTAACTTGTAATTAAAGTAACAAGAAACACACTATTGATTGAGCCACAATATTGTTTAGAATATTTCTGCCAGGTTCTCTGAGTTCTTGAGCTATGCAACTTTATTTTGGTTTTTCAACAGTTAAGGGTACTTTTGCCATCTAATTTTTGGAAACGTAGGGCCTCAGGCATTTCCACTGGAAATGGTTGAGATCTGATTGTGCCCAACACTGTTGAGAATCATGAATAAAAAGCTGAAACCGTTTCTAGACTTCAGGAATTGTAGTAAGACCTTTCTTGAAATAATTTTTCTTCTTTGACTTAAGTAGGTTTACGGAGTGTGGTTGAAGAGTTGGAATTGGAAAGAAATCAACTGCAGGAACAAATTCTTTTTCTAGAAGAGCGTTGTCAGAATTTGGAAGATAGATTGCAGCTTCAAGGTAGAATGGAGGCTCTTCAGGTGAGCTTTTGTAGTTGCATAAAACCTGATTATATAAGAGAATCATTTTATTCTCTGTTTATATTCTTACAATCATAGCCTACAGTAAGACAAAAACGTCAATTTGCAGCTAGCAAAAATGTCTAAAGCCTACCTTACACTTCATAATTATGTTGGCAGAGACTGTATGCATACTATATTATGCTCTGAAGTTGAAGCCTGTCACTTCTGTTCAGCAAAAATAAAAGTCATCCTAATGAGAAACTTGTTTGGAAGTAAGCTTTGTTATTTGTTTTAGAAACAGAGTAAAAGGCAACATGATTTTAATTATTCTTTGTAGGGGGCCTTTGTCAGAAGGTCCAGAATTAGCTTTTGTTACTACCAGCATATGTCTCCGTCTTCTTACATCCCTCAAGTTTCTTTTCTATAAATGCATGTGTGTATATTATTATTTTTAATATAGATATACACATGCATTTATAGAAAAGAAACTGTGCAAATACATAAAAAATAATTAATAATTTAATATTTAGTTAGATATAAAATCTAACCCCCAGATATTAATTTGATATATATTGTAAAATTATTCAATGAAGGCACCAAAAGGAACAGTAAAGTAAATATTTATCAGAAAAGTTATTTTTAATATTTCCTGGTTGGCAAGTTACTATGATAATTTGTAAACCTTACTTTCACTAAATGACAGAACTGATCTCTTACTCAAACTCTTTCAGGCTTGGTGCATTATTCATAGTTCTTTATCTGTTAAGTTGCACATATATAAAAAAGAATTAATGATTTTAAGATTAAAGACAACCTTATATTAATTATTACTTGAGAATCTTGTAACAAAGCCTTTCAATACAGGTAACGTTTGGTGTAGATGAAGAAGGGCAGCTATTGAGGGCGGTGCAGGTGTGTTCTGCCTCCTCCAAAGTGCTAGCTTATTTTCATTAGAGGTGACAAGTTTGCCATGTTTGTCCTCTTTGCTGTTGATTCTGGATATGTGTTTTGCTTTTGGGTTTTGTTTGCTGTTGTCAGATTTTTTTTTTGTGGTTTTATTTTTGAATTGGTGCAGTGGATCTGGCTAGAGTAGGAGATTTGTACTGTGTTTTTAAAAAAAAAAAGCTGTGTGAATGAAGCTTGCTTCCTTTTCCTTTTCTCCACAATCCCCCATGTGCAGGTTTTTGCATTCCTTCAACCTGAAAAAATAGGCAAAAAAAATTTGAAAGTTTGGTACTGTCTTCAAACCAATGAGGAAAGTATTTTTTCAAAGCAGTAGCTTCCCCTGTTAAGATAAGTAAGCTGCCTTAACACAGTATGAGAGTGTGTGTGTGTTGTTTTGGGTATACAGCAATCGTCCTTGAGTTCATGCTATCATAGCATTGCTGAAGGAGGTTTTTCTGAAAGGTGGGTTGCGTCTATTTGAACTAATATCACATCTGAACTTGTGATATTAGTGTTGTATTTTGCACTGATGTCTGCTAAACTGCTAGAATAACGGTCTCTATTACCGTGTAGGATGTAAATCTCCTGAAGAGTCAGATTTTCATGACTCCGGTTATCTTGCGCTGTTCTGGGTGTTTGTACGTGATAATCCTCTTCGTTATTATTTTGTTGCAGAATGAAAATGAACGTTTGCAAACTCAACTCACCCAATTACGCAACCAACAAATGCGAGATGCGGAAAAGCATCAAATTCTGATCTCTGGTTTGAATGAGCAGCTTAAAGGGTAAAATAAAGGTTCTTTGCAGCTCTGTACAGGATTAGCTTTCTTTGCTTTAAGCTTAAACTTCTAACAAGAAGTATAATCTCTTAAAATACTTATATCAAGTAACAATTTTTCGCGCTTCTCTTTGTGGTAATGTTGGGTTTGTACTTGGAAGTTTAAACGGAATGTGTAAAAAAAATAAGTATTCTTTTAGGAACATAGTTTGGGCTAATAAGTCTAGAAAGCTTAAAGCAAGCTTTGTTTTCAAAATATCTAAACATGTATTTTCTTCTTAGATTAAGTGACACAAATAGTTTCCTTGAAACTTCTCTTGGAGAAAAAGAACAAAAACTGTTGAGCATGACAGAAAAACTAGAACAAATTGAAACTTTGAGGAAACTACTTCAAGAAAAGGATCTTCTGAACAAAGAGCTTGGTGAAAAGTTTGTGCATACTGAGCAAAAAGTAAGTTAAAGTTGTGGTTAAATAGTATTTAATTCATTAGAACTGGCGAGCATTAGCCATAACTTTCTATTTGTGTTCCAGCAGCAATATTGCTGTTTTCCATATCTGAAGGTTTTTGCTCTATTTCTTTACAGCTTTGTTCACTTCATGTAATTGCTTTGCTTTAAGTTGGGTGTAGGGATTTCTTAGACTCAAAACAGAGCTTTGCATGAGAGTATTTATATTTTATTGGGGTGATAAGTTTCCTTGTTTATTAATTTCAAAGTATAAAATCCACTGTTACATAAACTTAATATTGTAACTCTAACATTGCAATTTTAATATAATTCTATTTATTTCTATCACATTGACTTTTATTTTTAATACTAAGCTGAATGAAGCCTTAAAGAAATGCAGTGTTTATGAAGTGGAGAACACTGAGCAGAAAACAGTCATCAGTGATCTAACAGAAAAAGTTGCTACACTGAAGGAAAAGGTAACTCATTAAAATAAGAGAAGAAATTTTATGTTCTTTTGACATGGCCCATTTAAATGTCAGCAAAATAACAGCATTAGCTGCTAAAAATTTCATACACTGAACTTCCTGTATGCTAAAACAATCTAAAAAATAATGCGGTTATCTTGTGACTATAAAGTTGGGTACAGATAGATTACCTTAGATACTCGTTCTGCATGTGGATTGTAACTTCCATTCTCTCTCTAACATATGTTTGAAGTATTCTTGTAACATTATTTTCTTGATGTTTAGACTTTGAAACAAGATGGCGTGGTAGAGTCGATGCAGCTGGATCTGGACCAGACAAATGAAGAGCTTGACAAACTGAATACAAGCCATTTAGAGGAAAGATCTCAACTTATTCAAGATCTCCAGAAATGTGAAAGAGAAATTGATAATCTTAAAGAAGCACTGGCAGAAAAAGACAGGGAAATGTCTGTCCTGTCTTTGAGTATGACAGAATATTCTGAACAGGTTATCATCCTGAAGCATCAAGTGCAAGGCAAAGAGGAAGAAATACGAGGGATGGAAGAGGCTTTATCAAAGGCTGAAAGGGAAACTCATTTACTGAAAGAAGTACAAACAGCTGATGTAAGAGATGCAAGCGTGAAGATATCTGTCCTTTGTGAGCAAAGTAATACAATGAGACTAGAGCTAGAAAGAGTTAGAGCTGAGAATGAAGCTAAAACCAAAGAAAATGAGGAATTAATAAGACAAAGCAGTGAGAACAGCATTACAATTAAGGATCTCCGTTCTGAAATCAAAGCCAACAATGTCGCATATCATAACAAACTTGCGGAGTGTGAGTCACAAATTACTTTGCTGAAAGAACAAATTAGTAAATCATCTGAAAAGCTACAAGAAACGGAGGATAAACAAAGAAAAGAAATTGAATATTTGAAATCTCAGCTTGAGGAAAACAATACTCTAAAAGAAAAATGGAACAATTTGCTTAAAGAGAAAGAGAGTAAAGCACAGGCACTTGAAAATGAGTTAAAATCAATTAAAGATTCATACAACAAACTGGTTTTGGAAAATGCTAAAAAAGATGAAGAGTTGGCTGAGTTATCTAGGAAGCTTATAGAACATAATGAACATCAGGAAACAGTTAAAAAAGAATTACAAGAGAAACAAGAGTTCATTATTTCATTAGAGCGGAAGCTTGGAGTTCTGGAGCTGCAACACGAAGAGACTAAACTTAAATTAACTGGGGATCTGAAAGCCAAAGAGACATGTTGCAAAGAACTTAATAACCAATTAAATGAAATACATAAACAAATTAACAAGATGGAAATAGAGACGCAGGAGAAAGCTTCAGCTAATAAGCAATTGCAGACAGACCTTGAAGGGAAAGAAGAAAAATTGGCAGAGCAAATAAAAGCAAATGAATATCTGAAAAAAAGTATAGATACGATGGAAAAAGAGAAGGAACAACTAATCACTGAAAATGAGAATTTGTCCAAACTCCTGGATGTAAAAGAGTGTGAATTGTTAAAGAAAATCCAGGCTGTGGCAGAAATAGAGAATGAGTTATCTGTTAGCACTGCTGAGTATGAAAAAACTCTTTCAGTACTAAATTGTGATAAAAACACTCTGGCAAAAGAGATTGAACAACTTTCAATACTTGCCAAGCAAAAAGAAAATTCAGTTGCAGAACAGCTGCAGGAGAAAACAAAGGAATGTAATGTGCTAGCTGATCAGTTGTTTGAAAGCAAGGAACAGACACAACAGTTGCATGAACAAATGCAATCACTTCTCATTCAGCTGAAGGATACTAGAGACAAAGAAATAAAGACAGAAGAAATGTTAAATAATAAGTTGTCTGAATGCAGTAGCCTAACCCAAGAGCTCAGCCATAGTAAAGAAAAGAATTTACTACTGCAGGAACAAATTCAAAGCGTAACTTTGGATTTTGAAGCTGCGAAGAAGTCTCTAGAAGAGAAAATCCTTCAAAATGATTCATTATGTAAGGCAATGGAAGAGAGTAAGTTTTGTATTGTAGAGTTGCAGGATGAAATTAAAAATCTTAAAGATGAAAAAACAAAGATAGCTCAGTTGGTAGAGGAAAGAGACCTGACTGTAAAAAGTCAGGGTTCAGAACTTGAGAAGTTTCATAGGCAAGTTTCTGAAAAAATGGAAGAAAGTACAGTGTTAAATTATCAGCTACAGCTATTAAGCAAAGAAGTGGATGTGCTTAAGCATGAAAAGGAGGACTTTTCAAGCTTATTGAGCGAGAAGTCACGTGAATGTGAAGCTCTTCAGTCACAGTTGGTACAGCAACAGTCTGAAACGACTTCAGCCAGGCAACAAGCACATACAGCAGCCCTAGAAAATGAAAAATTGAAAGTAGACATTGAAACAGTTAATGTTATGGTAATGAAAAAGTCAGACGAAGTAGCTGCTTTAACTTCACACTTGTCCCGACAAAGTCATAATATTTTAGCTCTGAAGGACCAAATTGATAGCCTCTTGATTGAAAAAGAAAACTTAAAAATGGTCTCTGAAGAAAAAGAAACTCTCCTTTCTGAAAAGGAGACTTTGATTCAGCAAATGAAAGATAGTAAAATGGCAGGAGAAGGGCAATATATGCAAATCATTTCAGGTCTGCAAAACCAGATACAAGCCCTGGCTTTTGAAACCAGCCAGCTTAGACACGCAATGCAGGAAAAAGAAAATGAATTTAAGAGGCAAGCCCAAGAATTAAAGTTATTAAAAGATAAATCCGAAGAGTCTGATGTACTTAGGGTTCAACTGTCTGAGAATATGGAGGTTATTTCTGACCTTCAATATCAGCTTAGAAATGCGACAGAAAAATCATCCCAGTTGAATGATTCAATTATACAGAAGGATGAATCTTTAAAACAAAAGGTAGATGAATACGTCAGTTTAAAAGCACAGCTTTCTGAGGTACAGGAATCTTCTGTTTTGCAGCAGAAACAGTTGGAGCTTTTAGCCTCTGAAGCAGAACAATTAAAAGTACTTGTTTCAGAAAAAGAATTAACCATCAACAATATTTCATTATCTAGTGAGAATTTAAAAACGCAACTTCAAGAGAAAGAGAATGCATGTGAGGTCTTAAAGAAACAGGTGGTAGAGCTGGAGGAAGTGAAAGTGAATTTACAAAAAGAAATACAGCATCAGAAGACTGTAATAATTGACATGGACCAGTCCTTATCAGAAAAGGAGTCATCTCTTACGGAAAATAAAAGTCTCCTCAAAACTCTGACGGAGAAAGCAAGGGAAGATGAAGAGAAGACAAATTTAATTTCTCAGCTCAAAAGTCAGGTCCATGAACTAACACAAGAACTACAGAAATCTAAAGAACTAGTCCATGAGAGAGAAAATGCCTTTTTATCTCTTCAGGAGAAAATTGAAGCACAGTATGAACTAAGAACTGAGTTGAATGCAGCTCTTGGGAAAAAAGAAGAAGTTATTGCTGGGCTGCTTAATTCTTTAAAGGAGAAAGATACCAGTATACAGTTGGCAGACAGCAACGTTAATGTTCTTTCTAGTGAGATTGAGGTTCTCAGAGAAAAATTAGAGAGAAGTGGTGCAGCTGTGAAAAACCTTACTAAGGAATTTCAGGAAAAGAATGAGAAGCTTGATATTAATCAGAAGAAAATGGATTCTTTGACAATTGAACTTGACTCTCTTAAAAACGAACACCAAAAAGCACTAGACCAAATAAGTACATGGGAAGAAGAACTACAGCAAAAAGAATTGGCTGTGGAGTCTCTGCGTGTGAAGTGCACTGAACAGGCAGATAACATAGCATGTTTGAAGTCGGAGTTGAACAATGTAAATTCCAAATCTTCTCAAGACTGCCGTGACAATGCGCTTTTAATAGGTAGTCTGCAGTGCCAGGTAGAGTCTTTGGAGAAAGAAAAAAATCGGTTGCAAGAAGATGCTGATAAACTGATGGCTGAAAACGCACAACTTACTACATCTCTAAATGATTTGCAAAAGAAATTGGAAGAGCTCCGAGAAATCAATGAAAAACTAGAAACCAGTGAGAATTATTCAAGAATGCAGATAGATGCTGTCAAACTGCAGATGAAGACTGAAAAAGAGAAGTTACAGATGCAGGTTAGTGTGAAGGGTGAAGAACTTTCTAAATTAGAACTTAAATTTGAAACTCTAGAACAAAGTCTACTTGAGTCAGAAAACAAATGGGTGACAGAACTTGATAGGGCAACTTTACAAAATGATAATCTTACTGAGCAATTGAGCAGTTTAGAAAGTAAAATGAAATTAAAGGATAGCAAAATCCAGTCTTTGCAGCAAGAGCTGGATCTTATAAAAGAGGAATTAACTCAAACCTTATCTCCATTACTTAGTAGTAGGCTTTTGTGTACAGAAAAGAAGGCACAGACTTCAGATTCTGAACTGCAGCTAACTGATAGTAAAACTCAGTTGGAAAAATTCTCCACTCTGATAACCACTGTATTGAGCAAAGAAAAAGAAGGAGAACAATTGCAACTGGTGCTTTTAGAAAAACAGAAAGAAATAGACATCATGAAAGATGAATTAAAAAGTATGCAGTCACTTGAGAAGGAGAAGGAGTTGCTGCAGAATGATATTGAAAAGATGAAGGGTAAATACAAATCTGAAATTGAATGTCTGTCAAAAGAAATGGTCACAGTCAAGGAAACATTATGTAAACAACAGTCTGTCTTGCAAGAGAGGGAAGAGTCTTTTGCAGAAATAAGTAAGCAGGTTGAATTTCTTCAAGACAAGATAAATCGATCAGAAGAAATAGTAAGAACCAGTCAAGAAAAACTGCACGTTGAATGTAAAAAAGTAGCAAGTCTTCTTGAAGAGATGGAAAAAAAAGATCAACTCATCGAAAACTTAACTTCCCAGGTAAATCAGCAGAAGGATTTAATTTCTGGCCTAAGCCAGCAACTGAAAGAAAAGGACTGTTCTGTTACCCAGATAATGGAATCATTGTCTAATGAAATGCTGAATTTTTCTGAAGAGAGAAATACATTAAATACCAAACTTCAAGACCTTGAAGCTGTTCATAATAGTTCGGTAGGAGAGCTAAACAGAGTATTGCAGGAACTTGAGGATTGCAAGAAAGAACTGGAACATAGTCAGGTTATGTTAAGCAGTAGAGAAGCTGTGTTTAAAGATTTAATGAATGAAAAAGAGGAGATGCAGTTTAATCTTGAGAAAATGGGCAAGGAAAAAGAGAATCTGAAAAAGAAACTTCAAGCAGCATTGATAATAAGAAGAGATCTAATGCAAAAAGTTGGAAAACTAGAAAAGAGTGGACAGGAAGAAATAGAAAAGGAGCAAAAAAAAGCAGAGGAGTTGTTGAAGAAAGTTAATGAGTTAACAGACAAGCTGAAACTAGTTGAAGTACAAAATAAAGATTTTGAGTCTCATCTTGGAACTTTGAAGCAACAACTTTTGGAAAAAGATGCCCAAATAAGTGATTTGACAGAAATTTTGTCTTCAAAGGCCTCTTATTTAGAAGAACTTCAGAAAAGTGTTGCAGAACTAAATGATGTCATTGCTGAAAAACAAAATATATGTGAGCAGAACCTAAAATCTTTAGAGGAAAAAGACTCTATGCTTGCTCATATGCAATCTGTGCTTGATGAAAAAGCAAGTGCATATGAAGAGGAACGTTCTCAGCTGCTCTTAGCTCTTGAAAAGGTGACATCTGAAGTTAAGAAGAAGGAAGAATTGTTGAAAAATTCCAGTTCAGAAGAGCCTGGTTTAAGTGCTGGGGACAGGAAGAAGGGTCTGAACCCCAACAATGACATTAACGTCATGAATCAATTAAAAAAAGAAAAAGAAGCCTTACAGAAGGAGCTTTTGGTCACGAAAGAAGATATGAAAAAATTTCAGAAAGAAAGGGAAGAGCACACTAAACTTGCAGCAGATTTTGATGAACAAAAAAACCACCTTGAGCAACTCAAGCAAGAGCATAAAGCACTCTGGGAAGTTCTTCAAACAAAATGTAAAGAACTTGACTTTAATCAGTTAGAAGAGTACCCTCTGGGAAAAGAGCTGGCTTCACCTAAGGCAGTGCTGGGAGAAGCAGCAGCTGACCTAAGGAATCTGGAATCGGACAAACCAAGAAGCAAGGTTCACGTTGCATCCTTAAAAGAGTCAGAAAACATGATCACTTCAGCGGCAAGTAAAGACACTGAGTTAAAAGAACTAAGAAGTAATTATGCAAAACTTCAGGAGGAAACAGAAATGTTAAAGAAAGAGTTGAGAAAAATATCAGTTGAATTTGGTGATGAAAGAGAAGAAAGAGTCAACTTAAACTCTTTGAGGCAGCAGGAACAGTACCAGGAGCAATGTGAGGGCAGCTTGTTGGAGGACATAAAGCAGGTACAGAAAAAGCTGAAAGCGTATGAGGCTGAAGCTATAGACATTAAGACAGTGCTTGAACATGTGAATAATGAGAAAGAAGCACTTATTAAAAAAAGTGAAGAGGATTACAAGAAGAGCCAGGAGAAACTGCAGAGACTGAGAATTGAAGCTGAGAAGGAGCTTGCAGAGAAGAATGAGGAAATAGAAGCATTGCGTTGTTCACTTACGGATTTCAAAGATAAACTTGATCTGGAAAAGGAATTATTAAACGAAGCTGTAAAGGAGGGCCAAGAAAAAGCCCACCATTACAAAACAGCATTTGAAGAAATGAAGAATGAAAAAGAGAAACTTCTCAGTTGTTTAGAAAAGTCCAATTTGGAACTAATTAATATGAAAAAGGAGGTAAAACATTTCAGTGAAGAAAACAAAAAACTGCTGACAGAGCTATGTATGCTACGTGAGAAGGCTGAGATGAGTAGACCTGTGGTGTCATGCAAAACCCTTAAGGAAGAAAATGATACTGAAAAAGAACTGGGAGAGTTTTGTTCAGAAAGCGACTCCCTTCAAGGAAAGTTACAAGGCAAAGGCGCCTGTTTTCAACTCTCAGAGACTGATTACTCTGGGAAAACTAAACTGAGAGAAGCAACAGAATGTCAAATCCAGAAACAAATGCACATGACTGAAGAGCCGCTGGCAAAAACCACAAATGTAAATGATTCTAAACCACAAGAGCAAAGAACTGTAGCAGAAGACAAGTCCAGAGAGCGCCTTCAAAGAAAATTACAGGCGGCTTTAATATCACGTAAAGAAGCCCTGAGAGAAAATAAATGTCTAAAAGACCAGATTGATAAGCTGATGTTGGAAAGAGAAGAACTGGTGAACAAGACAGGTGTGCTTGAACGCTTGTTAGAGCTTGGCAGAGAAAAGCAAAGTTCAAGAACTGTTTCTCCATTGTCTGAAGAGGAGAGCCTTGTTTCTGAAAATGCTAGACTGTTGACTGAAAACGAAAACCTCACCGCGGCATGTGAAAGTCTTAAATCCACCATGGAGACTATAGTTCAGGAAAAAGAGGCCTTTTCTTTCCAACTAAATACCTTAAAAGATTCTCAGACAGTTGAATTAACAGGATGGAAGGCTAAACATAGTGAATTAAAGCAGGAGTATGAATCACTTCTTCAGGCATATGAGAATATCAGTAGTAAAATAGCAGATATGAGGCAAGTTATTGATCTCAGTAGAAAAGAGAAGCAAGAGGCTATTCAAAGACTCAGGGAAGGAGAATCTGAGAAGGAAGCCCTTGAGAAGCATTTACAAAAACTCGTTGATGAAAATGAGGTTATTAAGAACCAACTGAAACAATTTGGTGAATCCAAGAAAATGGAAGTTGACGAATTACAAAGTCAAGCAGAAAGGCAGATACGTGAGCAAGAGGCAAGGATGCAAGAACACCAGGATCGTCTTCGTGAACTCACTGAACACAATCATCAGCTAATGGAGGAAAATGAGGAGCTGAAACAAACTTCTGAAAATCTAAAGCAGGCTTTAGAGAAAATTCAGAGTGAAAATGGTGTCCTTCATAATAACATCACTGTAACTAAAGCAGCTTTGGGAGAGCTCCAAGTTCAAATGGAAGTGTACCAAAATGACATGCAATCTAAAATCAATGATGCATTATATGAGAATGAATCCTTGTTAAAGGACATTAACGTGTTAAAGGAAACACTCTCTGAAAAAGAACAAGATGTGCTTGTCCTAGAACAAGAAAGAAAATTGATTTTAGAAAAAGCAAAAGAAACTGAAAAATCTTTGGACCATAAAAATCATTGTCTAACAAAGCTGGACATGGAATGTAAAACTCTTACACAAGAAATTGTTAGTCTAAATGAAAAAGTTAAGATTTTAGAGGATGATAAATATCTGTTACAGGAAGAATTAGAAAATGTACAAGAAAGTTCTTACAAAGTAAAGAATGAGAGAGAATTTCTTGAGACAGAATTGCTTAATCACATTAAAAAAGTTGATCATCTTACTGATAGAATGAAATCAGCACAGGTACAGAATAACTTGCTGTTACAACAACTGGAAGAATTAAAGGCAGAAAAATGTAACGTGATTAGAGAAAAAGAACAACAGCAGTTACATCTTGTAAAAATGTTTGAGGAGAAGGTGAAAAGTGCTCAGAGGGACAATAATGGAAGTAAAAACAAAACAAAAGAATTACAAGAACTCTTAAAGGAGAAACAGCAGGAGATCAACCATTTGCAAAAGGATTCTATAAAGTTTCAGGAGCTGATCCTGGATTTGGAAAGATCTGTGAAGCTGTCACAGTCAAAAAGTGAAAAATTTGAAAAGGACTTAAGTAATACATCAGAAAAGCTTGCGAAGTCAAATGAGGAAATATATCATCTGAAGGGAAAGCTTTCTTCACAGATGAACTTGTTGGATCAGTCAAAGAATGAAGTGGACAGGCTTACAGATGAGAATCTCAACTGGAGGAAAGAACTTAAGAAGAAAGAAGACGAACTACAAATTCAAAAGAGAGAATATGAGAGAGAATTGGAATTTCATCTTCAACAATTAAAATTGGTTCACAAAAGAGAGTTTTTGAAGCTAGAGGAAAGACACGGTGCCCTTGAGAGAGAAAAAGATAGGGCAATTTGTGAGATTCATGGTTTGCAAGAGGAAGTTAGCATTAAGGACTCTCAAAACAAGAAACTTCAAGCAGATTTGAATGCAGCTTTGGCACGATTAGCTGCTTTTACAAAGTGTATGTCCTCTCTTCAGGATGACCGGGACAGGGTGATCACTGAAATGAAAACCTGGGAAGTGCAGTTCAAAGAAGCCATCCAAAATAAAGAGAAACAGATAGAAGACAGTAATAAAAGAATAATGTCTTTACAAGATGAATTGAAAGACAAAATTACTCAGATTCAAGAGCTGAATATCAAATATTCTGTGGTAGAGGAGACAAAGGATGAACTGTATTTGAGGCAAAAATCTGTTGATATAGAACGCTATGAAGAGCTCTGCAGAATAAAGGAAGAAAATACGTTCTTTTTTAACAGGCAGCAAGAATTGGAGAATGTTCTTCAGTCCAAAGAAGCAGCTTTGCAAGCACTCCTTAAAGAAAATAATTCTCTTAATCATCTCATAGAGAACAGTAAAAGTGCAGGAAGAGAGATAAAAGCTCTGGAAAGTAATTTTACAAGACAGGAACAAGAATTGCAACAGCTTCTAGCTGAGAAGGAAAAAATGAATGCTGAATTGCAGAAGCAGATTACCATTTCTGAGCAAATGAAGATCATGCTAAATAATAAAGACAAAGAAATTTCCTTACTCATTTCTTCAAAACGTGATGAAATTTCTGACTATCTGATTCAGATACAGACTCAACATAGAAAACAAATCGAAGAGTATGAACTTCAGCTAAGGTCTTTGCAGATAGAGAGACAACAATCTGAGGAGTCCCATCAGAGGATGGAAAATGAATTGAGAAATCTCCAGATGAAAGCAGACAAAGCAGGTCAAGATAAGGCTGCAATTGCCAGTGAAATAGATGCCTTTAAAAAATCAATGTCGTCTCTTCAGAATGATCGGGATGATCTTTTTTCTAAATACAAAGAGCTGGAACATCTTCACCAAGATGTCTTAAATCAGCGGGACAGTCTTATAGTTGGCAATGCAAGTGAGAATAATGCTTTGAAACAAGAATTAAGGATGCTTCTCAATCAAATAGATGATCTTCATTCTGAAAATGCAATGCTAAGTGCACAGCTGATAAAGTATAGGGAAGATCTTAACCAAGTGTTGTCTCTGAAAGACCATCAGCTGAAAGACTTACTTAAGCAGAAATTGGATTTTATTAAAAGCCTTGAACAAGAAAAATATGATCTTCAAAAACAAATAAAAGAAATGCAACTTTCCAATGAACTGCAAAAGGATACTGCTGTATCTTTGGAACATGAAAATAAAAAATTAGTGTCTAAAGTAAATGATTTAGAATCTTTAATTGCATCATTAAACAAAGAGAAACTTGTTTCTGAATCTGGAGAGAAACTGCTAACTAGTGATAGTGTTCAGAAAAAAGAATGTGTATCAAATGAGCAGTATGGAGAAGATCAGAAGAAGATTCAAGAACTCCAGAAATCAAGAGGCAGAAATACTAAGGATGCAGATGAGGAATACAGTAAGACTCGTTTGACACTGGAACATGGAGGCGAACCTGATGCTTTTGCGGAGAAGATGATGTTAGAAGTTCAGTCTCAAAATAGTGAGCTGAGGTCCCAAAATGAGGCCTTTGGGAAAGCAATGACTGCTCTGCAGAATGATAGAGATAGGATAATAGAGGACTTAAAGGTACTTCAGAGTAAATACACATCTGAACTCAAGACTGAAAAAAAGAAAGGAGATGAACTTGAAGCTAAATTGGATGGCTTTAAATTACATCTTATCAGTATGCTCAGAGAAAATTCTCTTCTGAATCAGGTTATTTTTGATGCTGCAGATAAGGTTACACTTGATCAGATTGCTGATGAAATTCAAAATATCTGTAGGACCTTAGTTAGTCGTGAGATAGAGATTAGCAGGCTCTCGTCTGAGTGTGGGAATTATGTTCACCAGATTGAAGCGTTTTCCAAGGCTATGGCCAGTCTTCAGGATGACCGAGACAAATTGCTGCAGGAACTCAGCAATCAGAAGGTAACTTCTGAAACAAAACAGGGCACAGCTTCATTTTCCATTAGTTGCACCAGCATCAATGAGATAAATTCTTTTAAAAGTAATTTGGATATGCCTCAGAGCAATAGGGAAAGATTGGTAAGTTTTAATTAGCTACATCACTTTGCAATTTTTTTTCTTTACGCAGAGAATGCTTAGAGACATTATGGATTCCGAAGTTTAACTTTGTAAATTGTGTGAGTGCTAAGAAAACATCGTGTGACTAGAGAAGGTGTGCTTACAATTTTTGGAGTTTAGGTAATTGTCCTGTTAAACAGGAGCAAATGGGGAAGAAACATTATTCTGTAATCAGAATTCTAGCACTGATAGAACTTCAACCATCTAGCTTTCATTCCAGTTCACTAACCGTGTTTATTAAACGTAGGCTAAAGAAGGAGCCAGCCTTGCAGCTGTTGAAATATCAAAACTGAAGACCAAGGTTGATGATTTGGAGAAGGCATTGCATCAGACAAAAGCCTTCCAAGCAGAAACTGAGAGAGAGATTGCATCATACCAGAATGAGCTTGCTGGATTAAGGTATAAATGTTAAAATCAAATAGTATTTGTTTAGAATTCTTCAGTGACTTCACAACCTGACATAAAACTGACACAAACCCAGAATTACATACAATTTAGCAGGAAGTAGGATAAGAATATTTCTGTAATGTGCAAAATCAACTTCTGCAGGGTTGTTTTTGTTCACCATTTTCCTTGTATCTTTATGTAATGGTCTCCTGGTTTATGTAAAGTTTCAAACAGTCTTAATTGAATGCTTTCTGTTCTGTTGGTGACTTGGATATATGGAACTACAGTTTGAGAATCTTATGTCAATGTTTGGTATCATATTCTCTTCTTAGAGTAATGGTTGATCTGGCTGAGCATTTCTGCCCCTCCCAAGTATCTTTTTTTTTTTTAAAAGATGTCACAGGTGTTGCATGTTTGGCCCAACTATGTATTGAAAATTAAATTCATTTCACATTTGAGCATTATTTTTGTAGATTTCAAGAGCTCACTTCAGCACTGTTCGCATCTTGCATCATCTGTGACAAATGAATAATGTGACACCTTGGGCCTAATTCTTTGAATGCCTCATAAAGTCTGCTTCAGAGAAGGCAGTAAACATTTTTAAGTGGCACTCAGTGGAGGCAGATCAAGGTTTGGTCATCTTAGACTGCTCTTCTCGTTCAAGCTTTTGAACTTGTGTAGAGACCGAAGTGCGGGAGCATGCAGTGAAGATAATTTTGTTTGAATTTGAGGCCAGTAGGCAGTATCCTAATGCTTTACTGCATTTTATTGTCCCTAGTGCAATTTCTAGATCTCTAATTCAATCTGTGTAAGATAATATCTGTTTTGTACTAGAAGCTTTTGGGGGAGGGGGTCAAAAAGCCAGCCCCACATTTATCTTTGCAAACTTGAGCAAGTTAGCATGAAATATTCAAACCTCATTCTAACTTGTAGGCTTAACCAGTGAACAGCAGGAATAGTCTTTTTCCCAAACTTTAAAAACATATATTAAATTGAATTCAAAAGGATTTAAATTACTCTTATGCCCTTTGTGATATTGCCTGTGTATGACAGCAGTTTCTGGAGATGTGGCGTGTTTGTTTGTTTGAGTCTTCTGAGTCTAGGGTATTCCTTTTCATACTTGTGTACTTGCAACAGGGTAGATTGGCTGTCTTGAGCAGCGCTCTACACAGCTGCGACCTGGAGTTGCTCTGCTGTGCAACCTTATTCTTTAGGTAGCTGAAGTATTTATTGCGTTTACAGATCTTAGTATCTTTACAGCCAATGAACTTCTCTCGTCTCCAAGCCAACAAAGCAAACAGGATGTTAACCACTTGCCAGGCTTTATTTTATGATTTATTTTTTTTTTTTAGCAGTTGTCTTTAAACTGAAGTATGTATTGAGAATGTTCATATAGTGCTCCATACTTGTGTATAATTGTTCAAGAAATACCATTATTTATTTCAGAAATAACAGTAAGTACAACTTTATCCTTTTCGTTGACTTGTATGTAGTATATCATAATTTAATGTCTAGTCTAATATTTTATGTTCAGAATGGAAAACAACCTCCTCCTCTCAGAGTCCCAGGCACTGCGAAATCAATGTCAAATCACAGTTGCTGAGAAAGACCGACAGATTGCAGAGCTACAGAAGCTGCAACAAGACGTGATTGTTAAGAAACCAGTCTCCGCTGGCAGCAATTACCCAGTCAAGGTAAACAAATGAAATGTAGCAGGAGGCACGAATCTACTTTCATCAGTTTATTGTATTAAACTTGTAGCCTGCTTCCCAAAAGAGAGCTATACAGCATATGAGAGTGAAGTATGGAAGGCTGGTGAGTGCATTACCTGTATGTCAGTGTTGCCTGGGGTCAAATCAGCAAGTTACAACTATTGCAACTCATTTGCTTGGAATTATTAAAACCACTTTTTAATGGAGTCAGATATATTAATCAACTTCTTTTAAACAAAGAAAAATCATGAGTTTCTCATATGTTGATGAAATAACAGAGAAAACTCGCTTATGTGGTGTATTTTAATGGTTAAAAACATGGAAAGCACCTTCATAAAGAAATGATAGGGTTGTGAAGCAAAAGGTGAATGTCATGAACCAATAATGGTTACTGATTCTTGGTAAAAAAAGGAGTAACAATTTGCTGTGGTTATATTGTAAGTTATTTGCTTGTTGCTGAGTTGCTAATGTTAGTAGATTACTTAAGACAGTAACTTACAGGATTACTTAGGTTAGTTAAATCCAGAATATAATATGAAGAAAATAAAAAATGGTGCAAACATCGTTTAACAGCAGGCAGACCGGGTGCTGATAAATAGAGTTGCATATTAGAAAGGGAAAAAAGAACTAGTGCACTTTACAGGTTTCTCAAGTTAATTCTTTTAAATCAAGGAGAGGATAGGGAACTTTCAGGCACCTCAAGGAGGAATTCTTCCTATGTAGTAGCTGAGATGAAATGTGTTATGTCCACAAGTGGGAATATAATTCTGACTTCTTGTGCCAATTTCACAGCTGTCATGCTTTCTTTTACTGTTCCCACTATGATAATATCAGTGTCGTTACTTGTTCCTGTACCACACTTGTTCAAAAGAAAATAGGATGCTGTACTATTACTTATAGGATGCCAACAGCATATTTATTGTCACTGCGTCCTTGCATGCTGATTGACTTGATCAGTTGCCAGACAGCCTGTACTACAGCTGTGTTCTACCTATTTATTTTTCTCTCAGTAGGTAATATCAAGTTGGATCTGTCTCCTCCAGTTCAGTGGTTATTACACCAAGTATAGAAGCATTACAATTTTTTGAAACATGAACCTTCTTTTAAAATCCAGTTTTAGAATTGGCTAGCTGATGGAAATATTATTGGGGGAAGACAGATGAACAAGATGACTTGCCTATATCTTATTTTTAGAAAACCAGTCTAAATCAAATAAGTTCTTTGAATGTTTAAGAAATGGTAGGAAAAATGGCACAGAAAACTTAATTCTTGTGTGTAAGTAATTTGTGGTACACTTCACCTCAGCTTCACAGAGGTATTGCATTGCAATACAAAAAGAAGTGTCAAAGGGAGGGAGGTGGAAAGCGTGATACAGAAAAACTTCTAAGAAGAAAATTCAGAAAAGATTGGGTTTGTTTACATTAAGAAATAAATAAATGAGAGGGAAAAAACCCAACCTAATAGTACTGTGGGATGTAAGTGAAATGAAAATCTACATTCTTGCTTCTTGTAAACCCAGAATAGGGGACATTCAGTCACAAATACAAAAACTGGTAAAGTAAAAGTGCTCTTTCAGGTAATGAGAACATTTTTTTCAGATATATTATAGCTGGAAACTATTTTCAGGGACACAAGTTTTAAGAGGATCAAAAAAGAACTTGGTAGCTTACCTTGACAACAGTTTTCAGAATTTGTATACTTGATGCTAACAAATTTTGAAGACCTAATAAAGTTCATTCATCAAAGTCTAAATCAATCTCTAATTACTGCAGATTAGAATAGGACCTAACTGGGGGGAGAAGGGAGGGATGTGCCTAATGGAAGTGTTCTTACCCTTCCCCTGAAGCAGCTGGAGTTGGCTTCTGCCAGGAACAAAATACTAGATTTAGAAAGGCAGCAGCTGAGACCCAGTCTGGCAATTGCTGTCTACTTTTGTAGACTATCATTAAAGGTTCAAGGAAAGTGTTATTTCAGAATAATATTCTTATTTGCCTTTTCTGTGCCAAAGGTCGTATTCCTTTTAATTTCGTTAAAAACAACGTTTTAGTTGGTCAAGTTTGTGTCTCTCATGCTGTTCATTTTCTGTGATTAAAATCACGAATAAAAGCTATTGAACAGTAATGACTGTTGGATTATGGAATATTTTATGTGGTAGAAGTCTTTATTTCATGATTTAATAGGAAAATAGATTCCATAAAGCATCAGAGATGGCACACTTCCCTCCCTTATTGGAGATCAAAACGTTGACCTGCCAGAGATAAAGGTGGCCAAAGTTGTGAATCAGTGATAAAGCTGGGTAGTTATTTTGTTTTTCAAAATGGACTTTCAGCTTTAAATTTGTATTGACAAAATAGCTGTTCTTTTACAAGTCATGAATATCATACATTATTAATTTGAAAATAATTTTTGAAAGGTATTTTATATTCACCTGGCTTTTAATATTTTTCCTTTTTTTGTGGGTGCTTGACACTACTTGCAAATTAAAAATTAAGTTTGGTTGCCTTTTCATGGTAATTTTTTTTTAATTTTTAATTGAAGTATTTAGGTTGAAAACACCCAAGTACAAGATTTTTTTTTTTATATAAAGTCTCTTGCAAATGTGGTATTAACTTGTAAGAAGGAAATGACCTTGTGAGAAGGGAATGATTGTGTAGTCCATATGTATATTTAATGTTGGAGTTGTATATTACTTAGAAAACTCCTATACCATTTACCCTGAATATGTTAATACTTTTAAAGATTTTAGAAACCGCCTCCCTCGCTGGAAGTGCAGATACGCCGGAGGAAGTCAAACATGTCTTAGCTGAGAGGAATCAGCTTCAAAGTGAACTGCAGCGCTGTCTTCAGGAGATACACCAGAAGGATCTGCATTTTCAGCAGATTAATTCAAAGGTAACTTAGAACAACAGCTGTGAGCCTCAATAGCTCATGTGAGTCTGAGCTGGTATCAACATAGAAATACTGCTAAATTAGCAGTGTCTTGTGTAATTGAAAGTTGGAGTGCTTTAAAACTTAGAGTCTTCAAAACAACCCTGTTGGCTTAGACTAGAAATTGCAAACTAAATGTCAGTATTATCTTTCTGTCAGGCTTTCCTGACTTGTTATTTGACAGAGAGAGGTTTATTTGAGTCTGCATTCTGAAGAGATTGATGGGGCACTGCTGAACTTCTACTCGAAGTGAAATATTTTTCATTGTAGACAGAAATAGATGTCTGTCTTAGCTGGAACAAGATTTTAGGTATCTCATACCAAATTTTAAATACCTCAAAAATGTCTCCTTACAACTTCTTGTTGACCCCTTTTGTGGCTGTTAAGATGGTAAGTGTGTGTGTGTTTGTGTTAAGTTTTGTTCGCAAAGGTTTGTAATTGTGCTTGGAAATTCCCTTACTGCTTAGCTCTCTTTGTGTGGCCTGGTGTTGGAAGCAAATTACGTTTATGTTACCTTTCATCTGTCATTGTGTCTCTTTTCACTCCTTCATCCAAACATTTTGTAAACCTAATGATAGTTTTAACCAAACTTTGAAACAGGTGTAGAAATCTCAAGCTCCTACAAGTGAAGATGAGTGTTTGGGTAACGGGTGGAGACCCAAATTAGGGTCTGATATTTGAAAAGATGAAAACTCAGCTGCTGTGCATTCCTGGACTGCCTGGTGAACGTGTTTATACTGTCAGGCTTATTTGGCTCTATGCATTGTCCTGGGGTAGCAACTACGTATACTGTTACGCCAGGTGGTGATACCATAGCGAACGTGGAGAGGAAGGCACTGGGGTTTAAAACCCTGAGTTTCTGGTTGGGGCGTATTGATGGCAGGGGAACTCAATACTCAGGTTTCACTATTTCCACTGCTCATAAAACAACTAGTTAAAACTTATCAAACTGCGAGCTTGCCAAAAAGTTGATGCAATCTTGAAACTAGGACTCAGTTGTTTTCAACAGCAGGTCTCAGATCTGTAGTAATTTCCTGGAGGAGATAATTCCTAATTTTTAGTTATTTAAATATTAATTTCTTTCAGGTTGTGCAGTCGGCAGAAGAGAATGCTGTCTTGTCTGCCCAGTTGAAGACTCTTTCGCAGACTCTAAGGGATAACCAGCTTCGTTACGCTGACTTGCAAAATCGTTATTTAAGACTGGAGAGGGAATATCAGACAATCCAAGTGACATCTTTCCAAGGCGCTGTTCAGGTAAACAAATATGTGGAAATGTTTTTAGTTTTTTTTTTCTTCTGTGCTTAAGCTTTTCTGGTTCTCGTACTAAAAAAGCAGTAAATACTTTTTGTTGTACTGATTCAGTACTTTTGCCTAGCCCGTGATGCACGGAAGATAACTGTGTTTGTTGTTGTAAAGCTGGTTTTATTTGACTTTTCGTTTAAGGAAGCTGTTTATACATGCTTTTTTGTTTTGAAGTATCATTGGTTTTGAATTGGTCTACAGCTGGCAGAGATAATTGGATGATCACTAATCATTGGATCAGCAAAGTTTAGTGATAATTTCACAGCAGTTGTGAACCGTTTTGCAAGCTGTTTGAGTAATATTTTCAGAAGTAAGATCTATATCGCCAGTTCAGCATTTCAGTACCCTTTGCCAACCCCTCATACACATCTGTAAGCTTATTCCTTTGCGAGCTCTTCATTTTCAAAAAGTTTTCCTGTACTGCCTCGGTTATTCAGTAACAATCAATTAATATAATACCCTAAAATATCATATGGATGCATATATAAAACAACCCTTACTCTTGCATAAACAGAAATAAACACAAAAAAGGAGAACTATAAACTAAAAAATAAATGAATAGCCGCATTACTCACGAAACTGCGGTCAGTGCTATATTACTGTGTGGCTGTGTAGATGCATTTCCTTCACTTCAGACATTGTTCAGAGATTGCTGTGTTAAGCAGTGTACATGTATCCGTCAAGTCCTGCAGCACACACAGGCAGTATTCTTCGTCAACTTTCTGTTAGAAAACAGGTTTGGAAAATTGCAGCTCTGGAAATTAAAAGATTAAATGGCCTGAAGGGTGGTTTGTTCCACTGCTTTGTGGTGCTTATGGCTTCTTTAATTGAAATAAAGATTTTTAGCAACTAGAAGAATGGTGACTAGCTTTTTTTTTTTTCCTTTTTAATATTTTCTAGGATGAAACTAGAGCAGAAGTTCCCCCTGGAGCACCACAGGAAAGATCTGCAGTTATTGTTGAAATGGACAATATGCAGCTAAATGAACTCCGAAAAAGGTCAGGACTGAGCGCGTGTATTAGCAATATTGTTTTCCTGACAGCCGTGTTTTAAGTGCGATTTTGCAAAGTCGGTTTTTTGTTGTAAGTGTGATTTTTGGGGGAAAAGGGGAAGAAGTGGAGTTACAGTGGATTAAATGAATCACAGTCATATTCTTGAATTGTTATTATCTGGTAATATTTGTGGTTTGTTTTTGTAAAGATACATACTTATTGGTGACTTTATTTCAATATCTAATCTAAAGCGTCTCATTATAATTAAGTCTTTATCACAAAAAAAGAACCTTCCTTAATAAAAAAGAACAAGAAGTTCATTCTTTTACGTATGTAAAATATTGATTTCAGATTTCATTTCGTTATAGGCTTGCAGAGACTGAGCAACAATATGATTCAGTGCAGCAGGCTCTCTCACAGCTGACAGAAACACTGGCAGAAGAGAAGAGGAGGAGAGAAGCTGCAGAAGAGGCTCTGGGACTCTCTGAGGAGCAAAGTAACAGGTAAAATCTGCTGTCTGTAAGACATAATATATTTTTTTTTTCCTTTTGAAAGAAAAATGTCTGTAAGACATATTTCTTTTTCTTTTCTTATACTTCTGAAGCATGTGACAGTTAGATTGCTGCATTAAACCCTTATGTGGGTATGAAGTAACTTGCATGTTCAGAGAGCCAAAGCCATCTTTTGCTTCTGCTTCCCCTTGGACTAATGCGTGATGAGGTTTTCATTTACACTATGCAAAGTGTACTACAGAACTGGAAAATGGGGTGTCAGATTTTTTTGTTTGCCTTTTATTTTTAGTGAGATTAGTGATAGGTTTTCCTATGGGTGTTAGATTTCTGAGTGAATAACAGAACAAATAGAACAAACAAATAATAGAGCCTGTTTGTGAGTTCACAGTACCTGAAGCAATGGAAATGCATGTGTGACTGTATTAAAAAGCTGGGTCTAACTCTAGGGATCATGTAAATGTTATGGGTTTGGGGATTTCTTTTCTTCATTTAATTTCTTGCTTCAGATGTTGGACTCGGTAGTCAGTGGTATTTCTTTTTTGCCAAGTTAGGAAAAAATCTCACATATAACAGCTTTAGTACAGCCACTGTTTAGATTTAAAATACCATTATCCATCTGCCTACATAAAGTGGCCATCACTACCATCATCTGAAAATCACTGTTCAATCAGCTAGCAATGATGGGGGTTATTCTGAATAAATGAAACACCTTGAGAGTAGACTGCAAATAGAGCCAGAAAAAGACCTGGCAACATAAACTAAGTCTTAGTACTTTTTGTGGGCACCTTCCCCCAGTGATGTAAGTATACCAAATAATGTTTCTTATGTGAATTCAGTACTTCAAAAGAGCAGATAATTCAGTACTCCATTGTCTCCCTTTAATTTTTCTCTAGATTTGAAGTAAGCAGTTATAGATCTGTACCTAGCGAATACACTGTTCAGATGGAAACTGAGGAGGAAAGGGAAGCCTTAATCATCAATTCTAGTGAACATGTTATTGTGCGAAAAGTAAGTAAATGAAAGCTTTTAAAAACCCTGAATTATGAGCTACTTAAGTGGTGTGCATATTATATACTGCTCGTTGCAGACTGGATTGAAGAGAGCACAGCTCATTATGTCCTTCATGCTACCCCTTCCTTTTTCTGTCTTGCCTCTCCTATACCTTTCTTTCAACTGTCATTCATTCTTGGAGTGCAGATTTCCCTTCTGAGTGACTGAGAGTCACTGATTTTTGGGTTGTCCTCTTTATATGTCAACACTGGCGTGAAGCAACTACTTGTCTAATCTGCCTTATCTCTGAAAAGCTGACTGTGAAGTATTCTTACTGTGTTAGATGTTGTGGGGATGGGTGGGCCATAGAGACGTCCATTCAAAGTAGCAAACTGCTACTGAAATTACATTTTACTGAAAAAATGTCCTTAATTTCTTTGTTTGGGTTGTGGATGGTGAGTCAAATACAGACAGCTGTGTAAACCATGCCATATAAAACGTTACATATGTCCAAATTAAAATGTGAGTAATCCAATTTATATTACACATTTGGCCATTTAAATAGAATGTGTATGCATGTAACTATGCATTTTCATCTCTAGTCTGCATATGTAATGACATAATACATAAATATCTCTCCTTTTATTAATGCTGTTTTCGTTGGCCTTTTAAATCATTCATGCTTCCAACCTGTGCTGTGGCATCCATTGCTGCATCAGAGGCAAAAGGTTTATAGTGCATCAGAAATCTAAGCTGCAGTGGAGCTGCTGCTTCTCTGTATTCATGATTACTTATTTCAAGTTTTTTGTTTCCTAACCAGATGAAAGGAGGAGCCCTTTCCTTCAGAAGATGGCTTCGAGGGCGAAGTCTTTACTGTTCTAAGCTGCTAACCTCCAGAGCAAAATCCCGCTATTTATTCCTCGCGTACCTAGTCACACTACATCTTGTTGTTTTACTGTGCCTCACTGGTGTTCTCTGAATACACTGTATTTTCTGGGTAAATTATTTCCCCGTAGGTAATGGTGTGCCAATTCGAGATAATAGACTTTTCACATGCTGCTGTTAAGCTATGCACTGGACACAGTTGTATATATTCTTGTTACACTACATGAATCTTGAGCTTCTTAAAAGAAATTTATGTATATCACAGTTGCTCCAAAGTTGACTTGAATTGCTCTTTAACAGTGGAATATTATATTTGCTAAGGAGAAAATATTCCCCTCTGTTTGCCCTATAAAGAAACTGCTGCATACAAGTTATTTAATATTGTTTGTGAGTACATAATGATTGATTACTACTGAATGGGTTGTAAATGATATCTTTTCTATATAAATTTTATTTTAAGAGTTAAACTATAAATTTTAAAGCTATTACTGTTTATTGGCTTCTTGATTATAACAAGAAGTTTTATAGAGTGCAATAAAGGAAGAACTACTGGATTTTTGATTTTTTTTTTTTTTTTCTTTTGGCTGAAAATGAAAGATTTAAGAAGGTTGTTCTTCAGCCATGTGGTTTGTAATGGCTCTGACAAGGTGCACAGATATGTACATGGTAATGAGGTAAGCTGATGATTAAAGATTCAGTGAAGATTCAGAATTGAGATGACATGAAAAAATGTCTTCAACTTCTTATATTCCTTTCCTCTTGTTTAAAGGTGCTATTTCTGTAACTTGTGGGTTTTGTTTTGTTTGTTTTTTAAATTCACATGTGCTTCTTCTCTTGGTGGGTTTAGTTACTGCGTATCTTTGGGGCAAAACGTTATACAGCTGCTCAACACATGAAATTCAAGCTTATAAAGGCACAACCTTATATATTTCACATGTTTGGGCTTCAAGGTACAAATGAATAAAGGGTACATTTTCAACTAAGAGGCTATAAGAAGCAGGATTTGCATTCAGTTTCTGTAGATACGTAATAGTGTTACACGTTGCATATTAATACATCCGTGTTTTGTTACAATGTTCTCTGAAACTGCACAACTATTTCTCTGATTCAAAAAATAGCTTATTTGTGAAGACTCTGGCTGCTGGAAGGTTGTTTTTACACCCTGTATTGTTGCTTGGTGGTGTTTGTTCTCTCTGCGTTTCCGCTCACATCTGTATAAAATGGAGATACCATCAAACCAAGTTGAGTCTAAAGGAGTAGACATAATGTCACAAAAAAGGAGTAGCCGTTTGATTTCCTCTTTGCTAGACTAAAATCCTAAAACTCTTGTGGGAAAAGAAAAACTTCATGAGTATGGAAATGGAAGGATTCCATCGATTTTACCGATGGGCAGATACAAGGTTGACTTTGAAGAGATGTTAGTGAGGCGAATGATCTGCTTGAGGTCCAAGGATTCTTGTATGCGAGGCCTGCTGCGCGGTCGCGTGACAGGTAAGAAAGAGGGATTGGTTGGCATTTATGTTTGCAGAGTTAACGTTTACCAAATCGCATCTGATGTTCTGCATCACTTGTGTCTGTCACGTGGAATGGGAAGTATTGCCGGCCGTAGTTACCGCTGTAGGTAAATCCTGTAAGCTTTCTTCTTTTGATAGTTCTTTAATATTTCTTAGTCCAGTAAAGGTCTGGATTTCTATAGAAATCCGATATATTCCTATATAACGGATGTCTTTTTTTGTAAAATGGTAATGGCTTATCTCTCTTGAATGGTTGATTGCTGATTCAGTCCCTGTTTTCAGCCATCGTGTCACCTGAGTACGGAGATAAGTCGGCTATTTTCAGTCTTCACGCTACGCAAACAAACAAGTACAGTTGAAACATGAGTACTGTACATGGTAAGACTTTTCCCTTTCCAGCTTGAAGATGGCTGTTAACAGAATGATAACGAGCTATTCTTAGCTGATTGTGTTATAATGAAGCAGAATGCTTTCCAATGGCAACGGTGGACCTACAAATCCTTCCAGTCTTACTCATCTCGTGTGAGGGATTTTTCTCTTGAGGGGAGAAAACAACCCTCTGTCATGAGGCAAGGCAAGTTAGCGAGTGGGAAAGGATCCAGAGATGTTAGAAATTCTGCCCTAATTTATCCAGGCCTTTGGGCTGTCACTGCGATAAGCGCAAACTGAAAAAACAGTTTCCAAAAATGGCTTGACGTGTAGCTATTCTGTGAACTCCATTCCAGAAGCTGATATAAATGTAATGGAAGGTGAGATCATGTCATTTACAAAGAGGCTTTTACAAATCATCACCATTTCCTGGGTAAGTATTGCCCTGAGAGTTTTTTCATGTTACAGTTCATGATTTTAATGCTTCGCTTCACTTGGTCGGAGATCTTTCGGGGATTTATACACTTGCTGGACTTGGATGCTGTTTACCTCAAGCTTTGAAGGAATTCCAGAGGGTCTCCTGGTGTAAGGTAATTCAGGTTTGACTGCATGGGAAACGTGCAGACGTTCCTCATCGCTGGAAGGATCAGTAGTTTGCGATGAAACCTTCTTAGTCAATCTGAAACCTGGAAGAACACTTCAGTAGTGTTTGCTGTCGTCAGGCCTTTTGCAGGAACCAAAAGGAAGTTCTCTGTTAGTTATATTTAATTTTGCACTGGGAATTAGAAGAATAAAAATTGAAACAAAATAAACTAAAGCAAATTTAGGAAATTTATTTAAGATCTTCTTCTGGTGACAAGATTTCCAAATAGCTGTTTTGGGAAAATTATTATTAAACCTACAAATTCAGGAGCTGTAAAGCAATAACATGACTCAAAATTTTAAGTAGTGCTCTTTATCAGTTCATTCACCTTGTAATTAAGTAATGGTAAGCAAAGCACAATAATTAAAAAAAAAAGGGGGAAATGAACAAATTCAGCCATTAGTTTTATTAGTAAGTGTCGGTGGCTTCTCTGGAATCTAGTCAATAGTGAGGAAAAGTGTGAGCAATTGCTGCCAGCACCCCAGAGTGTGGCCAGTACAGATCAGTGGGGGTTTCCCTTTGAGTTTTGTTTGAGTGTGGCTGTACTGACCTTAGTTTTACATGGAAAGCTCCCTATGAAGTGCTGTCTGTGCAAATGAATGGCAGTGTTATTTCTTACCACGGAGGATTAAACGTCTTGGTCCTATCCAGCCTTCTTCAGAGCCAAGGAGTGATGCTGAGCTCTCAGAGCTTTGTAGCATTTCTCGACTTTTAAATCCTCTGCTCTTAAATTCTAGTATCTCATCTGATGTCATTTCTGATGTATTTAAGAACTGAGTTTCCTTCCGTTCAGATTTTCTTGGATGGAGTCAGAGTGTGGGTGCAGTTCTGTAATGTTGGATACTGCTGGTAAATGGTTGGCTTATTGCATACCGAAAGCCTTTTCCTGAGGGTTTTAGAGGAAAATAACAATTCATGGCAACATGAATGAATGTTCCAAAATACCAGCTACTAGAACTAATGGTTAAACATTCCTATGTTAAAGCTGTTAACAAATTTATGTCATGAAATTAATCTGCTTCCTTATGGGAAAAAGAATCTTCCAGTCACAGGCGCATCAAGAAGAACTGAAATGATTTTTCTTGCTTAGAATAATGCCATATTTTCAAATTATGCTTTCATTTCACCAGCGAGCGTTGGCATCAGTCATATATCCTAGCCTTGCTTTGTAAAGCCTGTGGGAAGGGATTGAACACCAGGAACTTCATGCAGCTCAAACTTTAAAAACCCAAACCGTTCCTGTTTGTAGATCTCCAGGGACTTTGGTATTCTTGCAGGGATCTTCTGAAGAGCGGGAGGTATTTCAAACCCCACAAACGGGGCAGCATGAATTGGCTGCAGGGCAGACCCTAATGCTGGTGGCTGTTCCGCCACCGCTCCTGGGCTGCCTGTGCACACAGCACTTGGGTGGAACTGTAATGCCATCAGAAGTCAGATACATTCTTGGCATTAATCGCAAAAATTGATGCTTGGTACCTTTTTGCATTGTTAGGGACCAGAACTTTGCTGGACAAGTGCTGTTTTTCATCCCTTTGCCATTTCTGAAGTACCCTTCCTTACCGAGTGAAGTTGCCAGAGAAGGAAAAGCAAAATCCTTCCCTCTCCTTGACTGCCTAAAGAGGCAATCGTACAGTCCTAAAAATAACCAGGGAATCCGAAAGAGAAGTCTTGGTGAAATTCAGGCCCTCCCTCGGTGGGAGTTCTGCCATGAATTTCAACGAGTTCGGGACTTCGTCTGATGTGGTGGCCAGCTGCTGAAGCGGAGTTGCTCCTGGGCGGCTGTGCCAGCTGCCTCTTGCTCTGTTTCCCAGAATAACCACTTCGATAAGGTATTTACCACTTACAAATAAGGACTAGGTCCTGTAGCGAGCACTTCACCTTACAGAGGAGCTGTCATTTAAAAACACCCAGCAAATGCTTTCCTGAAACTTTTGGTGGGGGTTATTTTTAGCTGGTGGTTTAAGATTGATGATGACCCTCTAAGAAAAAGGCAAATTTAAAAATGCCGCTAGGGAACAACTGCTGTCCTTAAAGTAGTGAATGTTCTGTGATTCTTATTTACCGTCTAAGCACTGACATTATAACTGGTAGGTGCAGACGATCAATTAATTTTTAACAAATGAAACTTCTAGAAGATAATTCAGTCTTGGAAGAGATGGGGTTATGCTTGCTTCAGTCCAAGTAGAGCTGAATGTGGACCCTCTAGCTGGACTGATCCCATGGTCACGAGGCCAACCGACAGAATATCACAGGGCTCCTTGAGGCTACCGCAGCGGCGATGTCCCTTTTGGAAACAAAGGCTGAGTGTCCCGATTAATTTGCTTCAGTAAAACCTATTCAAGCTGAAATATATGTGGATACTTCACACGCTTTGCAAGATCGGGGCTTTAGCATAGACTTTGCAGTTTAGGTTCATTCTTTCCCAAAAATTATTCTTTTTAGAGCCATTTGCTCTCTAAATGATGGAGAGTTGCTTCTGTCCTATGCCCTCCCATCTTCTTTCCCCCCCCCTTCCAAATTACTGTTTTGCAGCCAAAATTGTGAGGCGCTATGTGCGATGACGATGAAACCACTGCCCTTGTGTGTGACAACGGTTCCGGGCTTTGCAAAGCTGGGTTTGCAGGAGACGATGCCCCAAGAGCTGTATTTCCATCCATCGTTGGACGTCCTCGCCATCAGGTCAGTTGGTACCAAAGCAGAAGTGCTGTCTCGTTTGGGTGGTTGTTTTGGGTTGGTTTTGGGTTTTTGTGGGGTGTTTTTGGTGGTGTGTTTTGGTTTTTTTTTTTTTTTTTGAGACTTTAGACATGGCAGTACTAACGCATCAGATTTATTCAGGCGAAACTCCCATCGGCCTTTGAAGTTTAGCTTGTTAAGTACGGGAGGATTGAGCTTGCACACTTTTAATACCACGAGCTAAACTCATTGATCCTTTGGAAAAGGTGTTATTCAGCTATAAAATGTTGACTATAAAAGAATATGAGTGTTTTAATGATATTAAGGTGTCCTATGGAAAAAGAAAACCCAACCCAACTTGCTGGATTAATTGATACAAAGAAGAAAGATAGGCAGAACATTTCTAGCATGAGAAACCAAATGAATAATAGTGACAAGTTCCTCTTCTTGTTCCATTAAGCAACAGTATGGCCCAATAAACTCCCAAAAAAGGTCTCTAGCACATCACTGTATCATCTCAAACAGGACTGGAAAGGATAAATGAGGCTTTTCTTGACCTTGGAAAGGGTCTTTCTGCTTAATTAGTTTCCCAACAGCTCCTTTATAAATAGAAGATGGAGATTTTTGTTCATTTTATTCATATCTGAGTCAGATTTTAATTTTTTAAGCTGCAAAAACCCTTCCCTGATGTTCTGTGTGTTCTTTTGCTGAGCTAAAGAAGCCTGGTTTGTCAGGTGTAAAATACTAAGCATTTTAAGGAACACATTTTGAACACCTCTATGAATTGTTGAAGTTGACTATCAGTTGTTGAAAACGTTCATTCTTTAACCTCTCAAATTGTTGATTGTCTTTTGGTGTGTCATTTTGCACAGTTAAGCAGCTCAGCAGCTGTGTTACTGAATCCATGAGAAAAATTCACTATTTTTATGCTAGTTGGTGAATAATACCTTACCTCGTATGTTGTTATACTATTTGGGGCAATCGTGATAGGCTTCCTACTGCAAACACAATAAACTTATTAAAACTATTATTTAATAAGTGAGTTTTCTTTTAGAAAATCAGTCTCTGCTTTATATAAATTAATGCTTTTTTTAAAAATCTGTATTTTTTCAAAACCGTTTCACCTCCAGCAAGGGGGAATCTCACTGTTTAAAGGCAATAGTGGAAGTGCCTAGAGAGAAAGGGCGCCAACTATATAAAGTAAATCTAAGGAGATTATATCTTTTACACCTGTAATTCCTTCCCTTCGTTCGTTTGTGCAATGACGAAGGACTCATCCCTTGTGGAGAACCACGAGTTTGCTGATGCCTGCCTTGGCTGGGCTCCTGCGTGGGCATTAGCTGCAGTGTGAGATACCTTCTTTCCTTTTTGAAGCTGCCTTTGCTCTTCCTGGGGGGTTGATAGGAGATGTTAGTACAGAGCAGGTGGTTACCAATAAATTCGCATTTTAGTTCCTTGCGCGTTTTGGGGCTACGTTCTGGAACAGCAGTAGCGGGTACATATTAAGTTTTAACTTACAAATTATATTCTATCCCTAATGTGCATGATATACTGCACTAATATTAGAATAATATGCTTTGCAGGGTGTTATGGTTGGAATGGGTCAAAAAGACAGCTACGTAGGGGATGAAGCACAAAGTAAAAGAGGGATCCTGACGCTGAAGTATCCCATTGAGCATGGAATCATCACTAACTGGGATGACATGGAAAAGGTGGGTGTTTATTTGTAACGTAATTTTGTTGAGGCATCATCTTACCCAAGACACACAATTTGCCATTAACCTTCTTGCAAACCAAAGGGAAAATTCTTGACGAATTTGTAATCGCAGTATAGGTAAAGGGAGAGTGCAGTGTGCGAGTACAGGAGTTGATCAGGTCTTGGCACTTCCGGAATTACTATGCTGTGAAAAAGTAAATGCTTATTACTCATCAGATTTGGCCGTATGTTATAGAAGTATTTTATCCTTTACATATGCTGCTTTCAGTCTTGAAGTTCATACTGAGGCAGAATGTTTGGCAATGATAGAAAGTAGCTAAAGTAAAAAAAAAAAAAAAAACTCTTTGTGATTCATCAGAGGTGAATTGGAGCAATACCAAAGAAAAACTGTGAGGTGGAGGGGTGATTTTTTTTTTTCCCCCTCAGTACTTGCCTACGTGACCAAGACAATGGGTGATGCCCACATCTTGTATTGCACATGACATTCTCACTGTCAATTAAAGAGGAAAAGAAGACAGATTGGGGCTTCCTGTCCCTGTACTAATCCTTTGAGACCGGGATATTTTTTTTTCCTGAAGCATGTTTTTCTGTTGCCAATTCCAGTTAGCTTTCAACGTCTGGATGGCGAGAAGGATTCTTTATTCCCTAGCAAGCCCGACTTTCTTGGCACGAGGTCAGCGCAATGACCTCTTTGTGAAATGGCCCTTTAAGGACGTCCCAGACCAGGCACAGGCGATGAGGTGTGCTCGTGGGAGAAGCTGGAGAGGCAGGAGGGGTCCTAAGGGCTCTCACTCTGCTAAATCCCCCTGACATCCCATATGTCCTGGTCTCTTCAGGAAGCATCTGAGCCTGTATGTGGAAATATTGTCCGTTGTCTTTAAAGAGGGGATTGCAGTTTAGTCCCTTGTCGTCTCCAGGTGGAATGGTTTGGGAAGAAAACTCCACAAGCAAATGCTTCTAGTAATGTTTTCCTGTGGAAAATACCACTGAAAGGAAGACCCGGGGCTGGTGGTGTTCTGTACTCATGCTTGCCGAGAGGAGGTGTATACAACTATAAGACGTACATCTGAAGTCAGTTATTCTGTCATATTCATGAGCCCAAATTGATAAGCACAGAGTGTTCCAGGTGAAGAGACCAAAATGGTTACAGGAGCAAAGGGAGTTCCTCAGTTCATATTTGGAAATAAATTGCCCACCTACTCCTCTAGATGGAAGCACAGTATTTGTGTTTCATTAGCGCCCGCCTTGCTGGGAGGACGACTTGTTGTTTCTGCAGAGTAGAAACTCTGCCTCGTGCATCCTCTTCTGTTGTTCGTCCTGCCAATTTTCCTGTTGTCTGCATTCAGCAAGAAATTATATTTCCCTGTAGGAAATTTAAAAAAAAAAATTGGAGGTTACTATTTTATGTTCTTCCCCAGTGACTGGTCTCGGCATCTGGAAATTGTCCTGTGTGTAACACATACTGGTGTGTGTTCTTTCTCTGGGTAATGCTGGATGCTAGAGCAGACTATCAAAATTCTGCTTAAGAAAATGAATTAAAGAAGGTAAAAAAGGTGGTATGTGCTTTACTGTAGTGTAAACTCATGGCTAGATTGATTGTTTGCAGGGTGTAAAGGGGAGGTTCAGGCTGGATATTAGGAAAAATGTCTTTCCTGAGAGAGCGGTGAAGCACTGGAAGAGGCTGCCCAGGGAGGTGGTGGAGTCACCATCACTGGAGGTGTTCAAGGAACATGTGGAGGTGGCACTGCGGGACATGGTTTAGTGGGCATGGTGGGGTTGGGTTGGTGGTTGGACTTGATGATCTCACAGGTCTTTTCCAACCTTAGTGATTCTGTAATGCGGTGGAGGCTTCAGGCAGTGCAGTAATTCAAATAACGGTCAGATACCCCATGGGTTCCTGTAGTTTGAGCTTTTTTTCCTCTTTGTCACTTAAACGGATGGAGGAATTACTTGTGGAAGTGCGTCCCTAGCCCAAAAGTACCTTCTTCTGACAGGCAGCTTGCAACATGCAGCAGCTGCAAAGATGCCCCAGCGCTGGGCTGTGCTCGGACTTCTGGCTGAGCCCAGGAGCAGAGTGGGACAGAAAGTGGAGGCTGCTCTCAAGTAAATGAGCAACAAAGAAAAAAGAAGGATGAGAGAAAGGCAGCGGGAGGGAAGAGACGAGAAACAGCGTTGCTAACTTTTGTGATGATTGCAAACAACAAAACCCCCTTTTTTTTTTTTATATATGGGCTTCCCTGATTCAATGATATACCTCAACTTCCCCTGAAGCTCTGTAACGCGCATGCGCGCACGCACGCTCTCTTATGGCTGAGACAGGTTCTGAAATGCAATTCCTAAAGTTTTGATGCTAAGGGAATATCTTTTGTATATGTAGATATATTCCCCACCCCAGGATTTTTAAACCAATTGCATGATTGTGATCCAAACGACGAATTTCTTTCCAACACTTGGAAATCGTACTGCTAAAAGCATCACGATGTAGAAGAAACAAGAGAATTACTGGGTAACGTGCCAAAAATGGGACAAAGGCATACCAGTGCAGTGCCCAACCATCCACGCCTTACAAAAAGAGGGGGGTCACCAAAAGATTAGGCTGAGTGTGCATGTGTGCAAGAGAAAGCGAGAGCGAGGATGCTGCAGGATGTGCAGACATCCGTGTGAATGGAGGAGGAGAACATGTTGGGCGATGAAACGAAGCATTCTTCTTCTCCTGTGCTTCGATTCACAATATTCAAATTGGGACTGCTCTGTTTTCCGCTGGATAATAATACAGGGCATTGTACATCACTGTTAATTTGTTCACAGCAACTGAGCTGACAACGTATGGGAGGGAAAGCGTTGGGATGGAGCATTTTCTGGCTCTGGCGATGATGTAAATGTTTAATATAAGTGGTGGAGTAATTCTTCCTCAGTAATTGCTCTTTGCTATTGTGTTTGCTGCTTACATTTAATTCTCATCACCTATAAAATCCAACACTGAACTATTTTTGTTTCTTGTAGAATATTAATATTAATATCCATTAACATTATGGTTATCATTAGGTCGAACCTAATGGGCTGTACAGTAACTAATCGTGCCTGGATTTGAGGATTAACCTGCAAACTGCCCGAGGTTTAGGCAGGGTCCTGCTTTACGAGTCCAGGTTTGTTCCTCACTGCTGAAGCCGCCAGCACTGCGTTAATAACGTAAGCACAGAGGTTTCCTTCACTTCCCTCAGTTCTTTCCTGTCTGGAATGGCAGTCTTTTTCTTCTTATAGCTGATTTAGATTTTTAACTTTTACATGATTACTTTCTGTTTTATTCAACTTCTCCCTGTATTTGTATTCTAAACCTTCAAATAGAAGATGGGCCGGCATCCCAAGCCCCAGTTCTGGAAACATCTGGTAATTTTTTTTAGGGGACTGAGATGTAACTGGAATTTTTTTTAGGGGTGGATGATTTTCTTAATAATTCCAGCTCTGGACAGCTATTGACTTTGTAGGTGCTTCGGATTTAGATAAGATCTTTTTTCCATTTAAGTTCATTTTGGAGCATAATAGTACTTGCTTCTACGATATTAATCAAGTAAACTTACCCATAAAACTATCCTGGTGTTTTGTGCTCAGAAGTAAACTTGTTGGGTGAGGCGAAGCTGGAATATGATTAAAAATAGAAAAAAAAGAAGTAAGGGTAGGAAAGAATTGAACAAGAAGATAAGAAATATTTCATCACATTGCTGTGAACAGTCTGGCATCAAGAAGAAAAATCCCTTCAGTTCCTCACAGCCATCGGCCTCAGACAATCAAAGCCAACGTTGTTTGATACAGGTGGCACCTTCCAACATGAAAAAATACGACAGTACTTTATAGACTGTGACTAAGAAATTTAGTTACTCTACAGTGAGTGAGAGTTTGATTCAGGATTTCCTGGGTGAAATATCTGTGGCATAAAGGGCCTTTTGCTTCTGTGGAAATAATTAGATTTCTAAAGAGCATCTTGGCAATGACTTGCAACTGGATCAGTCTCCGAGCAGCTTGGAGTGGAGAAGTCTTTCCAGGTCTAACAACTCAGTGCTTGGCTCAGCTTCTGTATCAGAGCACTGCAGGTGGGAACTAACCGGTGCCCCTGCTTAGAAAGGATGATCTATATTCTGTTTAGGGAATCCGAACTGGAAGGAATCCTTTGTGTAGGTTATATTCTGTTGTTACTTACAGTAGAAACCCAACGGTTTTGATTCTAAAACAGAGTTGAATTTGAGAGATTAGTTCTTGCACGCTTTCTGTCTATTTTTTGGTTTTTTACAGACATATTAAATCACTCAGACTGTACTTGAAAAGCTTTCTGTGTAGTTCTGTGGACAGAACAAACGATTTTCAGAACACTTTTCTAAAGTGATTTTCATTTTTAGATTTGGCATCATTCTTTCTACAATGAACTCCGGGTCGCGCCGGAGGAACACCCTGTCTTGCTGACCGAGGCCCCCTTGAATCCCAAGGCCAACCGTGAAAAAATGACTCAGGTAATTGTCTGAATGTTGTGCCGCAGATCATTTCTGCATGGAAGCAGCTAAAAATGTAAATAGTCCTGGGTATTCAACTTTCTTCTTAATCTGGGAGATAATCCCTTAAGGGTTAACGTGGGTTAGCACGCTGGCTAAGCCACGGGGAGAGAGCAAAAGCTTCCGCTGCTAACGCAAGTTCTCTGGATGGCCCTAAAATGTTTCGTACTTGTGTGCGGCAGTGAGATATATGGAACTAGCCTCTTAAAAGCTCAAAGTAATTTTCTTTGTTCACAAGACTGTGTGTGTGCTTAGTTCTGGAAGCAGGAAAGCTGGAGGCTAAGGTGGCTTCTGATGCTGAGTTTCGGTGTGTAGATAATGTCAATCCTGGATTCATGTAATTTTTTGGGTGGAGTTATGAGTCATTGATGTATTTAAATCTGAGGTTTGCAAGCGCTGTAACATGGGTCATGTACCAGCTGAATAACACTTCTGTGTGAGTTTTGGATCAATGACGCCTTTCATGCCCCTACCTCTGGCCACCAAGAGTACTCAACTTGTAGTAGCCCAACTCCTCAGCTCATGCTGTACCAGTTCCTGCTTTCTACCCCAAAGACTGTCGCTTTATCAACATTTTTGCATCAGACAAAATGCTAGTTATCGTATCAGAACTATGTTTTTTTGAGGATTTGAATAAAGATGTTTGAAAGCCATCATGCAGACGGCTTTGTGGAGCTCCCAACTGGAGCACCTCTTCGGCGATCAGGGGAAAAGCATTCAAAACTGGAGTCTTTGTGCTGGCTTGGGAAAATGGGTTGTCTGAAGCATTCAAACTTAAATGATGCTTTGCTAAACATTTTTGCCTATGACATACCCAGTCTGATTTAGCAAATTCAGATCAGAGCCAAAAGTCGACCGCTGAAGTTTGTATATTTTAGAGCAGCCTTCTGGCCTGAAGTCCACATTATAAATTTAGCCAGTGATGTAACCAGAAGTAAGTGTGATTTAAATACAGATATAGATATAAAATCACCTGGGAAAATTAGATGTGGCTCTGCACTTCCCTTTGTGCCCACTTTTGGCATATATTTAACGGGAAGATTATGCATCAATTTAGCAACAGTGTAAATAAACTAATTAAGTAGTGAGCTTGACAGCATGCATTACTGGGAGAGAATACGACTGGGAGATAATAAACAACAACAGAGCGTAAGAAAAGCCTAGTTTATAACAACCAGGAAGTGTGGTTCATACAGTAGACATGTCTAGGACTGTTTCTTTGTCATTATACTGTAATGATAAATGCTGTTTTCAAGATTGTTTAAAGGCTTATTGTTTATTACTGATTGCATTAAATTCATTACCTTGATTAACTATGAAATATCGGTAATTTGTGTATTCTTTAATTGAAAGCATACTTTTCATTAAAAGTAGACTTCATTGGCAAAAGTATTAGCTTATGAAATCCAAAGTTTAAGTTTAAGTTTAAACCCCTGGATACAATGGGGATGGTTGAGTCACCATCCCTGGAGGTATTTAAAAGACGTGTGGATGAGGCGCTTAAGGACATGGTTTGGTGGTGGCCTTGGCAGTGTTAGGTTTACGGTTGGACTCGGTGATCTTAAGGGTCTTTTCCAACCGAAATGATTCTGTGATTCTATGAAACGTGGTCACTGCGCCCCCATGGGTGATGGAGTAGCACTGCCTAGGGTAGGTGGCACTGGTTTGAGAAAGGATACAGCGCATAGGGTTGTCCAGAGCGTGTTAGTTCACTGTGCGCCCTTAATGGTTTTCCTTAGCAGAGCTCCAGTGGAAGTCGAGCTGGAAACAAATGTTATTCCATCTGCTCAGATAAAATTGCAGTGTATCTGACAAAGGAGATGGAGAGAACTGGAGCTTGTTAGAGTAGAGGAGGTGGGGGATGAGACAAGAGAACGTAGTTAAGGTCACCATAAAGAGAAAAGATAAACTGTTGTGTTTGCTGGGGGGGGCAGAATGAGATGTAATGGGTTTAAACTAGACCAAGTGAGGCTTTAGCTAGACACCAAGAAAACCCTGATTAATAGTAAGTACAGTGTATCGCTAGACTGGTTTGCTGGAGGAATCTGTGGGTGCTCCAGCAGAGGAATTTCTGAGATAGAACCAAAGCTGTGTCAGGAATGGTTGATTCCTCCTTGAGATGGGAATAGACAGATTATTCCTCGTGGCTTCTTTCAGCTGTGTCTTCTATAAATTTTTTATATATGTGTGTGTGTGTGTATATATATATATATATATATATACACACACCTCCTTAGATTGCTGCATTGTTGCAGTCCTGCCATC
This sequence comes from Gavia stellata, assembly GCF_030936135.1. Classification (NCBI taxonomy): domain Eukaryota; kingdom Metazoa; phylum Chordata; class Aves; order Gaviiformes; family Gaviidae; genus Gavia; species Gavia stellata. Next base: position 3,353,915 of record NC_082610.1, read on the forward strand.
AGGGTAAAAAAGTTACCCCAAGGTGTCATCTTCAATTAATGTTATCGGTAAATATCTGACCTAGTCTGAGGTTAATGGAAAGATATCCACTGGCTTCAGTGATTTTTTTTTTTTTTTTTTTTAAATGAAATCCTACAGAAGACATAACGTGCTGTTCACAGAAGAACCACGGTTCAGGAGGGGACTCTGGAGTAGCAACTGGCGGTATTCATTAAAAAAAAAAAAAAGTACTGTATCTTCAGTTACTCTTATGTGTAGATCCTAAAGGTTTTCAAATTCTTCATTCCAGATTATGTTTGAGACGTTCAATGTGCCAGCCATGTACGTAGCGATTCAGGCAGTGCTCTCTCTGTATGCATCTGGAAGAACGACTGGTGAGTCTTTCTGGGAGTTGTATTTTCTACCTGTCCTTCTCTCGTGGATGTATATGCACATATGCACACAGAGATATATGTTGATTACGGTGCACCAGCTGCGTATTAAGAAGAACTGATAGCCATATGGAATCGGAATACTTCCCACCATGCTGTGCAAGTACCTCTTTGTTGTTTTCAACTTCATGGCAGGTATGGGTGTAGATTTATGACTTCCCGTTTCAAAAGCTCAAGTGGCTACAGCTCAACTATATGAACAGATGAAAGATGATACGGTTTGATACTGCCCTTAGTTGGCACAGCATAGAGAAGAGGCTGTATCTTAACTAGATTATTCCAAACCCGTGGTTCCTTCTTACTTTAGACCTACCTCTATTGTTAAGCTCTATTCCCAGTAGGGAGAAAAAAACCAACAACAAAAACCATTTAGTAGCTAAATGAAAATATTTCATTTAAATGTTGAATTTCCATCACCTAATGATGTCTGCTGTTAAGCCATGATTGGAATTAGCATGGAGGTCTCTTCTTATTGCCATTTAGAGTCTGATCGAGCATTGAGGTGATAAATTACTTCTTAGCAACCCTTGCGTCTTCATATACTTTGAAAAAAATTAAAAAACCATCTGTCTTTGTAGCCTGATGCCACAATAAAATTTTGTATAAACAGCTTGCCAGTTTACAGGAATGACAATTGTCATAAATACTGGTTTTATGTTTAAAATTCAACTATTTGTATCCGTGTTTGGTATCAGAAATGCTTTATTCATTTTGAGTGGAAAACATGTGCTTCATTTCCTACCCAAGAATATAAGTAACATGGCTGTGCACAGATAAACCGTTGTTATATTTTCCTTAATGGAGTGGTTTATTTTAATGGCAGATTCAAATTTTTAATTTTATAGATAGATTTTTATTTACAGTTTGTACATTATATCATGTTTGTAAAGTGCTAGGGGTCATCTGAAATGAAAGCCTCTGCATCCATACAAGATCATTATTGCTAGCATGCGTTCAGCAAGAACAATACAATCAAACTGCCAAATGTTACATGTCTTTTTTTCCCCAAATGCAGTTGCTGTTTAGTTTATGCTCACTCTCAGTGAGCAGTTCTTTAGTTATAGAAATGACAGAAGCAATTGCCATGTGAACACCTTTGTTGTTGCATGTTTCAGTTGAGAATACAAGTATGCGGAGACCCTGTATTGGTGGGAAATAACCAGCTTCTCCTTTTCTTTCACTTTCCAGGAATAGTTTTGGATTCTGGGGATGGTGTCACACACAACGTGCCTATCTATGAAGGCTATGCCTTGCCTCATGCCATCATGAGACTCGATCTGGCAGGCAGAGACCTGACTGACTATCTCATGAAAATTCTTACGGAGAGAGGCTACTCTTTTGTCACCACTGGTAATGAGCTGAGCTTTGCATGCACTTTGCACGTGTTTGCTCTGGTAGATGTCTTACTATGCAGGGAGCGCATACCTGGCGAGATGCATCAAAATCCCTATTGCTAGGTTGGCCTGGGTAAAACAGTTCATGGTGGCTAACGGGATGCTCCTGACTTTGCCTTTCAGCATACATGTTGAACATCAAGGTCAAGGATGCCACCTCATTAGGAAATTCTAAATCACTGGTAAATTTAAGGGGTTGTTGTGCTTTGATCATACCTTTTCCACAGACAAAGGAGCAAAGTTAGTAGCTGGCAATGGATCAACCTCTGGAGATTTGATCAAGGTTTTGTGACATAGACATGTGAACGTTAATCTTTACAGTATTCTGCGGTGCAATGTATCTTTTATTTGCCAGCGAAGGACATTTGGTAATGCAAAGGGAAAGTAATGTTGTTGAGACAACAGGGAGGTCAGAATCCAATGAACCATACGACCGTCATGAACTCAGGGAAATGTGCGTTAGAAAATCTGTATCCTAGCTGTCGTACCGTATGTTGATTAAAAACTTGTTGGCTGCCTGCAGCGGAACGGGAGATTGTGAGAGACGTCAAGGAGAAGCTTTGCTACGTGGCTTTGGATTTTGAAAATGAAATGGCAACTGCTGCTTCCTCCTCCTCTCTTGAAAAGAGCTATGAGCTTCCTGATGGACAGGTCATCACCATTGGAAATGAACGGTTCAGATGCCCAGAAACTCTCTTCCAGCCATCCTTCATAGGTGGGACAGGACTTTTCTTTCTAGGGACTTGACAGAGAATGAAAGGAACTACTTAGAAAGTATAGACAACCTTCAGCTGTAGGAACTGAGGTATTATTCTCAAATGTCCTTAGGAACAGGCAGCTTCTGCTGACTTAATCAGCTCTTTAGAAGTTATGAACACTGCTGCTACAGCTGCTGGACAAGAAGACGCCTGTCAGTTTAGAAATACCCAAATACTAAGATGATTTCAACCTCTTATAAATGCAGTAGAGTTTCTAAGGTGATGTTTTAGAGTACTGTCAGAAGATCATGCCTTTTATCTTGACTCACTGATACATAACTGCACAGTGCTGCTTATGTGGGTTCTTTATCTAGACGCTGCTTCCATTTATCATTTTACTATATTAATCTGTAATTTAATCATACAAAATCAAATTGTACATTATTTTCCAGTAGTTTTACCTGTAGTGTTAAAATTCCCATTCTATCCAGTGGATGACTGATACTTTGTGTGGTAACTTGTAGTGCCCTCACAAATTTCCTACTTTCCACTTAAATTCCAATCCTGAGGACTGAGCAAAACGGCTGCAGGCAGTTTGGCACGATTTCCATTAAACTAAATGGTGAAGCTAGCTACGTTTGTACGTAGAAAGGAAACTATTCAAGCATTCATATAGCTCCAAGGTCTGTATTTGAACGTCAGCAGGAGTGATGTTCAAATGTTCTGTATTCGAACATCAGCAGGAGAAATTATCTTTAGAAGATAGAGGGGTTTCGCTGCCAGAAGTGTATTGGGGATCACAGTTGGTGCTTAACAACGCGTGGTTTCAGAAACGTAGCGGTGGAAATCAGGATTCCCTGGATCACAGATCTTCGTCAAAATGTGTGTGTTAAGCTAGTTAAAAAGTCTAGTACTTAGAGTCCTGGGAATACAGGTTGAACTTTATCTGGTCTGTTCCTTTTCTTTAGCAAATAATAGTACCAGAAGTCAACTTCACTATAGTGGCATTCACATTAAACCACCACCTCAAAAGCAAGGTAGCTTACTGAAATGCCAAGTGGGCTTCTATTTCTAGCTAACAGCATCATGAAAGATTCTAAAAATGGCAAACTATTGCAGTAACACCTCATTTTAAATTTTTCCTTAAATAATGTTAATTTTTTTTATTACTTGAGGAAGTAAAAAACCAGTATGAAATTATAACAGGGATCTTTCTTCCTCCCAAGTGTATTTTGCTTGTATAGTTACTATGCTGAGATGACAAAGAAGGTGAGGAGTATATCCTGTCTTTCTCCTTACTCTCCTAAGCATCACATAGCTTTTTTTTTTTTCCTGGAGTTTTCTTAAGGGAGACAGCTTGGACTAGTGAGCCTTTCCTTCATTTTAACAGTAAGCAAAAGAAGGGAACAAAGAGAAATAACACGGTGAAACTTCTTTCCACTCAGGGATGGAATCTGCAGGTATCCACGAAACCACTTACAACAGTATTATGAAATGCGATATCGACATCCGTAAGGATCTCTATGCTAATAACGTCCTCTCTGGAGGAACCACGATGTATCCTGGGATTGGCGATCGTATGCAGAAAGAGATTACAGCTTTGGCTCCGAGTACTATGAAGATTAAGGTAATTTTGAACACCTGCACTTACAAAAGAAGCTTTTGTGGGAAAATTAGATCTTGCAAACAAATCAAAATGTCCATAAGAGAATGTCCAGGCCTTGCATCCCAAGTCTTGATGTTAGGAGAGCCTTGGACAGCCTGCTTAATTTATACCTCTTTTCTTTCTACCAGCCAAAGCAGAATTAAAAGAGGGATTTGAGAATAAAAATGGTTGCTGAAGCCATGGGAGTTGATGAGGTCATTTTGAGAAAATGTGAAACAACAGTTAAGGAAGAGAGTTCTGTGGGATTCTCAGTGAAATAGGGCTATGAGGGAGAAAAGGGCTACTTGAAAGACACCACAGAACAAGAGAGGTAGGGATGAACCTGGAGAAGTTGGAGCTGTACGTACTAAAGGGGGCATGAACAACTCCAGAAGATACCGGCAATATTATCGACTTCAAGGCTTAGCTATCAGTGAAGGTCATTAGTGAAAAGGGTGAAAGAATAAATCCAAAATCCAAGCAGCGTGCAAAGTCTGCAGCTTGTTAGCTTTTTGAAAGGACCCTTTTGGCTTGGACTCAAGACAACATATAGAGAAACAGAGAGGCCCTTTTTGTCAGGCAGCAGACGGCGTGTTGAACGGGCATGGCACGGAGTGGCAGGAGTGGAAACAGGAGCACGCAGAAGCAGGGGTATATCCAGTGTATTTTAACAATTCAGTGGCTAAGGGGGAAATCGGCAGGAGGTCTTCTGGCTCTACATCTAGTGCTTAGCTAGATGTAGCTCAACATTTTGGGTTTTTTTTTAATGTAAAAGAATTCCTTTATCCTTAAAAAAAACCACTCAGACCAATCTGTGTAATGTTGCCCCAGTGGTCTTTATTTATGACCAAATTAGGTTAATATTTAAAAACTTTAATTTTCTTTCCTATATGTTTATGATTTTTTGGTAGCTGTGTTATGGCCCTTTGCAGATATCCCATAGGCTGCCATATTTGTCTGCTCATAGTAACATTATAGTATCTCTATCATCTTGAGGTGGAAGACAAAATACGGCAGCCTTTCTAACTCTTAGGTGCTTTACTTCATTGGAGCTGTGCTTTCACGATGAAAAGATTTTCATCTAGTTATTTCATCCAAAGAGATGTTTACTGGGTTGTCTGCTTGTCGCTTTACTTACAACAGATTGTACTTCTCTTCTAGATGATTGCACCACCAGAACGTAAATACTCTGTCTGGATTGGGGGTTCAATATTGGCATCTCTGTCCACTTTTCAGCAAATGTGGATCAGTAAAGATGAGTATGAGGAAGCTGGCCCCTCTATTGTCCATCGCAAGTGCTTTTGAATACTTCCATTGTGTACTGTCAGTGATAAGCAGTGCTGTTTCTCTACACATCACCTGCCCTCATTCACCTCTGAGGGTGGTTTGGCTTTCTTCCACATGTTAAAAAACCACACTGTATGGATGTTATACGAATTAGGAAATGACTTCTAATTTTTGATGCTAAAATGAGACTAACGTTTCAGTGATGGGTGTTTTCCAAGATTAATAACAGTAGTTATACTATACGTTTTTATAGACCTCCCTTCCTCCCGCATTTGTAAGTGGCGTACGGCCATCCGGGAGGTGACGCACAATGTTGCCGTGTGTTAGTCTCTGCTAATCGATGCTAAGTCTGAAGTATGCACATAAGCAACTCTTTCTAACTCAAACATAACACAAGATTTAGGTACCAGAGAAGGCTTCTTTTATGCAGTTAAGTGGTACGCAGGATTCTTGTAAGGGGGTTTATCTCACTGAGGATACAAGGGATTTATGCGGGTACCGATGTGCACCCGGGTACCAGCTCTTTCAGTAGAGCTTCTATGGATGTCTTTCCTTGGTATTCTGCAGTTGTTTGGCAGGAGACCTTTGTCTCCTTGTGACCACCACTCCCCATCAGTAAGGGGAGCTACAACAAGCTACAGTACTTCTGAACTTACGTGTAACAGGTTAATTTATTGGATGTATTACTGCTTTCTTCATCTCTCTTCCTAAGCAGTTAACTGATGTTTCATTTGCTTTTGCTATATATGTGCTATGCTAATCTAAACTAATGATTACAGAGTAAATAATAACCTTTTGAATATGTTATTGAAATACTCTGTGTTTAATGGATCAATAAAAGTGTAATTATCCATGTAAGGCTGCTGTGGCTTACATTAATTTCATAGTGACTTGTTTATCTGGTAAAGATAAAATAATAATTACTGATTTATATTTTAATTTTATTATGAAAATGTTTTCATTCCTCCTGAGTTTTCTAGCTAAGCAATTTTTAAATGAAAACAGAATTGTTTCACAGTTTCTATTTAAAAAAACACAACTTCCTGGATGACAAATTTTCATAATGTTCTGTATGAAGGTTAGAGTCAGCTATGAAGATTTTACTGTTTCAGATAGCAGGGAAGTGCGTTCTATATGATTCTGGATGCCATAGACTTTGAATTGATGTCATGTCAGGCTTGATGTGCATTTCGCGCTTTAAATCAAACCTGTCAAGTTCTTACGAGGAAACACAACGCCCTCTTTCCAAAGACGGGGAAAAGGCATGAGCTGGATGTATGGACTGCTGAAAACGTATCTTGGGGGATGTTTTACTTACTACTGCGAGTTCCAACTCAGTTCCATCTCATTTCCTTACCCAAGTGATCCCTTAATGGTAAAAGCTGAAAGGTCTGTAAGGGAAGGATTTTCCAAAGGTCTGCTGTAGCTAGCACTACCTGATAAGTAAGAGAGATTGATCTTACCTTCATTCCCACTTTTGAACAGCAGTCTGTTCAAATTGCCAGTGTCCATGTCATCCCAAGCAAATGTACATCACTGCAAATTTCTCAGCCTCTGAATGAATTTCAGTTTATTATCTTGGTCTCTGCTTATGACTGCTCGCTGCTTAAGTTGATAATAAATCACTTACATATAGGAATAGCACTGTTAAGTGGCCTTATCACCTGCCTAAGTAATAGAAATTTAATTTTAATTTTGACCTCTTGTAGGTGTCACGTTCAAGACCATAAACCTAGGTACTCAGTTCTCTGGAACCGAGTTACCTTTGCAATCCCCTGTAGTATCAAAGCAAAATTCCATTCAATTTGCTAATAATCTACTTGTCCTTTTTTCAATATTAAAAATGAAGGATTTTGTTTAGATTTCCAATTTATTTTTTTAAATAATCTTTTCGGTATATACTTACAGCTTGTTAATCAGAAAAACCCCCGAAGTGTTTAAAAATGAGTATTTTTTGTAAGTGGCAAGGGAGGTACACATTTACAGCATTTGCATATAACTGAAAGAGTTCTTTGGGCTTTTCTTCTTCCCTCCCTTCCTCAGGTCTCCTTCTCTCATTCTCCACAACAAACTTCTCCTCAGTCCTTGGTTGGCATCTCTGGCTCCTGGCACAGCTGGGGCTGAGCCGCGAGCTCTCAATGGTTAGAATATGAATCCTCATCCCACAGCTGACTCCTTTTTCAGCGTGGAAGAGCATGATTATGCTCTGAATACCTCCCTAACAATCTGCATGTGGAATCTTATTCAAAATTAACATGCATTTTGAAAATAGAATTAATTATGCGCTAAGAGCAAATACAGATAAAAATAAGTGAAACTATTAAGCTGTTTGTGTGATTTGGCAACCCTCTGCTTCTCTGAGGGGAAATTGCCGCAGCCACTGTGCAAGTCCTGCTTTTCTACATGGGGTTGTATAGAACACTGTAGCGGTTGGAACCCAGAGTAGGGAATACCCATAGCCAAGAAAATAGTTGACAGTTTTCTCCAAACGCTCACCTGGAGTTCCCAACTACTCCTTGGTTGCCATTTCACTTTAAGATTCTCTTTAAACCCTTGGAGGTGTTAACGTTTATACTCAGTCATACCTGTGCATGTCTTACTCTGTAATCTGATGTGGAAAACTAGTATGGCTGATGATAAGTATCCTAAATTTGAAAGAGCTTCTACAGACCATGTCTGTGTAATATCAATAGTGCCAAACATGCAGAAGTCATCTGGTTCTGGAGAATGGCTTTGCGTTCCAGTTTTCTAATTTAGTAGCTTTTGCGTGCTTAATATTCACTCAGGTTTTCTTCCCTACAGCCATACAGGCCATAAAATCTTCTTTAAAAAACAAACAAACCAAATTTCTCCCATCTTTAGAAGTAAGGACTCAGAAGACACCTCCCCACTGAACTAATGTAGCTTGAGGCTCATGATAAATCATGGCTTTACCATATGACATCAAGAAGACCTCACGGGTGGAGGTAGTCCAGAAATTTTTTTATCTTAAGAGCAGATGAACTTGATAGAGAAAGAAGAAAGGTTGTCTTCTACAATGAGACTTTTAGGTAAGAGCTATATGTATTTTTAATAGATTCTATTGTTTCTGTAAAAAACATCAGCTTGTGGATGAGACGCTCCAAAGGTAAAACACTTATCTTGTCAGAAAAGTAAGACAACAAATCAAAGGCTACAAATAACTCTGTATGGCTGTGGGTGATCTCTTTTCTTCAGTCCATGATGGTGATTTAATCACATTTTTCTAAAGAGCAGGTATACTATTACGAAGCGAATTTGTGTCACTATTTTAATTCAAGGTAAGTGTATCAAGATCGTCTAACTAGAAGTTACCTTAAATCATTAAAATATTTGTGTCTTCAGAGCAGAAAGTGAGAGTTACTGTTATAAACTGTCAAGGTGAAGGGAAATTCGACAGCTTGCTCTGTACGGGCCAAGAGCGTGTCATATCCTCACTACGCACAAACTGATATGATGCAAAGGAAGCGTGTTGCATTTGTCAGAGTTTGTGGCTGTCTTGGAAATAGCGTCTTGCAGCAGAAATACTAATGGTAATGACTGTTCTTTGCCGATTTTTCTCTAGTTACGAAGATGTAAACTGTTCCGCATCAAGAGTGTGCCTTGCTGCTGGCCAAAGGTGTCTGGTGGGGAGCATAAGGTAAAGGTCAGGGACCTCCTCCTCTTCCCAAAGGAGAATCCTCAGCTACATTTGGATGGTTTGGGCAAAGAGTCTTCTCCAGCTTCAACAGTGAGCCATGTTCAGTTGCAGATGCTATGTCTTTTGGTTTTTTTGAAGGTATGATTTTTTTCAGTATATTTGCAAGGTAAAATTCTTCAAATTTTCAACATATGTTTTGCTTAAGGCCACATCCTTTTATTTGACCTTTATTAATGCAATCTTGTATCTTTTCAAAATATGCTCCGTAGAAGATCATTCTCCTAGCCTGTGTCTTTGATTATTTTACCTCTTTCCTTTATCCAAGAAATGTATGTCTTCACGTTCAAGAATCTTCCATAGCTTGAATCCCTTTCCTCTTTTTCCCTGTCAAATGGTTGATTTATGCTTCTGATCAGCTTCTCTTTCAAATGAAACATGCTGCTGTTCCCCCCACCCCGCGGAGCAGCTCCCTATAAACATCATCTTCACAATTTCAGTCCTTCTAAACGCTTCTATAAAACTTCACAAGGCTGTGATGCCTCTGAACCCTAACCAGAATTAGAAGCTCAGATGGTTTTCTATCAAATGTTGCCCTGCCTTTTGCTACCCCAATGTTACCCCTTTTCTTAGATGAAAAAGTTCTCATGAACTGGAACCAATTTTTGGGTTTTGTCTTTGTACAGCACCTTTTCTAATCAGGTTTTTGGCCTCAGCTGGGCAGCTGTGCGGTGTAGGTGTGTCAGAGTTACTGTGTGCTTCTGGGCTGTCCTTTCTGCACTCCTTAACCTTGTGGAAGTGGCCTGATTCTTTCACCTGCTCAATTTCTTTAACAAGTAATAGTATAAAATAGCTCTCAGTGTGTGAAGCGTTGTGTTCGAATACAATTCTTAAAGTTAAGGGTGCTTTTAAGTGAGAATAAAACTAGTTTTTTGGACTGATGATGTACTAGGTCTATACGGTGTCCTTGTGTAGCGTATGAGGTTCATCTCAGGACCCTGACACTTTTGGAGTCTTCAAGAAACTGTCTCTTATGTACTTTAAAATTTTCCAAGTTTTTCTGAACTTCACAGTTGCTTCATTTTAATTTAGTAATAGCTGTATAATAATAAGCTTTCATTAACATTCTCAGAATGGCTTTCCTGGAAACATGTTAAATAATGTGTCACTTCAAAGCAACCCCTTCTCCAGTATTCCCTTTAGCAAAGAAAACTGTCACCATCATTTAAATGTTTTTTGTTCTAAAGGGAAGAAAATCTACCCAATGCAAGAGTAAGCAGGTATTCCCCCTCATGCATTTTTTCCAAGGGGAAAGGTTTCTTTTGAGGGCTTTTCCCTCATTTTTGCTTCGAAGTTAGATGTTGCATCTTTGGTGAAATAATATTTTCTTGGAACTATAACCTAGGAAACTAGTGAACTCGGTATTAGGGTTTTGCTGACATTCTAAGAATCTCTAAATTCTTAGAGAGTTCAGATTCAGAGGCACTTTTTCTTTTAAACAAGAAATTCTGTTTTTAAAAGCAGTAGCATTTGGGAGAGACAAAATATGTGAGCACTTGGCTAGCTCCAAATTTCAAGGTAAATAGAGGCGAAATGGAAAATCCTGAAACTAATCGTTAACCTTTGATCAAAAAGTTTAATCGAGGATGGTGGGCTTCAAGAAGCGAACGACATCTGCTCTACCTCATGTATGCAGAATAGGGAGGGAAGAGAGAAAAGTGTATCGTGATGAAAGCAAATCACCTTTGTAGAAAGCTTCTTGAAATCACTGGGGGCACCATACTTGGGATGAACTGACCCTTTTTTCTATCTGGAAAGCTTTTAATGAAAGAGGAAAAGGACCTGGTGATCTTTTACTGCAAAGGTTAATAACATAAAATACTGATGAGCATTTTATCTACAAAGCAAAGCCTGCAGATCTCATTACCTGGCCCTCCTGATTGTGCATTCACGTCCAACGAGAGAAGTGGAAAATAGGTTTGACACATTTAGAGGATTATAGTGGATAGCATTCACATTTCTGATTCCATTCCCAGTGCACTTTTCTTGTTAATAGAAATATAAAAGACCACTGAGGTCATCCAGGCTGTCTCCCAGCGCAGGCAAGCTTGTTCACTCACCAGGCACTGACAGCTAAGAGACGTGTCTGACTGCAACGAACATCAAGGTGAGGGCAAGGTTTGAGTCCCAATTCATTGATTAGCAATTGCTGCAACTTGTCTTTTCCTTGCATCAGTTTTAGGCAAAGATCTTGATTTCTGTTGTGATCTATAGCTGGAAAATCTGGGAAGAGGAGCCGACTGTAGTAAGTGCGACAGCGTGGCCGAGTCTTCATCGCATCGTGGGTGGGGACCAGTCTATATCTACAGGGAAAGGAACTGCCTGTTCTGAGAAAAGTTATTCAAAATATGATTAAGGGCAGTTTGCAAAGCTTTGTACGGTGAAACCCACCCAAATTACATATCGCTCTTTAACTGGGCATTTCAGAAAACAGCAGTCTTGAGAGAAAGAAGACGAGAATCGTAATGCAGCAACACCAAGCAGTGAAAATTGCAAGCTTTGACATGAATTAAATTTGCAAAGGCAGAAGCCATGCCCAACAAAATGACAAGCTAATATGGAGGAGAATGAGATTAACGAGTTGAAATATCTCTTTCCTGTTTGAGGTTAACCTCGGGCAAGAATAAGTTTGTTGGTGTAATATCTTGTTGAATTTTAATATGGAAATGTCTCCTAGCATGTATTCCAAACACCCTACAAATAGTGATATTGATCTGACCTTCAATTAATGTGAGAGGCCCTCTGCAAAAATTGGATCTGGGTTTGAATGGCAAATAGCTGTAATATTCTGAGGAGAGTGGATCGGTTTGAGACTATAAATCACCAGGATTATGGCTTTTTTTAATTATCATTTTAATGCAGACTGCTTTCCCTGGAGCAAAGGACCAAAAGTGTGGTGTGTCATTAAAAAAATCATGGAGAAGATGTCGGTAGGTGCAGACAACAAATGACGTATTTGTACACAAGGGGGTTATTTGAAATCCATTCCTGCTCTCTGTTGCCGTGTTTTTCGGGTATCTGCTGTCTTTTTGGCAGTGGGCTAGAATGAACACTCCCCATCTTTAGCCTTTTGCAATCCGTGGGTATCTGTCCCCATTCAGTTCCCTCCGAGCATCCTTTCTAACGGCCAGCCTGTGCCTCCCTTTCTCCTTGATGCGGTATCCCATATCCCATCCTAACATAAGGGATCGCGAGGGATTTGCACTCACAACTCATTGCTACCAAGGCTACATAGCAAGCTAAGTGGTCTTGATACAGCCATCTGGCTTTTAATTAAAAAAAAAGCAATTTGTGTTTTTGTTAGCTTGTGACAATAATAAAAATTTAACAAGTAGACCTACATACCTTCCTGTCTTACCAGTTCTTGAAGGCTTTATACCATCTTTATATCACTAGAGTCTCAATTCTCACACAGTTTCGTAAGTACAGTAACAGCTGGGAGTACTTCTGTGGCTGTCCACCTGTATTTTAGAGAATACCTTAACTCAAGTGGGCATCAGTCCACTTTTCTTACAGATGATTTTTTTTTATAGCAGTCTCTTCCATCTAGGCTGTTAGCAGAAAACTTTTCTTAGCCATGAAGTAATATATTGTTTCACTGAACTTGATGCTGATATTGAGCAGTTTTCTATAGAACTGTTCATGATCTGGGTGTGAATTTTGCAGGTTTACCCTCAAATTGATTTCCCATCTGGCCCAGAGAAAATTATGTTCTTACAGGACTTCAAAGCCTCCTAATTAAACCAGAGAAGATTTTCAGCCAGTCATGGCCTCCATTGGTCTGTAAAATACCCAAGCTGAAAGACAACTAGATCAAGTTGACCAACTGGACCCCATTATTTGACAATAGTACTCATAAAGCTGAAGGTGATGTGGCTGTGTTAAACCTGCTGCCAACCCACAGGACCTTTTGCCTTAAGAACTGTCCTTCTCTGCCAGTTTGACCTTGGAAGTATCACTTCTATTGGAAAAAAAAAGAAAAAGAGGAAAAAGTGAAGATGGGCTCCAGTCTGCCTAAACTTGCACGGTTGGTGTGACTCAAGTTTCAGGCAACAACCCTGTCTGCCCACTTCCTGCTGTTTCTTGTTCTTACCTGTGTTATTGGAGGAATCTACCTACTCCTCTGCTCAAAGGTGGAGAAGATGGATGAATTGCATAGACCTCTGCCATACTTTCAAGGTGAATAAGCATTAAATAAGTGCTGAGGTCTGGACTTGGATTTTTTTGTTGGTTTTGGTAAGATTTTTCTTGTACAACAAAATATCAAAAAACCTCTTCTGATTTCTTATATAGACTTATTGTACATAGCAGTCCAAAGGGGATATATGGAGTTTGTCTTGAGAAAATATCACTACTCTGAGCCTTTTCCTACTCCCATTCCAGTTGCTGAATATTTTGCTGTTGTCCTTAGTAAGTACAAGAAGATGTGATTGTCTGAATATGTGTGATTCTCTGAATACGTGCAATTCCCTGTATAGCTAACTGCTGTTAGGGCTTGCGAGGGAGGTTTCCGTACGGTAGCTCTTTCACTCTGGTAGTCTTGTAAAGAGCATTTTGCATTGCAGGTTGCACACTAAATCAGTTGCTTGGCTCTCACACAAAGTTGCTGAATTAACATGATGTGACCCAGAGATGCAAAGGGATTTCTTTCATTAACAGTGCCGGGATGCTCTGGAGAACACAAGATGCGTTTCCTAGACAACAGCCGATGTTACCGTTGGAAGAAAGTACAAAGGCTGAAAAGGGAGTTTATGAAGAGTAGGGACCAATTTAGGAAAAAAATCTGAATAGTGAAATTAAAGTTCTTTTTACAAAATGTAAAACACATCAGACATAGAGACCTGCTTATAGAGTCTGTGAAACAGCTGTGATGGTCTCAGAAATAAAAAGCCCCACAAAAAAACCAATAAAGAAATGCAGTTTAAAACACAGTACATCACCTCCTTAGGTCTGTACATGCTGCAACCTTAAAGTCACAATCCTGATCTGATTTTTTTTCCCCAAATAAAACAATGAAGAATGCTAATCCTGATGGAATAAACACAGATGGCAGCTTGCACGTGATTTCATTCAGCTGAAGTTTTACTTCAGATTCTGTGCAGGATAAATAAACGTCAGCTGAAGTGCCATCTCTCCTCTGTTCTGGATGCTCGCGGTAGGAAGACTGATGCAGACTTTTGGTTAATATTTAAGTGGCATTCCTGACAGCGGAATACTGGGCATCAGCCTGGGAAACCAGCTTGTATCTAGCCCTGTGGTTTGCTTTTGAAAACTAGGTTAGAAGCTTGGATGCATCGTTCATCTGCTTCAGTAGCTAGACAAGCATGACTTCAATTTCCCTCATCTGGCCATTTTTAAATGAATAAAAAGATGATTATTTTTCTGTGCTTATGACTATAGCTACTTGGGCTAACCAGTGCTCTACAGAACTATTTTAGGATCCTAAAGGTGTGTTTTTTAGGCTGCAGTTTCACAGACATCCAAGCTGTCTGTTGGCTTGCTGCCATCAGAAAGGCATGGTCTTTTTCTCCCCCCTCATCTCTTATCCCCTCTCGCCTTTCGCCTAGTCTGCAGTGATTTTTTTCAGGAGCTGATTCACTAACCTGACCCCCCAAAACGGCCCCTTTTGTCTTGTTTTGACTAGTTAGCTTTCAGATGGGTTAGCGAGTTGAATTGTCTTTTGGATAGTCCTGGCAACCGTCAAGGCTGCCACAAGCTAAGCCATGGAGTGGGGGACGAAGGGGGAGTTGGCTGCCCCTTTCACTGGCAGGATACTATTGCTTTACTCTCCTGTTTCACAAAACTGCAGCATCAGGGGAGAGAATTTAGTGTTTGCTGAGAAACAGGAGTTCTCCTCGATGTCCAAAATTCAGTAACACCTCTTTCTATAGTCATGGACCGGGACCCTTGCCTCCTGTAGTTCACCTGGGGATTTTATAGCCTTTTACTATTAATTCTCGTGAACTAATTAATGAGACAGGAAAAAGGAAATGCTACATCATCTTCAGGTTTTAAAACTTCAGGTTTTAAAACTTGACTTGACCATGCCATAAGCAACCTGGTTTAATTTACAAGTTAGCTCTGCTTCAAGCAGGGCGTTGGACAAAGTGAACTTCAAAGGTCTCTTCCAATCTGATTTTTTCTTCATCGGTGATTACTTTTTATCTTTTATAAATGCAGGGTAATTTTTTTGCTTGCCCAAGCTCTCAGAAAAAAAATAAAAATTCGGCAAATCTGAAAACAGACATTGGAACAACTGATGAGAGTTCTGTGTTTTAACTGTGAAACTGTTTCTGTGTGTGTGACTGTTCTGGTAGACAATTGTTAAGCCACTACTGTTACTGCAAAACTTTATCTACCCAGTTATGCTCTCAGTTCTGTTTATTAAGAAAGAATAATTATTGGAGAAATAGTAGTAAACACCTCTGACTTTATTGCTTGCTTTTAATTAACAGCTTTCTCTCTCTCAGAAGTATTTACTGGGCATATATCACTTGGTGAGGCTCACATTGGGCAAATATGTTGGTAAAGTTTATTGGAATAAGAGCTCTGGGATGCTGCAATTTATTGAGCTGTTCGCTTGATAGCTTTTGCTCTCCCCTACCTGCCAGTGGATGTCACACTTACACAAAAACGGCGGAACCAATGAGCCAAATTTCTACTTCCTCCATTAAAAAAAAAAAAAAGTTCTTGCACTAAATCTTTACAATCTCCTCAAAGAAAGCTTTGTCTTCAGCAGGACTGTAGCCTGAGGAAAGGCAACAAAATTCAGCATAGACTACGTATTCAATGAGGATTTATCTTCTGTTGTATGAAACTAGACAGATGCAAGCAATTGTACTGTGAAGAATTATCAAATTTCTCCGTGAGAAAAGCTTTCTCTCCAGTTTTATCAGTGAACTGTATCTATGCAAAGGAATTCTGTTACAAATAGAGCTAAATACATATATTTCAACCACAGGCTAACATTTTCATCATTATTTCGTTATCAGAGCAATGCGGTCCCGGCGTTTTCTTCTAATTCTTTCCATTGTGACTTTACATAGTCTATCTTAGCAAAACATCATGGCACAGGTATTGCAAGGCAATAAGGTACTGCTGCTGTTGGGCTCCTGTGCCCTGTAAAAAGCAGTGTCAAGATCATCACGTGAGTTTGTATTTAAATTGTGAAGCGTTTAAGAATGAGCACTGGTTCAAATAGTACTCAACTCAGAAATTGAAGTATACAAAAGTATCTTTTAAAGATGGTTATGGGCACTGGAGAGATTATTCTCATTCCCTGAGGCACAGGAAATGTAAGAGGCTTTAACAAAATCTGTGTAGGAGTTCATTGTCAGAATCCTGGTCTCCTGGGCTAGTACCAGAAATACAGAGCCATTTTTCTTTTTATATGTCATTGCTGAAATCTCAGGGATAAAAAAACCCCAACAATAAAACACAAAACCTCTACAGGATTAGTGGCTAAATGTTTTCTATTGACTTCACTGTCCAAGATATTCACTTTGAAACTGATTCTTAGAAGCTAAAATTAGATTGTCATCATATTTAAAGCCCTTGGATTTGTCTTGGTCAGTAGAACTGAAGTAAGTAAATGGTTGGCAGCAACCTTTCTTTCCTACAGAGGTATCCTCTTAAAGTCTACTCAACTATAGACCATCTATCAACCACAATGGCATTATGGTTATAGTACTGACTATGTTTAGTTTGACTAAATGTTTTAGCTGGCAATATTTTAGATTATTTAAAATATTTAAAAATATTTTTACAAAGGTTGGATGTGTATAAAAAGAGTCTTACAACTGAATCTTATTCGACAGTGAAAATGCTGTCTCTTGCTTTGTATCTGTGTCTGGGAATCACCCGCAGAGAAAACCAGTCTGAAAAGAGTCGTAATTCAGAGATGCCGTAACTTGATTACGCCTAATCCCCAAAGTCATGGGTTGCTTTTGAAACACTGCAAAGTGTTTCAGGACATACTGTCAGCATGGGTGCAGCTTTTCTCTTACCGTATTCCTTACCTGTTAAAAAAGGACCTTTTGCCTTTGTACATTCCTTACGTTTATACTGCAAATCTTCAGCTTTGACTTTCTCCTTTTAGGAGAATAGGGTAGAGACAAACGTCATTCCTGCTCTCTGATCTTTCACGTTGCCAAAGATAGACCAGATCAGACACAATTTCTATCTAATGACTGTATATCAGTATAATAATTTAAATTGTGGTTGTGTTATTGGTGCCCTATTAGTAAGAAAAAGACCCCAGAGACAAAATCGGCGGGCTATATGTAGAAGATGCATGCAGTTGAGATATGTTGCAACTGTTTGCTGTGCATAACTTACAAGGTGACCCCTTGCTCAGTCTGTTCCCTGTGGCAAGGACCCTTGCATGACAGAGCAGAAGGCTGGATCCAGTCCCCTTGAGCTGGGGGATGCCACGTGTCCACACGTGTCCTTCATGTTACTAGTGCGTGAAACCATGCCGCGATGTTTATCGGCCACCTATATGTACCAACATTACTGTCCCTGTGACGAAAAGCGGTGGCCTCGGGTGCAACCTGAAGAGAACATTTTCAGTTAGGCAAGAGGGGAGACCAAGAAATATCTTTGCGTCCCGTGCTGTCTGCTGTCACTGTTGAGTATTTCTTCCTGGCCAGAATGATGTCTCCAGGGAAGGACCTCCTCCACGCACCGCAATAGCAGAGCCTTTAGTGGGAGGGAGTGTGGATTGCATTCCCAGAGCCTCCTGCATTGGCGATGCAGATCTAGCATCAAAACTGGGAGTACTGTAATACTAAGATTTCTGATGTTTAGCAGGAGAAAGGATGCTAATTTGTATAGTGGTGCGCGGCCGAACTGGGCCACTTTCTGAGGAGAGCATCTGATCTCCTCCTGACATAATCCTTTGTCAGAAGATGCTAGAAAAAACTGTATTATCAGCTGTTACAACAATGGTAGCTGAGGTGAAAAAGCCTTTTCTATCTTAGTAATTAGGTGGGGACTTGTCTAGCAGTACAGCCCTACAAAGAGGGGAATTTGGGAAGATGAGTTTGACTGTAGGAGGGAGAGAGAAGGACCGTCAGCAACCTGAGTTCAATATGAATTTAAATTTTCTATTTGCTTCCTTTCAAGATTTTTAAGGGACTTGAATTTACTTGGAAGTTTTGTATTTAGATCAAAATCTGTTCCGACCAGGTACAAGTGGTTAAACAACAGCAGGTTAGTTGTGGGGGGAGGGATGGGTAGAGACTGAGCTATTTGGGCCCTACATTTTTGTTAGGCAAATGGGTTATATAATAATTCCACTCTAAATGTAAGTGGGTAGCAGTTTGAGTTTGTATCAAAAGGGTATACATGCAGCAAGTTATAGATACTGTGACATTACGCAGCATGTAATGTAATATAAATGTACTATTTTAAATAATATATTTATAACATAAAGCAATATATACATTTACGATATAAAGCATCTAATGAGTTATAGCCATTATTCATGAAAATTGGTTAGCAAAACTATTTTCTATAAGCAACATGCTGAATTTCAGTGACTGAAAGGAAACTACCTGCTTCCAGCTGTTTATTTCACAATCAAAGGAGAAAGAGAAGTAAGTTCCAAATATTTCTTTTGAACTGAGATTCATTTAAAAACAGTCTTCATCTCTCCAAATGAAACAAGCAGACTTTAAGGAGATTATAGCTTCTGTTTGATATAAATCAGCCTCTTGCTTGAAAAATACATCTGCTTCAATAAGTGTTCTGATGGTTATCAAGACCCACTACAACACCTCAGAGACCACAATGCATGAAATCGCTCCTGGCAAAAATATCCTAAATTATTTGGTGCATGTTTTGGGGTATTTAAATATCTCATATTTTGGTAAATTATATTAATATTTTCCTTATCAATACAGCTTCTCTATTATTTAAGTTATAAAATCTTCCTTTACATCACAGCATCATAGATTTATTCATGTTGGAAGGGGCTTTGGGAGGTCTCCAGTCCGACCTGTTGCTCAGGGCAGGGTCAAGCCTGAATTCACGGGAGGCCAGTTCAGGGCTTTGTCTAACCAGGTCTTAGAAACCTCAGAGGACAGAGATTTCACAACCTCTGTGGGCAATCTGTTCCAAGACATTAATTATCCTCAGAGTTTTTTTTTCCTGCTATAGAGTTGGAATATGGAATGTTTCCTTAGGACCAGTGAGAAGGTAACTCCCTTCTCTGATGGGAGTTTTGAAACTGAGTTAACTGGAAGATAGTTGCACTTATTTAGAAGGCAGAGATGGCAAAAACGAACTCTTCAAACAAAGAGCTCTTGTATTATCTCAAAATTTTACTTTGGCCCCTTTCTTTCCTCCACTGCCATGCCTGTGTTATGCCAACCCAGATGCTTGCACAGCCTAGTGATACCTCCCTAGTAATTTCGTTAAACTTCTGCGTTAAAAAGTATAAAGTTGTCTGGTGCTTTTCTTTTTCTCACAATAGAGCTCAGCAATAATACGGAACCTTTCATTGTCATTAACTAATACAGATGTTAATTAATTAATCATGCTTGCATATCCCTCTATTAAATTGCTTGTCTACTAAAATTTATCCTTTCTATTCCCTAACGGTATTTTATATATCAGCAAGGTCTTCCGTTAATCTTCTCTTTTCCACAGCATGTTTAACCTTCTTTCACTTACCATTTAGGGTCATTAAGGCTTATTATCTGAGTTATCCTCTTTTGAACCTTCCGTGTTGTCCTTCCCCTCCTTCCCCCCCCATAACCAGAACTGTGTAGTTGCCCCAGATTCTCTTTTGATTAAGTGTAAAATATCAGGAAAAACTGAATCAGGGTTAACTCTACCAGAAGCCAGATTGTAGAGTTGTTCTCAGGCATTCAGACCTGACCTTCTGGTCCGTACCAAGATGCAGTGTTATCTGCAATTGCTTTGATTTTTATTTTTTTTATATAAGATTTATCATTGTGTGCTGATTAGGCACTTACTAGTAAATTGTGTTCAGTTTATATGGCCACATGGTGTATGCGTTTCGGAGAGAAAATCAGACATTTGGAAAGAATGGAGAAAAGATTCCATGAATGATTTGGAGTCTCAAAATCATGAGCAATAATGAGAAACTAAAGAAGTTCAACCTCTCCCAAGATAAGGTAACTTAGAGTAAACCTGTAGAACCTCCAGGGAGAGGATTGCAGAGCGTGCTGAAATCCAACAAAGGTGCAACAAAAAACAGAGTTTGAAAACTGGAGGCAGATTAATTCAGGGTACATTTAAGATTCACTGAGAGTAATTAACAATCGGAACAATTAACCTATGGACATAGGAATTTGTTGAAGTATTTAAATTGCGAATAAGTATTTTTCCTAGATCTATGGTTGTCCAGCCAGAAATGACTGGGTGAGATTCTTTGGCATTGCATTCTAGATGAAGTCAAAATAATTCATCACAGCCTCTTTCAGCCTTAAAATTTAAGACTCTAAACCTCATGTGCTCAAAACGTCATTTTTTTTTTTTTCCTTTGAAGTGTTTGGGGAAGAGGGTATGGCTTATTCCTGCTTAAACGCAAAACATCACCGCTCTTGGGATTCTTGCCCACACACATTCCCAAGTGTTTTCCTGGGAATAGTGCAGAGCATGCCTTGTAATTCAAGACCTTTTACTCCCTTGGTGTCCTGTAACATAAGATCTCTTTTAATTTATTCCTGTTCTTTACTATTTCTCTTCCATCATAACATTGCATCGACTGAAGTTTGATTGTTGTGGTTGCTTCCCTATTCCTGTTTAACTTCCAGCTGGTTCTTCTGTCAGAAGTGTTTCCTACAGGCCATGTAATTATACCCACAGATTCTCCCCCTGTAAAATCTTTTCTGTTATTGCTGCTTTTTCAATGAGGCAGTACAAGATTTGTTGGGCAAGCTCTCTGTGGGTAAATGCATGCTGGCTGTCTGCAATTTAGGTATAATTTGCTAAATGTTCCATGCCAACTATTTTCTGCTGTTCTTATTATTCAAATCATGCTTGTAGAGCCTTCTAGTTCTGTTTTTTACTTTTTTTTTAATACCCATAATAAATGTCACACAGACTTCATCCTACTACTTCTGCCTATTCTGTCAATCCCAAGGAGTCTGTTATTGCTATTAAAGCCATACAGTAGCATTTGGCTGATTTCTGCTGAGTCAGAGATTTGCACTGTCATTATTTGCCTCTCTTCCGCCTTTATTTTGTGTACAGTCCCTCCTCACTCTCTTCATGAAAACCAAGTGAAGGATAATGAGGCTTTATACCTCTTACAACAACTTTCTTCCATTTCTACTTCCTTTTTTTTAATTAACCATTTTTCCAGTTAATTTCTTTTCTCCATAAACATGCTGCTCTTGTCTACCTGTTGCTCCTAGCCTGTAAGCACATCTTGTGTCGCAGGCATTTGGCTCCCACCTTTATTGCTCAAATCCCCTTATTTCTCATGCGTCCTGCTGACAATGGGCACCTTTGGTGAGCAGTGAGTTAATCGGTTCCTCAGCATTACGTGTTCCAGCTCTTTCATTTCACCCAGCGTTTACAGAGTTGAAAGCTATCAATATCCTTGCTATAAAAGAGTATTTTAGTGCTGCCTGTAAAAACAAGCAAACAATACCCACCCGCAGATGATATGCTTTTGCATTGAGTAGACGATTGCTTTTCTCTGTGTCTCATGTCTATGCTCCAAGTATAACATCTCCTCAAGGATAGGATATCGTAGCCTCTTGCTAACGCATTGATGACCCATTTTTATTCTGTAGCGTGCTGTTCAAAGACAAAAGAAGGTGAGACCATCTGAGGGAGCTTTCATGATTAATTGGTCTGTGCTACCTGTCCCAGAATGCAGACTGAAACTGGAACGCTCCGGCTCCCAAAGCTAAATTCACAGAAAGCAGCTGGGGGGTTTTCTAATAAGAAGCAGAAATGCACACCTGCCACTTAATTTGTGAACAATCTTTAAAATACTGCGTTGTTTCCACCAGATCAAAGCAACAATGGCTTTAGATACAGTCATTTAACCCCATTTGCATCCTCTTCCCTGTTGTCTATCACAGCCATAGAGAGGCGCTTTTAAGAACGATGCATTCCCGTGCGTTATGTGCATGTTTCAGTTTAAAGCCACGGGTGGTAGCTAATTTTCATTCTTTTGACTGTATGAGATCATCTCTGATAAACTATTCATTTGGCACATTAAAAATAACAGAGACTCAAGCTGGCCACAGCACTTGTACCATCATTGTGGTACTTGAGTGACTCGCTGTCACGTGTGACTTTGTTTTCCAATACTTGCGCAGTGAGACAAGTGATATCCCATTTACATAAAGAGGGAATAGAAGCACACAGATATGCAAACGCTTCTATGTCCGCGTAATGAGTAACATTGAAATCGGCAAGCCTCCTCGCAGGAGTCAAGTTAAGCATTCAGATGAGTATTTGAAGAAATCAGAGTAGAACAACTACGCTTTCAGCCCAGGAGCATAAAAAAGCTTTGAACAGATGGGAAAGGGATCTCCAGAGTCACATCCCAGCACTTACAAAGCTCTGCAGCCGAATGGAAGGATATCTCACTTAGAATAATGCTTAAGGGGAGAAGGGACAATAGGAGATACAGCCACAGCTGGGGAATAATTAACTGGGCCCTTTGAAATCTTTAAAATCTCAGTTAGTAATTTGGTTGAAAAATACTTTGGAATGACTTAATGTCCTCTGAAAAAGAGACTATTGATCCTTGTTTATGTGTTTGGTTTTTGAGGGGTGGGTAATGTAGGGATCTTGGCTCTTCTAAGATGTAGAAGACACTTCTTGACTTTAGTTTTTGTTCCCTTTAGAAGCCTAAAAGCACACAACTTGTGGTCATACTCCGCAGGTGTCACAGACTTAGCAGAGGTAGGCATTTGCAGCATATTGATTCAAGGCATTGTAGGAAATAACTGCATTATGCTTTCTCTCAAAGCCTGTGACTTCATCCTGCTGTTGTTGCTCTTGCGCCTGGGGAAAACCTCCACCTTAAGTCTCAATCATCTTTGGCTATCAAAAATGCTGGCTCACCAGGCTTCACGTTCTTCTGGTCGTCATTTATATGAGGGAGTTGCGCCTAGCTGAGCAGGCTTTTATTTTGGGTCAGATCACTTAACTGTGCTCAGTTCTTGCCTGGCATTGGGGACCATCTCAACCCTGCCTCAGAGCTACGTGGTTTCCACTATTCAAGTTTCATGGTGCAACGAAGCAACCGATAGCCATACACAACTGCTCTCGCAGAGGATGTGAAAGTAGAGAACCTTAATTATTCAGTGTTGTAAAGTGTTCCAGGGATCTAACCTGGCAGTACAAAACCTTTTCTTGTTTGTTTTCAAATGGATGCAATATACAGGAGAGCCTAAGGTCTTTCCTAATAATTGACACCTTTGGTTAATTCTATTCATGGGCAAATATAGCATTTCCATACCCTCCCCAGGGACCTGATATCAATGGCAATGTCATTATGAATAGGATGTCTGCTTCTGTAAGGATCTTATGAGGAAGCACAGGCAAAGACCAGCCAGGTGACGGCTTGTTTCTATTTAGCAGCTGTCACAGGTAGACTCGAGTATCTGTATTAGCTGTCACCCGTTGGACGGGCAGCAAATTTGTTTTCTAAGAAGCACAGAGGTTTTGTCATTCTCTGGGAACACCATGAGATCCGGTAATCGTTCTGAACGTGAAATGTGGCATCTTACATTTCATATTAATGCCCAGGCAGCTTTCTGAAGGGAAGGGTCTCACAGCTGCCTGCTCGGCTCCTGGCAGCCTGGAACGGAAGGGATTTTAGTCATGGGGGAGGACAGACTTTATAAAGGTTGTATGTACGATATGATATATCTATAGATATGGCATTTAAGTAACTGCAGGTTGTTGGAAACTGTGCTGTTGTGTACAGAAGATAGACACTTGAACCAGTGAAAAGGCTATAGCCTAATTTACAATTATAGCAGTAAGAGAAGTGGTAACTGCTGTGAACACTGTCATGAACACAGATAATATATAATGATGTACTTGTACATGGGCTTTGGCTGTTGTCAGACCCTGAGGAAATCCAATCTGTTACAGCCATTCTAGAGAATTCTGTGCCAGTGCACATAAATTCACTTTATCTTCAGTGCTGATGGTTGATATTTAGCACTCTTGGGCACTACGAATATCAAAGGTGCAGCAAATATTTTACATATTTTCTTATAGAGCTAATCCAACCCAAACTCTCTCTTCTGCCACAGCACTATGACCCAGCTGATATCAGTAGCATGGGTATTCCAATCAAGGATAGCTCGTAGCTCCTTATTTCTGGGTTACCATAAAGTGATCTATTATGCCCTGCAATCTACCAACAGACAATCTGGGACAACAAGGCACATAACATCATTTTGATATTTTGAGAAACGGGGACGAAAGAATTAGAACATTCTTGTTGGCTGCCTTAAAAATTTCTTCATGACAGCAAGTAAAAATTTTACAGTAGGGAAAAATTCCTAACCTTTTCAACTGCAATTTTTTTTTAAAGAAAAAAGGCACTTTATTGATATCTTTAACAGTAAATGCAGCTATTTAAAAAAATAAATTGAAAAAAGGTATTCTGAGACTTCTAGCAATAAAACCGTATGATTGCATTTCTCTCACCAGTACAATTTACTGCAAAGACAATGTTGATGAAATTTAGATAAGATTTTAAATTGTATATAGTGATAACAGGAAGTTAGTGTCCATTTTAATAGTAACACATATCCCAGCTTTCTAACGTAACTTTTCTAATCTAACTATAGAACTTGAAATCACTGTTGCTGGATCTAACGCATTTGTAAAACTTTATGAGCAAATACAATTCAGCTTGACTTGATAAATGACTTGATGTCCTGTGCATCAAATTTTGAATTATAGAAACAAACAATATTCCTCAGAAAATATCTTTATTTCGCTGCTTTTGGATTTAATCCACTTTTTGATTATTAACTTCTACCAGATGTAAAACCTTGTAAGTAGCATGCAAAAAAAAGATTCCATGCAGACCTAAATGGACTTTAAAGTGCCATTTAAAAAATAAACAGTTGCTTAAAAATATCCAGAAAACTAGATTCAAAGAACTGAACACACATTAAGATAAAAATTGTACTGTAATTAGTTCAGAGAAGTGGACCGAGCATCCTCTGCCTGGGAAGGTTCATGAAACAGCGTCCCTAAATTCAGGCTTACACTGGGGTGCAGGTGTTTACCTTATTGACATAGAAGTTAGAAGTAAATAGTTGCTTAAGACAAGTCCCACATGGATACCAAACCTCCTTTGTTTGTTCCTAGGCTGTAGTACGAGTTTGGTGTTCAATTTATTATATAAACACTCAGTAAATTAATGGCATGGATGCTGCCTGCTGTGAAATGTGGAGTATTCTGTGCTGCTGATGAAGGAAAACTCTGAGACAGAGATTGTAACGAAGATGAGGCTTTATAATTGAAGGTTAAGTAATCTCGGTGATGGAGGACAGATGTGTGTCCTGTTCTTGTCAGGCTAGTAACACTGACTCTAAAAACCACAGCTGGTATGAAACAGACTCTTCTAGACCCTAAAGGACCTGTCACCTGTACAAAAAGCATGCCATAGCAAATAAAAATTCAATTATACTTCATTTACCTTTCTTACCATGAACAATTGCACCCTTTTTTTCCCTGGGATTTTGTGTAAAGACCTGCACAGAAAAACTCAACTCATCTGCCTTTTGCTATGGGATTCAGATAAAAATGACCTAATTTACTGCTGCCTTATTATTTGAGCATCCATATAAATTCTCTCCATCCCCACAAATTCTCTCAATGAAAAGCTGTATCTGCCACTTGGGATAAAATAGCTTTTCAAGATGTTACCAAACATGATTTATAAAGGAATATGTATAACTAGGGAAAATTTTCAAGAAAGCTAGATTAAATTGGCTAAAATGAGCCATGGAATATTTTTACATATCTGAACATTGTCATATTTTACTTGGGCAAGTACAGCAGATAAACATCTGACGAGATACAGAAATACTCATTGTTGGATTTTCAGAATGTTTTTCAGTTTGTCATCTATAGCATGATTTTTAATATCAACTGCAAGGTGTCTTTAAAATCTGATTTTAGACAGGCCCTTAAAAGAGTGTGAGCAAGAAACTTCATTGGCTTTAACAGAGCAAGATATGGTTGATTTAGCTCTCTTGATGCAGAGATAATTGTTTGGTCACAAATTCAAGCAGGGAAATGGTATGGAAGTTGAATAGTGAGATGCCAATGAATGCAGCATGACATTAAATACACTGAGTGTGTCACAGTGGGCTCATAGTTTCTTCGTAGTGTATGAATGTCTTGGATTTCGCAAATCGAGACAGACTCTCTAACGCTATGTGCATGCTTAGCGTTATCGTGTTCTCTACTCCACAGGTGTGCATCACGCTGTGCAGAAAAGTCACAAAGAAAACGATCTTAAAACAGCACAGAAAAGCAAAGATGGAAGTGGTGAGAAGGAACTCTTCTTTGTTCTTGTGCTCCTTGGAAATTTATGGACCCACAGGGGTGAATGCTGTGCACTGTCCGGATGAATTTGGTGCCTCTTCTTGACTAAGACTCGTGAGCAAAGTTGGGTCCAGATTTCCGTTCTTCACTATCTCCCTTACAGATTTCAACTGGAGATTTCAAGGGTCAGTCAGTTAAAATCCTTAGGCTCAATCTCAAAAGCAACAGTGATTTATTTATTTTCTTTTTTAAATGGCTAGATTAGTTTTATCTTCTATATGCCTGGAATAAGTTAAAGCACATTTTCAAGCTGTTCACAACTATCTGCAATGGGTAACAACACAAAAAACGATTAAGAAAAGAGTGAAAAACCACAATCAAACAAAAAAAAGAACGTTTCTAGCCTGAAACTCAGAAAATTAAAGTAGATACTTATTTTTTAGGTTAGTTAAGTGATCGAGCAAACTCATGTACTTTCAAAGAATGGTCTTTTTTGAGTCTATTGAAATGGGAACCTCTGATGCAGAGACACCTGACATCTATGTTTGTCTCTCTAAATGACGCTTGTCAGGATATTTCATTCTCTCCCCTGTGACCCACTCATTATTCAAATAGATGTACTCCCCAGGGATGCCGTCTTATAAAGTAGCTTTTATATAGCTCCTAGATCCCTTCTTGTTGGGCTGCGTTGTTTTTGTTAAAAGATGATGTTTCTTTATGAATGCCCTCCACTCCTGATCTTATTTCATATCCAGGATATGGTTCCTTGGCTCCATGAGGTGACGGACTCTTTGTTCTGGTTTCACAAAATCATAGAACGGTTTAGACTGGAAGAGACCTTAAAGATCATCTAGTTCCAACCCCCCTGCCATGGGCAGGGGCACCTTCCAAGAGTGTATGTCTTCATACATGTGTGTGTGTATATATATATTCATTCAGAGTATATATTGTTTGTATAATTGTCCTTCCTAAAGTAGCTAACCACCCAGTTTAAATAGAAAGACCGTATTTTCTCATAATGCCATCTTAATTTTATATAATCCCATATGAAGTTGTGCTGGTCTACCATACAGATACAATAGTTGATTCGGAAGGAAGCACACTGGAAAGACTGTCATAAAAGAAAGCCATGAAAATACAGAAGACAGTATTTTTAAATTCTCGTTTATAATTTTGTAATGAAAAACGGAATCCCTGTGAATCTGCACTCAATTTTAGGCAATCCCTAAAGAGTGGAAAGCTTTTAAAAGCTGTGTATAGGGTACCTATAGTATAAATATGTACTTTATATACTTAGATATAAGTATACTCATACTGTAAAGATACTGTAAGTTAGTTTTAATTAAGGTAGTAATCCCTAGGGGAGGGGACAGGGAAAGAGGAAAATTTACTTGCTTGGAAACCTGAAGTAAGGAAAAGGGCAGTTAGTTGTTAAATGATATTGCAAATACCAAATCAGACTAATGCTACAGTACAGAAAGCTGTAACTCTGGAAGTTCTGACACTGTGACAGTTACAGCAGGGCATATAATTTCTCCCCGGTGAATTTTCTTGCTCTTCTAATTTACAGAACTGCTCTGAAGTAGATTATCTCATTTTTTTCAATATAAGGATTATTCATGTTATGACTAGCCATGAATATTCAAAATCTGAGCTATTATTTGAATGCATTTGGCCAGATACATTGTATGTCATGTCTACTTCTTGACTGGAGAAAAACAGAGGAGTTCCTTGTTGAAATATTTGCATCAACATATTTTCCTTTTTTTTTTTAAATAATATTCATACATTTGACTTTTAAATGATCTTTTCATGAACGTTGGTTTATGAAAATTTGATTGCTCAGATCTTTTTGCGAAACACACTCAATAATGCCATGACTGTGGCCAGCCTGTCTTAATTTGAAAACAAGTTAGAATATTCAGGATAGATTTTTCTATATTTTATGCCTAACTTCTATGAAATGTGTTGTTTTATGGACACATGGCTCTGAACCATTCGACTGTAAAAGCTGCTCAGCAAAATGGTTCTGCTGGTATCTCGGTCCTATTGCTTCTGAATAGGACTGCTCATTGCAGTGCTTGCTGGTAATGGCATGACTCTTATTATTAAATATTCACGAAATTCTTACTGAAGCACTGCTTTTCAGCTGTGATCATGACATGGTTTGGTAGCCAGTTAGAAATAAAATTCCCTTGAAGGATAATTGAGTGTTGAACTTTGAGAGCAGATTTGTAAATCACACAAATATGGTTGATAAGTTTGCAGTATCTTGTTTGCCTTTAAGCTCATAACTCATAGAATCATTTAGGTTGGAAAAGACCCTTAGGATCATCAAGTCCAACCGTAAACCTAACCCTGCCAAGTCCACCACTAAACCATGTCCCTAAGCGCCACGTCTACGCGTCTTTTAAATCCCTCCAGGGATGGTGACTCAGCCACCTCCCTGGGCAGCCTCTTCCAGTGTCTGACAACCCTTTCAGTGAAGAAATTCATAACGTCACGCAAGAAGGTCGCTGATGCATGCCTAGGCGAAAGGGAAGAACAGAAGTAAGAAGATCAGTGCTCTATGGAGAATCTGGCAGAGAATTTCTGCCCACTTTAGGACTCCCAAGGCAAGGTAAGAAAAAACCATAAAAAATGAAGCTTGGGCTCCGTATGT
This sequence comes from Gavia stellata, assembly GCF_030936135.1. Classification (NCBI taxonomy): domain Eukaryota; kingdom Metazoa; phylum Chordata; class Aves; order Gaviiformes; family Gaviidae; genus Gavia; species Gavia stellata. The sequence continues at coordinate 3,383,267 of NC_082610.1, forward strand.
CTATGGACATGTGTCTAGTGCTGGCTTTGTAGAGGTGGGAGCTACTCTTCTTTCTTTTTTTTTAATTTAGTATTGAGGATTCACAACAACTTCTTATTTCAGTAGCTGTTTTGGGGCTTCATTCCCCGCCCCCCCCCAGCTATCAGGCTGCTCCTCGTAATACGTGTCTTACTACCACTACCTCTGGTTTCATGCCAAGGGAGGGAAAACCCAATGAGGGTGACAGCCTATTTGTTGCTCCCCAGTTAGGGACAAAGCTGCAGTTTCAGCTTGGATAAGCTGATAAAGAGAAATGTGTGGACTCAAAAGGTGAAATGGCACTGGAAATCACCTGTCATTTTATTAGTCACGCTTGGATAAATTAACCAGTGCCATCTGAATTTCCCATCCTTTCTTCAGGTGAGTGCTTGTTTTACTTCCCTTCATTGCCGTCAGCAGGAGGGGGAGGCCTTGTAGGTTTTCTGCTATCCTCCAGAATCTCTTTGGGAGCTGACTTACCTCTGCATCTCCTGACAGTGGCAGAGAAGAACTTGTACATGAGCACAGTTTGCTGGTGACCATCTATCTGTCTGCCTCCTGCATTCGTACCAGTGAGCCCCGGGAAAATCAAGTCCCATTATTTTCCCTATCCCATCAGCAAATAATAAGGCACCCAAATATTATGCAGACAGGATGATCTCAGAGCACCAGCAATTTAGGTGAAGAGTTCAGAGCAGAGGGCAATTTATAAAATGCATACATTTTTAGGTACAGTAGGTTGCTCTGCATTGTACCAGTCCACTTGTGTCTCCTTGGTCCCTGGAGAGCAGAGTAGAAGTGGTGTACAGCCACTCTGGCTGGTCTTTGTCCAGTCCTGTGCTCGCCACACACCAGAGAGATCCAGATATGGGGCTCGTGGCCTTCTCTGTGCTCAAGGGAAGCTGTCTCTACAGCACTCCCCTTGGCTGTCGTGCTACAACAGGTCTAGCAGGGGACTGAGGCACCCCAACATTTAACTGAACTATTGGCATTGGAGAAGAAAAAAGACAGAATACTACTATAAGTAGCACATGGTCACTGGTGAAATTCAATGGCCTGAGAGAATAGCAAAGCTGTTAAAAGCTGAAGAACACCCCACACTGACATGGCTTATGCAGTTTGTTACAAGCCAAGTCAAGGCATTGATCTCACGCAGCACAATGTAAAACGATCCCATGCCCAAGTCAGGACCGTTTTCACCCATAGCTGGGCTTTCTTAGGTGACCAAGTGCATTCCTAAAGGGAAAGAAACCAGTCTGCTCCATCCATTGTCAGTTCTAGTATAGCAAATATGTGTAACAGAATGATTTTTTTTTTTTTTGAGAGCGATAAAAATTGTATGAGATTGCAAGAGGTTTATGTATGTTTTATAGCAGGAGCAACCATTAGAGTAAATCTACATTGGTTTCCTCTTTCAGGCTTCCTTTCTGCTTTCAGACCACATTCCCTGTGAAGTCAAGCAGGAGGTTCTTTAGTTTCAGCAGTGAAAAAAATTACCAGTACAATTATGTATTTATGCAATGGCATTAAGTAGATCGTAACTGATATAAATCAAACAATATTGCCAAACAGGAGGTTATGTATGTTAATGCAATACATTTCCCATTCATATCCCCTAATCAAGCAGGAAATTCGGGGTACAATATTTTTGATGTAATTCACTAAAGACAAAGGCTGGAGTTTCCCAGAGCTAACTCCATTGGGTATGTTCCACCAGTGATTCCCTCCATCTTATTTACAGTACAATGGGATTTTCAGCAATGTAAAATTATGTTCTGAAAAAGCTCAGTGACAAACCCATAGATGGTATAAAATGATTTAAATGAAGTTGTGCTAGTTACATGTCATTGCCGTTGTGTATGAGTGGTAGAAAATCAAAAAGTTTGTGTGTGTTTGGTTTTGGTTTTTACTAGAAACATTGCTAGGGAGAACTGACATACATATTTTTTTTTAAGGAATAGTCAAATGATTTGCAAAATGTTGGGATCTGGCTATGCTTTGTGCATGTTTTTTCTGTAAGTAGATGTTGGACTGAAATGGAGCTCTCAGATTAGAAAATCCAGTGTGTTGCTATTAAGTGTAGACATATTTTGGGAGTACGAGAGTTCCCAATGAGAGTATTGAGAGTTCCCAATAAATACTTCTGGAAAGCTGGTAGGCTTTTGGTGCCTAGAAATCTTCTTCCAACTGACATTGTTCTGTTTCCTGAAGCACAGATTGACACCCGTCCTCCCTGAAGTTCGGATCAATTTATTGCCTTTGAAAGTAATAGGAAAAGATAACCATTTTGGATTAGGGAAGAGTCAGAAATGGAGGAATGTGGGATCATGTAAAACGTGTAACAGTGTAATAGCAAGCTGCCTTCTGACTCAAGGAAGAAAAAGGGATTTTTGGTAAAATAGACAAACAAAACACCGCAAAGAACTGGCTGCACCATTGACTCAAAGGATTTATGTTATGTAAACCAATTCCCATAGGAGGCTATAAATGTTACGTTGCTCTAAATTAGCTGAGGATGATGAAGTCCTCTAAATTAGGTGAGGATCAGTTTGTCCTCAGACAGCCTTCTGACTGAGGGAATGTATTTTCTATCACTACAGTAATCTGCTATGGAAAATTAAAAACTAAACTAAACTTGAGGCCTTTCCCTACCCCTGAAACAAACATTGTAATCATTTACCTTGTCTCTAACATTGTAGTAGTTACAATTCAGGTTAAATACTAATTAGCATTTAAGTACTAATTAATATTAGCATTTTCCAGCAAAGATTTAAAATGAAAAATCTAAAAATACCATAATGGAAAAATGTTTTTATGAAGGAAAGGTGTTTTGCATCAAATGAAGAATGCAACTTGCACCACTTTTAACTAAGGAAAAGTCATCTTTTTCTGCTCAGAAATACTATTTTCACCAGAGTTTAGTTAGAAAAATGCACACTGAAAAAAATTCTTAATGTGCTTATTATAATTTTATTTTCAACATCTGAAGATACTTTAAAAGCAAGATCCCAGTCCAGTTGGTTATTTTAGAAACAGCTTAAATTTCTTCTCTGTTGAGTAAAGCATTTAAAGACATGTTTATCTTCATGAATTTGCTTAAATGCAGTTGTTATTAGGTATATGCATAAATGCTTTGCTGAATAGGGATAGATTGCTGCAGCAGGATCTAAACGGACTAAGGATCCCGCCGATAAAGGGATGCTTTGGGTAAATTCTGCTAAATTTCAGAGAAGTTGAGATCCCCACTACAGTGAGCACCATGCATCCATCTTAATCATGGGAGCTAAAATTATAATCTCCATTTTTCTTATCTGGAAATTATAATGCAGGAGGAGGCAGCAATTTGCTCGCTGCTTATGTGGTAAATGAGATGGGATTTGCAGACCGCAGCCAAAGGCGGATAAGCTGGGCTTTTCAGTAGCAGTGTCTATTCTATTCTCATAAGGGGAATATTTTCTTTTTGATTTGAGATTTCCATCTGATAATAACGAGCGCTATGTATGGGCCTTGAGGAAAGAGCACGAGTCAAGGTAGTCTGGTTCTGCAAAGTGGCTACTCCATAACGAAACTTCCTATATTGCTGAGTTAATGGGCCAAACGTCCTCCCACTGACTTCAGTGATGAACCTGGCCCATTATTCCTACGTGTTACTGACTGCACGTGTTCTTACTTGACTGTTATATGGCTGAAATAGGCTGGTGAGCACGATTATATGGAGTGTGTGCACAGAGGACCATGACAGAGACCAGTGTGGCTTGTTATGACCGACTGAGGGTGAAAATGAAAGAGTCTTGCTGTGTAATGGGCTGTTCTAATTGAGATCTTTTTCAAAATATATGTCAAAAAGGACAAATTCTTCAAATTAGCTTTCCAAAGCCATGTTTTGTTTTGTTGGTTTTTTTTTTTATTCAACTTCAGCTGAGATGTAGAATGAATCATTTTCTATAATCGACGAGTAATCCTGAGAAGGCAGGGAAATTACTAACGTGTTCCAAAAACAGTTACAGCTTTCACATTTCTGTAATATTAAACTGAAGAGTTGCAAAGGGAAACTGCTAAAACGTAATGGTTTTTACAAGTCAGTGCTGAATCCTAAGAAAAACTCAGACTTTGCCGTTTGCAGTGGTTGATCGTGATCATCATCTTCTGTGACAAAACTGAGGAAAAAAAGAAATCCATAAAATAATAGCGTCCCCATTTCTCTTAAACTAATTCAGAGGAGTTGGATGATACTTTGAATGTGTGTAATACTGAATTTGCATTCTGATGTTTTGGTAATTTCAGGTTCATCTTACACTGGCCAATTCATAGGTGAAAAATGCTACTTCCCCCCCCCGCCCCCCAATAACTTCTCACTCTTCAAAACAGTCTCTCCTTTTATGGGAACTTCCTGGCAGATCTAATGGAGTGCAGGACTCTGGAACTACCCCTGATTCATTCTGATCAAGCAATAACGAAGTGGGGCACAGAAAATGTGGTCACTGATAGCCTGCCTTGTTATCTTCTGTCAGACAGGATCCAAGGAAATGACCCTGTTCGAGGCACATCATCTACAAAAATGGGTTGTGAGGCATGATTTTGACGTTTTTTGTATTTTTTTGTTATTTATTTTTACAAGCTTTATGACTATCAGTAACATTGTTGAAACATCCTGGATTTTGCTGGAAGAGTATATACCCAAAAAATATCTAAATGTATCCAAATGTCTGTCATCATTGAAAGAGTTTTGAGAAAGTTAGGACCAGACAGCTGTTTTTTATTTTTTTTGAATAAAGTTATGATAGTAGCAAATCCCTCTTTAGAACTATAAAATAAACAATAAGAGGTCAGTTGATTTATATTTTGCCCTTCTGTAAATATTCTTATACAGCTCCATTAATTCACTGTATTATGGAATGAAAGCTATAGCAGTCCCCATCGCAACCTTAGTTTTGGTATCGTCTGTTCTTCCAGCCTCCTCTATGACTTTTTTTCCCCGAAAACAAGTACCTAGTGTCGGCATTATGCATACCATAATTTCTCTCAGTAAAATTTCATTTTCTTTTATAACTGTATGAGTTTATAACTTTGATTTTAATTTTAATTTTTGAAGAGATGAACAATAATATCATTTTACTGAAATCTGACAAAACTTTCACAGACTTCACAGGAACCAATATACTATCCAATGCACATGTATAGAAATTTAAGACTGCCTCAATTGATCACCTGCTGGGCTGTGCTTCAGATAACAGCTCTGAGTTAGAAATATGGATAGGGAAGAGAAAAGAGCTCTAAGAGCTAAGAAATCTAGCAGAAAATAATCCATTCCCTGTTTTGGAAATGTTACTTTTAACAAGTCCTATGGAAACTATGACTTCTTTCAGGCTTCTGCCTTCTCTATACCAAAATCCAGCTCTTTCTATACACAGTGAATGGATTTAGGAGCTAGTGTTGCATTCAAAACTGTTGCTGTGAATCATTATACTCAAAAACACTAGAACGTTGTGCTGGGTCCAAGGATTCATTCACATATAACACACTGCAGAATAAACTGCAGCCAAAGGTATCCTAGAAAGAGCCTTGGGAGGATGCCTCAGTAAATATTGTGATCAGTTTTTAAAATGTATTTGGTTGGCATCCTTGTTATTGCTTTACAGGGGCTTGTACTTTGAAGTGAAAAAGAGAAATATTCTACACAGAGAACTAAACAAAACCATCGGGTCCATGGAGGAGTCACTGAACTCGATACAAATCCACACTACAGCTGGACGTGGCATCAAGCTTTTGCTCGCTATGACCGATGCCTTCAACTTCTGTTAAACTTGGAGAATTATTTGTCACATTCACAGACAGATGCTGGAGCCTGTGATGTCTGGGTTTCCATTTCATGGCTCTGAAACTCAGCTATTACCGGAATCAGCATCCTGCATGGGGCCTGAAAAATTGTACTTGAACTTTGTTTGTTCCAGGTGAAACTCACTTGTAAATAATAAACAAAATAATTCATTCCACTTTGGTATTTCTACTGTCGAATCCAAAGAAATAAGCAACAAAGCTGGCCTTGCAATGTATTTCAGAAGATTTCTCATTTTAATCCATTTGGGATTGTCCTAGGAGCCTAAGTGTCATGGAAAAGAAAGTTATTAGCACTTTCTTGTTTTGAGTTCTTGAACTCCTAAATCTTTTAGTTTCCCGCTGACTACAATTTGGGTTTTGTTTTTCTACTGCGTTGTCTCAGGTGTTTTCCTGGAAACATGAATCAAGCTAAAATTGTGTAGCTGTTGCACACACTCATGGAGTTTTTCAATGTAGACCCCTCGTTCTCTTCTGACACCTCCATATTATCCACCAGTATTTATATGACTGTTCATTATATGCAGGAAATGCATAAATCACCAGCGAAATAGTAATCTTTTTGTTTTCAGTTGTTTCATACACAAAGATTTATTTCGACACCAAGTGATTTTTCTCTTTCTTTACATTAACTTGGAAGAAAAGTTATTACACGTTCAGTTGTCTTAAACTGTTGCTGGAGTCAAGAGCTGGAAGGGGTTGTTAAGGTGTCTCCGGGAGATGGTTAGTGACATTCTGAAGTTGGCACATATGGGAGCTGAACTTCAGAGAGTAGTGAGCTTCGTGAACAGCTGCAACTTTGCTCTTTTTAACTGCCTTTTACTTGCTTGAATAACTGTAGTTTCTATGAAACGAAGTAAAGTAATGGTGAAGGAAATTAGATGTAATGACTATAAAAATAAGTGAAGGAGAAAGAGGGGACATGCATGACTTTAGCGTAACTTATCTTTGACATGCTGATCTGTTATTTTTCACTGATGTAAAGGTTAAATCCATTAACTGGTGGTCTTCCAGTGAGGACAGAGAGCTGACAAGGCATGAAGGGCTCGGGCCAGCAAAACCACAAAGTACTTGATCTTTGAATGTATAACTTTTATTGTCAGCAGCAAAAATGACTTGACTTTCATATGTTCCCTCTACATGTGAGGAAATGAACATAAATTAATAGCTACAGTAATTTCCTCTGGGTAAATCTATCTAAACGATCTTAAATATTAGAATGCTGAAAGGCTAATGGCTTGAGTATCTGACATGATGAACATCTACAGCTGTTTGTGTAGCCAAAGGGAGGTCTGGGTGCTCACTGTCTTTGGAAATCAGGTCACAACACCAACAATGTCTTTATACAGAGAATCCCCTTGATTTCAGTAAAGTTTACATAAACTTGCAGCGCAATAACAGCCTGATGTACCAATACTATAGCTGAGTTTCTAAAAATTATAGGGCTTGGAGATGATTGCCTTGTTTGCCTTCTGAGAGATGTTAGACTATGGACGGAGTGTTTTTATCCCCAACTGTTGAATGCATCAGTGTTTCGCATTTTTTCTGAAGAGTGAGACAGTATGTAAACCTGAAGAGTAAATTGTAGGAAATGAACAGCCGATTTGGGTTTTGCAATTCACATGTGTGAACTCCCCTTGCTAGAATTATTGCTCAGTGATAAAACAAACTAAAATGGTCGTATCAAAGTGATTATAATTTTTCTGTGTCACAAGGTGTTTGTAAATCTGTTACACAGGATGCCTATGTTTTTATTTTTATTTTGTATTTATTGTATTTTTTGTCTGTGAGGAAAATGATTTCTTGTCAATATTGTCATATTATTGGATAGTCTTACCAACTATGCATTTAAGGGAAATATTTTTTCTTTAAAGACTTTAAGATTTGCCTACACTGTATTCGACCATCAGGATTCCATGCTTGTGTGTTGTAATGGTCCAGACCTGACTCAAAAATACAGCGCTCACATTTTTTCTCAGCTTCTCATAGATTAACTGTACCAATGATTCACTCAAGATACAGTCAGATAATCAAAGCGACCGAGTTAGCAAATTTTAGGAAACCGCTGCCCAGTAATGGTTGTGTACAGGCATCCAGTCTTTCCTAAAAACAGATAAAACAGATTAGCCATAAAGATCCAATTAGCTTATTTTAATACATGGCTATTTAAACTTGAGTTTACCTGCCCCCTCAGCTCATATATGTAACCATGTGCAAATTCCTCCACCGTTGCAATGAGAAGTAAAGCGGGTTGATTTGAACTTGTACTCAGCAGACAGCGGTCTTGCTCAGTGACTTGCTACCATCTACTGTAGTCTCTGTTGTCGATTGAAAGGAAGGCGTGATTGTGCGAAGCCAGCAAAAAAAGAAAACAAGAGAGAAAAAAAATATGTATGTTTTCTTTCCTTTCTCTTTGCCCTGGGTCTCTGTAATGTGGCAGCCATCAGACAGTATTCACATACTTTTCAGTTTTTAAAATTGATTTACAGTTTGCAAGAGGCTGAAAAGCAATAAAATCTAAGCTTATCTAACACCTGGTAGCATTAACTACAGTTCAGAAACTTCAGACTAATATAAGAGGGAACATAATTTGTATTTAGCAAGAAGCAGGATTCATGAATTCTCCATCCACTGTGACTAACTCATGCCTTTAGGAAAGTTTCTTAATCTCTATTTTTACCTTAACAGATCCACACGGAAAATGAACTTTCATGGGAATGCATTGAAGGTACTTATGAACTTTTTTGAAATTCTATGTAAATAAAAAGAAGTAGTCAATGATTGGTAAAGACATTTAAATGTTAACTCTAAAGAAAATAGTTTATCTGCTTTTCTTTATAAAAAGTTGCTTAGTTCTCCTTGAGGTGCTGGTTAGTGAATGCTGAGTAGAAGAGAGTAGTGCTTTGCTTTGTTTACAAATTGGAGATTATATACCTGCATAATAAAAGACTACTTTACCAGTGAGCATCTCTTTCCGTTGTTGAGCAACCACCTCATTTAGCGGAGACAAGCTGTATAAAGATAGACTGCATGTTTAGCTTGACAGCAGAAAGCCTTCCTGGTTTTGATGAACTCCATCTTTTAACAACAAACCTAAATACACTCTTATTTTTAAAGACGTGGGGTCTATGTAGTCCCTGGTTTGAACAACTAAACTCTGTAAAAATCTTGTTGTGTAACTTTCAAAAAAGTGCCAACCTTATTAAATGGATATTTATGGCTCTAAGTGGTTAAATGTGGCATATCCCTGATCCTGAGGAATAAGTTGTAAGACAGAAACCATAATATGAAAAAATGTTAGTAAATATTCCTATTGGCATGAAAAGGAGAACATCTGCTGAAGTCACAAGTGGTTTGTTGCCTGACTTAGCAGCAGGACAGCCTACACCTGATTAGCTATGGCTTGATAATAGAACAGGAGTGCAGTGGATAGAAATGTTTGTCACATGAAGTTGCTTGAAATCACTCTAAAAGCATTAAAAACATGATAGTTCACTTTTCTTCTTAATTCTTTCCTTGTTATCTTTGGAATCTTCTGTAATGACTGCTTAACTATTAGTGCATATCCAAAGTGAAATATATGTGCATGAGATGTCCTGACTTGACCTTGTCTTCACCAAAGTATTTAAGCAAGCATTTGGCCATTCCTACTCAGAAATGCACATAAGAACATGCAAAACCCACCAAGGATGTCTTCCAAAATCAAGTTTAAGCATATATTTAGGGCTTCCCACGTACGCTGAGGCAACAAAGATTAGCCAGAATATAGAATTTGCATTCTTTTAAGCCCATGTTGTGGGTCTGGACTTGAAAGCTGCGATGCCAGTCTGAACTTTGGACCACAGGCTCCAAAAAGTTCTTGCCTGCTTTTTTCCTGAACTCCCTTTTTCCACAGATATCTCAGATTTAAGCGAATCTGGCAATTCAAACACCTTTGAATCTCAAATACCCTACAGTTAGGTTTGGTGTAAGGGTGAGGTAATTATGGATGCCAACATAATTAACCTTGGATGTCTGTTATGTTAATTCTTAAAGATAGACATGCTAATGTGTGGAAATAGGAATAACCTCCTGTATGTGTTTCACTGTTTTTCTCGATTCCCTGCAGTCTAATCCAGAGGAGGAGTTTTGCCTGTGACACCGTGATAAATTGACCATTGACTTAAGGAAGAAATGTTTTATGATGAGGGTGGTGAAACACTGGCACAGGTTGCCCAGAGAGCTTGTAGATGCCCCGTCCCTGGAAACTTCAAGGTGAGGTTGGACGGGGCCCTGAGCAACCTGATCTAGTTGAAGATGTCCCTGCTCACTGCACGGGGCTTGGACTAGATGACCTCTAAAGGTCCCTTCCAACCCAAACCAGTCTATGATTCTGTGACTTCAGTTGTTGGTCCTGTGAGGTCCGTATGAAAGACTTCTCTCCTCTCTGAAAAGAAATCAAGTTTGGGCAATCCATAATGTCTCTATACAGGTATGTTGAATAAATACTCATACAGCAGTTTAAGCATTTGGCCACTGACATAGCATATTGTTTTAAGGTGACATATGTTATCGTCCCAAAAGGCACGTCCCCTGACACTGCTTGTCTGAACATTTCTCAGATGGGGAAAGGTGAGGACTTTCTGTTACTACGGGGTGATGTGTTGAGCACCACATCGTATGGTCTGGGATGATGACTCAAGCCACAACTGGAGGACCTTTCCTGGCTTTGCTGAAATTGTGTGGGGAGAGAGAATCTACCTGGACCTATCTAGCTGGAGGATGGGAGCTTTCTCAGCCTGAAGCCACTTTTCCTCTCTGCCTCCAGGATCCCGGCCTTAACAGGCCGTGAAGATTCAATTGCCTGATATTCTACCAATGAGCCTATCAAAGGTAATTCTATACTGGCTAGATAGTAAAAAGAAAGTTTGTTATCCCTGCCTTATTCAGTTTTGCAGGTGAATAAGGGCAGGCTTTTTTACTCTGATATTGTAATTTATATTTTGTGCAAGATGCTTTATTTTGGCATAGTTCCTGTGAGATTTAAATTCCTCTGAGAGGAATACTTCAATTTTTTAAAATTATATTTATTTTTATATATAGAGAAAATCTATGTAAACAGCATTTGAACAAGATAAATAACACTTGTATTTCCATAGTATTCGTGATTGACACACACCTCTGAATCTTCTTAGGTCATCTGCACCTACCAAAAATTGTGGTTAATTATCTACTTTACTGGTTATTTCTGAAAGTGTATGGATGACTTCTGATTTTCAGTTTTATTACTACCTAGGTACAGTTAAAGAACAACGGTAAGTCTTACCTTCTCTGTACTACATTTGACAGTGGATAATGGATCTGTTGTCCAAAAAGCCAAACAGGACTAGAAGGACAGATGCAGAAGAGGACACCGAGCCATCCAGGCCATAAGAAAAGGCCTGTTAATGTACAATCTACTGAACACAATAGTGTGTCTTAGTTTCTTTATTCTACGCTAAGATTTGGTGGCTCCAACTTAAAAAAAATAAATATATATATATAAAAGTAGCAAGATGGCAATTACAGAAAGCATGGAGAGACTTCATAAAAGAAAAAAAGAGACTGGAATTACTTAGTTTAAAAAAGAGATCTGTGTACAAAATAATGAATTCTATAAAACAGCATAGTTGGTCACAAGAGTTGGGGAATATTCAGCAAAAGCCAGAGGTACTATATTTAAATTCCAGTTTTTCTTTGTTGTGTTCTATTTTATTATTCTCATTTATTTTAATTAGTTCAGACAGTAAATCTGACTGATCACAGGCTTTCAGTGAATGAGAGCTCAATGTTAAGCAGAGGTGCACAAGTACAATGTCTGCTCACACCCAACAATAAAAATGAGGAGATTCCTTATTTAAAAAATGACATTTGTAGCTGGAAGAAGCTGTGGTGATGTGGAGGGACGGTGTGGTGGCACAGCTGCTCTGATGCGTGCTCGGGAGCGAGCACAGCTCCGGAGAGGAGCAGGAGGGCGATCACCCATACCTCAGCTCTGGACTAAAACACAGCCTTCCTTCAGGGCTTCAGAGCAGATTAAGCAAGACGTCTTTGATACTAATCTGTAAAAATTCTTGGGCCGGTTTACGCACAACACGAAGCCAATTCTTGTTGTTTCTGGTAAATGAGCGTCAGTGGAGCAACATAACCAACCAACGTGCTAACTGCAGAGGTACCAATGGAAGACATGATCTGTAAGGCCATGATTATGTATAATACTCATGACAGGCCAAGTACAGCCAAGTTCTTAAAATAAACTATTGTGTAACTGTGTCATTATGCATGTAACCTGAGGAGGAAATGAATTAACCATTGAAATCAGAACATGCGTATTACAAATCACAGATTGATCAGAAGAAAAAAGACAGACACTCCAACTTTCAATACAGGAAAACTAGATAATTGATTGTTTAATGTTTGCTATATAACAATAATTTTTGCTTGTATACTAATTTATAGACGAATTATTTACTTCAACATGAACAAGGTAAGGAGGGGAAGTTAGGGAAGACTTTTTTCTTTTTTTTTTTTAATAGCAAGAAACTTCCAACAAATGACTCCATGGTAATTTACCTATAATGCAAAAGGAACCGGATTATTTCCTTATCAGTCATTAATTTTAAAAAGTATTTTATCTTGGAGTGCAAGGAACCTAATAAAAATTGACACAAAGTATTTATATTTAAATGGCTTATTATCTTAAAGAGCACAATAATCTTATATCAGGAGATATGAATGTATTTTAAACCTCTTCCAGATCTGTGTCTCACTGGTGCTTTCAATGACTTTTATTATTCTTGAAGGACATAAAGAACTGCTGGAGAAATCTATTCACAGCCACAGGAAAAAAATTTCTGCATTACTTTAACTTTATATTGGTTTAAGCTTAATAAACTGGTTTATTAAGGCCAGCTGATAAACCATTTCTGAACAGAAGGGGGAAAATAGTTACTGAAGATGTCTGGAAGCAAAGTACAAAAATGGGATAAAAATGTCAAAACATCACACCCAAAAAGAGCTTAGGAAGTCCAACTTTGACAGTATTGAACAGAGCATAGAAAAGGATTGGGAATTCAGTGGTGAAGATCTTATGGGCAGGACCATTTCACAGAGTGAGGGGTTTGAGATCTTACCTGTAAGCAAATACATTCTTCAAAATTATTTAAAAGATTTAATTTGGCCATGAAAGTGCTTTTTATGGGTTTTAGTAAATGTGCAAAAAATTTATAAATACAATTCCCAGCTAATTTATACAACTTGATCTTTTTGAAAACTTACAAAAATGCTAAGGAATATGTAGGGTTTTTTTTAATAAAATATTTCAGTTTTTACCTGTTGTAGAAGACGTCTGAGTTTGGAGTCCGCCACATTATTGCTTTAGTCCTATCTTGATTTCTGTAATTCAACTACATGCTGGTTCTGTTTGATTGGAGTTTTAAAAACCTTGGAATAAGTCTAATGCTGAACTTGCATTCAAAATTATCAGAATGCACAGAAACCAGGACACTAATCTAAAACAACAAGAGGTTAAAAAGTCCTTGAAACTTCCTTTGCTGCGAATAAGAAACAGATTTCATCCCGCTTAACCCTCTCAGCATACAAAGTGTTAGTTGTCCAGTCTAATAGAATTCCCTGTACTTCTGTAATAAAAGGAAAAAGCTGAGCAGCTGCAGGTGGCCTGGCTCAGACAGTGTCTGGGATCAGATAAACCCCACCTGCAACGGTCAGGAGTCGCCTTTTGCCGGCTCAAGGAACAGAATTGCAGCAGCCCCAAGTGCTGCTGCAGCTTTATGGGCTTCCAGAAGTTTTATGGACAATCATGAAAGGTTATAGACTGGTTTAGGAAATTCAAGAGTCAAACATACTCGTGAAAGAAAGTTCCCCAAAGCTGCAAAGTTGTGTAATTTCATACGGGAATTTGCTCTTGCTGTACTTCCTTTCATATGGTTTTGGAAGGATAAAATGTTGCAGACTAAATTTCCTAATACCACATCCCAACTTGCTATGTTTTTCAGATAACTGGCCATAGTTGGGAGTAGCTTCTTCGTCCCAGTTTTCTTAGCTCTTACTCAGCTGAAGCTCTTGAAGGTCATCGTAATTTTTTTTAAAGGAAGAAACGTAAAGGTCTAGAAACTGGAAATGTATTTAATTATAGATAAAGCTTTGGCAGGACTTAACTCATCAAGGTAAATATTATAGCTAAAAAATTGGAGGACATAAATTTGTTTGTAGTTTCCTGTTGTCTCCATCAGTATTTATAAAATATTTGAAGGATGATGAATTTCTCTTGCATCTTAGGCTTGCTGAAGGAATATATGGTTCAGTTTGATTGTACTTTGAGACTTTTCATTTGAAATTTGATGATGATAGTATGTGTTAATTAGACGCCAGTAAAAATACGGACGCAGAATTGTGCACTTCATGCAGAGCAACTGTCAGCTGTTGCCACTGAGGTAAGCAATTTTCATTTGCACTTTTTGTATGCTGGTCATTGGATTCAATATTGAGTTTTGAATTACAGCATAAAAAGGAATGAAATACTTTTCACTGTTTCTTTTGCTGGTGTTGCTGTTCACTGTTTGCAAGTTTTTAATTGTAAAAGATGCTGCAGATGGAGTTTTTCTTCCTAGCGCTGCTGTCCTATTTTCCCCATGATATCCCCCGGGGATCTAACATGAGTTTAAGTTAAGTCCATTTTTTTTCTCAACTGACAGAACAAATGTTCAGATGCTTTAAAATTTAAAGAGCAAAATGTAGGGATGAGTAAATCAGTGTAGAAGAGGTAGGAAATTCCCGTTCAAATCAAATAGCCTTATTTTTGTTTGCTTGCTTGCTTGCTTCTCGGTTGTTTTTGTTTGCTTTTAATTTCCTATAACGAGGTTACATTCGGAGAGGTAGGCATTCTAAAAACATCCTTCATTTATGTCTAAAAGGAAAGACCTCCGTATATCACCAAGGACTTGCAACCAGTAGGGAGAATTACGTGTGAACTCTGCCAGTGAATGCACCGACGTGCAGAAGACCTTTTGCATGAAAATTACTTTCGTGGCATGCAGTTTAATATTCATTAATATTTATGAGGTAACATAGTTGCTCTGTGTATTTTAAAGAATATTCTCCTTTTCAAGGACGTTTCTTGTTTAAAAAGAGCCATTTGAGAGCTACCACAGTAAAAAGTTTTGCAACTATACGAAGCAGTTCAGAAAGTCCAAAAGTGAGTTGCTGAAGATATTTATGTGTATTTTCTGTTCTAGTTACTTTGAAATGGTTTACGTAGAAAAAAATATAGCGAGAGTCATTGTTGTTAAAGTTCAGCGTGGCATTGTGCCTAAGGGTTGACTCCTTCAAGTGGTCTAAAATCCATATTCTTGCGTGGAGTAACTTGAAATTTGCACCAAGTGGCATTATTGATTCGAAATTGGTGTTGTTTGGGTTTGAGGATAAAAAGAGTCAAAGCTACGGCCTTTTTAGAATGGCATTTTACCGAGTACTGGTCCTAACTTCGTTGCATCCATCAAGGACTCAGACTATGGTTCTTGTGTCTCCAAATCCCTTCAGTGGCTTGGCAGTGATCCTGGCTAGAACCGAGAGTTTACCAAAGCGAGCTGTCAGAGATTCAGCCCGTGCCGTGACAACCTGCAGCGCGTTTGGGATTACCTGTCGAGCCGTAGCTGTGCCCGGGATGCAGGTGCGTGATATCTGGGAAGATGTAGAGAAACAGCCGCAGCGCGCACGCAGTTGGAGTGCGTGAGATCAGCAAGTCCCATGCATCGCCTGTGTGCTCCCCGCTGCAGCTGTGTCCACATCTCCAGCCAGGATTCCCCCTCAGCTTGAGCTCTGTGGTCCCTGCGCCCACCCCACGCTTGGACATCCCCATGGGTCGAGTGTGACGTTCCTCTAGGAAATCAATGTGGCAGAAGAAGTTTCCGACTTCTCGCGTCGGCTGTGCTGTTCATCCCCGCTGCCTGCGGAGGTTGCTGGGGCGCGGTTCTGCACCCCGGGCCGCCGGCCAGAGCCCCTCAGCTGGCAGCGGCCCCGGGCCGGTGTCCCCGCCCGCAGGGCCGGCAGCGGTGGGCTGGATGCACCCGCCGAGGTGACGGTGTTTGGACCCAGCACCGCGTCCCCTCGGCGCACGCTGTGCGCTCTCAGGGCCAGACGTGGAGGAGAGGAGGGGAGCAAGATTAAAAAATAAAAGAAAAACCCAAGAAAACAGATATGCAGAGACCGGCGCTGGCTGAGGTGGCCGAGCTGCCGGACAGCCCTCCGGGCCGCGGGGACTGACCTAGCCCCGCCGGCAATGCAAGTATCCCGGCCCCGCGCCCCTCGCCCTGGTGCTTCCGCGGGGCCGTAGCGGCAGCCGGGGGTGGGCAGGGGGGCAGCGCCGTGGCCGCGGGGCCGCCTCTCCCTCAGCCGCGGCACGGCGCGACCCGCCCGGCGGGGACAGCGGGCGGCAGCCGGTAAGCGCGGCGGCGGGCACCGACGGCGGAGCGGGTTGGGGGGCGGCCCGGGCAGCGAGGCGGGCGCTGCCTGTCTGAGCGCGGGGGGCGGCTCCCCGGCCCGGCCCCCCTCCTCCTGGGAAACGCGGCCCCACCGAGCCCGGGCGGCGGCGGAGGTGGCGGCAGTCAGGCGTGAGGGGAGCGCTGTCCCCGCCGCCCCCTCACAGCTTCCCGCCCCGTCCCGCGCCTCGCGACAGGTAGGCACGGCCCGGGGGGGTGTGGGGGGGGTGTTGCTGAGGCGGGGGCCGCGGCCGCCGGTCTCGCCCCGCGGTGTGGGGGGAATCGCCCTGCCGGCGGCGGTTCGAGGGTCCGGCTCTGCCCCGTCCGGGGCTCGGTGGCTGGCCCCCCGCTTGCACGGAGGCAGGTGAAGCCGGGGGGGGGGGGGGGGTCGGGGGGGCTTCGGCAGCCCGTGAAGCTGAGCCGCCTGCAGGCGGGCTCCCCATCAGCCCCTTGACTTTGGCGGCGGAGTTTGGCTCGCCCGGCGGGGCGGGCAGCGCAGTCCCACAGCGGGGAGGGCGGCGGGCAGGGGCAGGAGATGCTGCTTGGCTGGAAGGAGCCTTCCTGCCCTGGCTGCCGGCTGGGGATGGGAGCGGTGAAGCGGCACGTTTGGGGCTGTTGAGGGGTGGGGATGAGGGGGGCGCGCGGCTGTGGGGAGGTGGCTGTGGGGAGGGCGCGGTGGGGGCTGCAGGCCGGGTACAGGCAGGTACCCGGGTGGACCCGGCTCTCGGATAGCGGGGCGGGCTGGTAGACGGTGGGGGTACAAGCGCATCCCGAGTTTTTGCACGGAAGAAAGAGAAGCTGGAAGGCAGAAGTAAGCAAAGAAGCAGGGAACGCTAAATCCTCGCTGGAAGCAGAGCGACCTTCCCTCGCCCTGCTTGTATGACAGCGAGCGGCAGCAGAGGAGCGGCAGGATGAGGTAGGAAAGGGGAAAGGGCTCGGAGCATGAATAGCGGAAAAGCTCTTCCTGAGGGCCCCGGGGGTAGTAAAAGCAGTGGGAAATTTGTCAGTTGCTGGCGAGCTGTTGGCATGCCTAGTCTGAAACACCTGTGTAGGTAGGCCTGGCTCTTTAACACGGGAGAAGTCGCAAAACCTCCTTCCAAGTAACCGAACACACCAGTAAATTTATTCTTCTGAAAGTTTTTACATCCTTTCCTTTTTAGATCTTCCTTTTCTCCTTTCCTGTGGACTTGGCTCTGTCTAACTTCTCTCAGAATAACCTGCCTTGTTGAAAGGAGTCTCTGTCAGGGGAAAAAAAAAAGAGTTCTCAAAAACAAATGCTATCTTTGTTTAAAGCTATTTGTGGATCAAGGTTGTGACTCAACTGTGAAATAGCATGGCTCTTCTTTGCTTATATTAAAAACACAATAACACATTAAAATACTCAAAGTCTTGGGAGGTAACTAGGCTGAAATGCAATTCAGCAGTGTGAGACTTTAATGTGGGTTTTACAGTACCTCATCTCTCTTGTGAATAAATATATAATTAGCAGTAGGGCTTTTTGCAGCTTTTACTTTTGTGTTTTATTTGAAGAAGTACTTCAGGGTAGAGATTATAATTGATTATACTTTTAATTTTTCCCACTTTCTTCCTGAGGTCAGTAGCTATCTCTTTAGGTGTTTATGTTTGTTATGGTATGCTATGTTATTTTATTGGTACAGAGCATTATTTTAAAACCTGTTGTGTGCTGGTGAGTGGATTAGATTTCCTGTGGACCTGTCTGAATTAGACTTGTTATTGCTTAATTGCCCATGATTATGAAGAATGAGAATCAATAAGCAATGGCGTCCTTCTAGTCTCGTGTTCCTCTTATGATACTTTTGTATCACCTAGCACAGCATGGCCTTAAATTGCTTGTCATTGTGGAACAAATAATAGAGAATAGCACACAGCCCTGTTATACCTGAGGGAGCACGTAGACGAAGTAGCAGTGGCTGTTGCCCGGTCTGCCTGGAGCATTGTCTTCAGGCTCAGTTAAGGCACTGGTGAACAGCCCACCTCCCGTCCACAGCGGGAAACTGAGAGCACTTCCACATCCACCAGCTTAGAAGTAATAGGAGACAGCAAGAAAATGGGTTAAAGTATGGATCCATGCTTTCTAGGTTTCTGTTCTGATTAAAAGTTGCAGCTACAATTAGTGAACTGGAGTATGGAGTACCTGCTGTTAAATTTTTGGATCTATTGCTGGGTAACACTGCAAGAGCTTTCAGGCTTGGATATGGATGTGAGTGGAAGCTAGCAGGTCCTCAGCATCTCTGAAATGCAGTGAGTTTTAAACACACCTATATGCATTTCACAGCTTCAAGACACTGAAGTCCCAGCTGTCTTCCTGGGTATCATAGGACATTAACTTTGCCCATATCTTCTATATTAAAAATCCAAGGACTCCAGTTAGGCCCAATATGTTAATTGTCCAGAAATCAAACGAAAGCACAAACCGCAAACAGAGCGTAGGGAAACAGAGATGTTGTCAGTGCTCGGTTCCTTGCAGTGGCAGGAGAGGGTGAGCAGGTTAGCTGGATCCCAGTTAGGAGAAGCACTCCCAGTCTTGTAGGAAGAGGCAAAATGGCCTCAAAAGGAGGCCCTTGCTGAATAGGGGCAACATTTTTCCCAGTCCCAAATCTAATGGTCCATATGATCTTACATATATTAGGTATCAGCACCACGAGGCATTTGCAATGATTTTCTGCAGCACCTCCAAACTACAGTGCAGCTTTGGTATTTCTTCTCTAGACACAGTTGGTCTGATGGTTTAGAAGAATGAAGCTGAAAAAAGTAGCAGCTGAATTTAGGTAGCCAGGCTTGAAGACTGGCCAAATGCAGCATTATTCCTGCGCACCTTTTCCAGGTGTTTTGCTGTAAACTAGAATTAAAAGCCCATGAAGATATGGCTGAGAGTCAGGGCCATCTGACAAATGCTTTGCATTGATTCTGACTAACTCTTTTGATAGCCCCTGTTTTATCCCACAGCACTCATGCTTTCCCCTGCTGTTAGGTCCAGAAAAAATAATTTTTAATTTCTTCAGGTTGATTTTCCCCTGCCTCTGTCCTAGCTTTTCTTTTTTTTCCCCCACACTTGTGCTTCTCTGTCTCTCACCTGAGGTTATTCAAGCTTTCTGTTTTCCTTTAGCTTACAAATTTCTCAGATGCTGTAATCCCTGGGTTACTTCTTAGATCCCCCACTCAGAAATAGCCCTGGCTCTTTCTCTTTCTTTCTGCTCACAGCTGGCGGCCGCAGCACTTTCTGAGTAGTTTGCATCTCGGAAATAGTACTTCTCCTTCTTGCACTGTGTTCCTGGAGTGGGTGGTCCTGTGGCTTTAGCCCTTTGAGATGTGCCTCAGGTAAGCTGTCTGTAGGCTATCTGGGATGCAAGGAAGGCGGAGAGCTGGGAGACGTGGTGGTCCTTCTCCAGATCAGCCAAGAGCCATCCAAAGAAGAGAAGGTGAATTATGCAAGAGACTCCAACGGCTTGATCAAATTTCTTTCTTAAGTTTCATTGGCAGACTTCAATTTCACTGCTTCTGAGGTCAGACTGTTATGTTGGAGAGTTTGATGAGTGTTCGCTGTGTAACAGAACTGCGAGTTTCCAGAGAAGCCCCTCAGAGCCCCAGTGTGACGTAGGTCTTCCCATCAAACTAGTTTTCCATTAATTAAAAAAGTATGCACCCTAGATAGTGTGAACTCTTTGATAAGGATAGTAGAGACAAGTTATTTATCTTCAGCCTTTGATCCTTTTTTTTGACCTTTGCTTATTTCTTCTGTGTTAGTTATTCGTGTCTCTTGCATATCAGAAACATCTTTGCTGAAACTTACAGGAGGATCATTGCTCTATTTTCTAACTTCTCAGTCTTGTCCTAATCAAAAATGTAAATACATGCATAATGATTTGCATGTCATTAACTTCAGAAAAACACTGTCATGCTAAAATCAATGTTTTTTGGAATCTAATTTTCCTGCCTGCCTGAGAAGTAGCACCTGGAATTCACAAACCAAGAATTCTGAAAATATAAACTACTCTCAGCACTGCTGTTCACTTCCTAAATTTTGCAGTTCAGCCAGGGAAGAACAATAATTTAAAAATATGTTGATGGTGATTTTTCTAACTGGTTTCTCTCTTCAGTCTTCATACTTCAGTAAAAAGCTTCATTGCTTTTTTATTTAAAAATGAACAGGCTTAACATGGTATATACTTACACACAACTTGCCAGCACTGATCTCGTTGTGATCATTTATGAACACAGCATCTAACACGTTCCAGAAATTTCAGGGAACATACCTATACCTGTGGACAGGAACTTGCAGATTTTGAGGAATACAGGGAAACCAGGAGAAAATAATCTTGTTGGAGCTAGGGTAGCAGTGTAGCTGATCCTGGATTTCAGTTTCCCTAGCACAGAGCTTTGTGTATAAACTGAAAGATCAGGCTGTGAGTCTCGGTATGGAGCAGTCAGTAGACAAGGATACGACACAGGCGCTTTGCCAGCAGTTTACACAAGTGTTTTTGCTTGATGTCAGAGATGCTGAGAATAAAAATTCTTGGGTTCTCGCTCGGTTGTGGAGATGATTGTCACTGACATCCCAGAGATGCTAAGTTTGTGTATTTGACACTGTTGTTCTACCTTTAAGAATAAGCAGATGAGATTTAATTCACGTTAAAAAACCTAGGGTCTGAAATGAGCCCTTGATATGCATTGTTTGCCACGAACTCAGGTCTTGTTTTAATAGGCTGTCTTCAAGTCAGTGAGTCTGTAAGCCAGCACAGGGTTACTTTGGATCAGATGCCATAGCGTGTAAGGGCTATCCCTATCTGAAAGTGCTCACAGTCTTTGAAAACAGGATTATCAGCAGTACAGCAAACGCTGTGTGTTGCTGGAGTGCATTATACTGTTGGTTAGAAATGCACATTCTGGACCCCTTAGGAGCAAACAGAAAGTGCCACTGTTATTGATGATTCAATATAGCAGCTTTAACATGTCTCTTCTTTCAGGAAGAAAGGGAAAACAGTGTACAACATTTCTGTTGATACAAATAAACACCTACTTCTAAATGGTGAGATGTAACATAAGGCGAGCTGTGGATCCAGATCTAAGTTTCAATTACATTTGAAAAAGCATTTTGATTTTCTTTGCTATGACACATTTAGCATATGGTTCTGTCTGATGTCTGAGATATGGTAGCTGTATTTCATGCTCAGCATTGTTTCTAATAAATGTATGTATTAGAAGTAAAGAGTATATGATCTCTCACTTAAAACAACCCCAAACAAACCCTTTTTTTTTGAAACCAGCTACGTTTTTAGAAACCAGCTAGGCTACTGTGTCTTTTTGATGGAAAGAAGCATGGGGTAGCAGTGCACCCATGTTCACTCCTGAGCATTTATTCTTCTTGTGTCTGGGCGTCTGTTGTAGCGTATGGGGAAATGTGCATTGTGCTGAGCAGTGTGAGCGTGCTGTGAAGATCTTGATAGTTATGCATGGTTGAGCAATAGGATGCTTAATGAGGGGATGCTGAACGATGCAGTAAGTGTTGTGCCAACACCTTCTTAGAGGCGCCAGAGGCCATGCCTTTACAATTAAATAGAATAGGCCAGTGGCGGTTCTCCATCCCCAAGGCCAAATGGCATGGCACAGCTCCCTCCCACACACCTGAGCTCGCTTTCTTTCCAAAACAGTGTGGCAGTGACCAGACTGTCTGTCAGGGATGGAGCTGGGGTCTCTGAGCACCCGATTTGTGCCCGTGCACTCGCTCTCGGGGATCCTGAGGTGAGCGGGCAAAAAACATGCTACCGAGAGTGCAGGTATTTAAGCAGCATAAACAATCTGTGGCCTATTTTGTTTACTAGTAAAGCTGTAGCCGTAATGTTCAGGACCTATGGCATCGTTCTTCTGAAATTGTTATTGCGCTTCCATGTAGAAGGAATTATTGTATATATTTGATTTAAACCACTTCATTCTGACGTTTGGATTCGAAATGTCTCTGGTTTAGGTTTTGGTAACACGGATATACTTAGCCATGTGCACCAGTTCATCGTTGCAATTTCAGATTCATAGTCCGCGTGTGGTTTTTGTTTAATTAAACTTTACTGACAAAATATCAGCAGAGCGAGTACTTGACAAAATTTGAGAATTGTAATGAGGATGCAGTCGTTATGGAAATACAGTTCTGGGACTAACATCCTTTCAATTACAAACAGATGATATTTACTCTGTCTGAGTAAATTTTGAAAGCGAACCTCAGAAAAACAGTTACTTAAACGGTATTTTTACGTTCAACACTGAGACTGTGAAGTGATGAAACCAGCAGTTTAAGCTTTAAATTTGAAGTTTAATCACCAGGGTATAACAGAGAATATGTTCAACAGTCCTTGTTCTGATTATCAAGATACTCTTACTTTAATTTGTGTTAACACTGCAATATAAATATTTTAAATCATCCAACCATTCCACTGTCATAACTTTTACCTGGGGATGCAAGAAGAGTCTGTGTATCTTGAATAGTTTGTGACTTCTCCAGATCATCCTTTCACATTGTTAAGTCTCAGGTAGGGAGATCTGTTTCTGGCTCATTTACAATAGCCGATGGTCACTGATGGGTTATACCAGCTAGAATGAAGCCCAACTAGAGTGCCGAGGGTAAAAAGGGTAGGTGAGAAAAAGGAACAAAGACGGCAGGTATTAAAGAATGACAGAAGTAGGGATGGAGAGAAATGACCAAGACTGAAGCCTATTACAGTTAAGGGGTTGCATTATGTTAATCATAACCAGGGAGAAAGTGTTTGCTGACCGTAGTGTGGGAGATATGGGTAAAAATAATCAGTGGAAAAAGGCAACAAGAGAGTGATGTGAATAGGGTATGTCACTGGAAACCATGTTGCATTTCGGTTAACAGTCACTTTGGTTGAAGTGTTAGAAAAAGTCCTTAAAATGCCACGTATTTAATCCTGCTGGTAAAAGAATCTCTGTTGCTGGTGAAAACGAATGTCTCTGTACCCCATTCTGTAAGAAATGTAAAATTCTGTAAGAAATGTAAAATTCTTTCCCAAATTTAGTGTTACTTCTTAAACACCCTTTGGCTTTCTGCATTTCTGATTGAACTGGTGTTTCTTCATTAGCTGTAAAAGTTGCAGTTAGTCAATTCCGCAGCTGAAAGTCTATGGTGTTGGCTTAAGTGTAAAAGACTCAAACTTACTCAGCCCTTCTTGGGATATTTTAAGTGTCTCCTCTCAGAATTTCTTTAGTAAGAAATCTGGACCAGTCGTCTTGGTAGCCTAAGGTGTCACTGACAGTGCGTTATACGTTGGCTCCAATCTAATTTTTAACCAAAATATAGGCTATAATTAAACCAGGCATATATATAATTAAAGAATTTGAGATAAGACTTTTCTGGTTACAAAAAGATGCTTTTGTAATGAGAAAAGCATGTGCTCAGATCCCATCAACCTATTTTAAAAGAGGGTTGATGGCAGAAGCTGTGATGCGCAGTAGGCTGTTAGTGAATTACATTGACGTTCCTCATAACGTGTATTTTGAAAGCAGCTTTTCCAGTGAAAGAGAGTGATGTGAATAGGGTATGTCACTGGAAACCATGTTGCATTTCGGTTAACAGTCACTTTGGTTAAAATTGTTGTGTATTAACGTTTTCCCATTTCCCCACTGTTTTAGAATGTTTTACTGACCATTGTGACATATGGAGATTTTTTTCAATTAAGCAAAAAGAGTGCACTGAGTTCCTCCACCATATAATGCCCCTTATGAAGTTATGAAACTGGAGGGATTCCTACCCGCATGGTGCCCCACTGCCATGCCGCAGATGGGGAGGAGGAATCGGGCGCCTGCCACTACTGCTCACCTTCTCTCTGGAGAGGGACTTTCAAAAGACCTGATCTGATGAAAACTGGAGTGTAATAAAACTTGTGCCACTTGCAAGCCTTCAGGTTAGTCCCAGGACATGTCCTTACAGCTTCAATGTAAGAGTAAATTTTAAACTGGCAGTTAACTGACCTGCGGAAATCTTCCACTAGCTCTTTTAGACCAGCTGCTTTCCAGTTAGGTTCCCCTTACAGCATGCCATCAATGTAGCAAGCTCAGTAATTTGGCCCATTAATTTAGTCTAGCGTGTATACATATCTGTAGCCATTATTTCTGAAAATAGATTTTTAAGTACACTATAAATGATTGTAGCTGTATGAAACATTATGTCTCTCTTAAATGATATCTGTCCAATTAGACAATGTTCTCATAGGACATGACTTTGGTGTAGTATATTGTTATTAGATTTGTTATTATACTTTAATAAGACTGCAGAATGATCCTATCATCAGTGCAGTGGACTGTACAACTTCTGTCTTCTGCAGGAAATATTAAGATAGAATTTTCTGAAGCATATTATAGCCTGAAAAACATAAGCAAGAAGATGATAGTCTTTCCTACTACTGATAGTCACATGTCCTTTCTTACCCATTGTCTCTTCCTAGGAATAATAAAAAGAAATGTGACTGCTGGCCAATTAATTTTTTTTAACTTTATCCTTGGTTGTTTTATACATTTTTCAGTAAGAATATCTTTGGACTTGATGATCTTACCGGTGTTTTCCAACCTTAGTGATTCTGTGATCTCGTATTAACTCCCAGAAGCTGGAATTGCTGTGGGAGCAACAAAAGTTGATGTGTACCAAAAGACCTTAATTTGTCTCAGTCATTGCCTGTCTCCTATCACGTACTGATACGCTGTTCAGATTAGACCTTGAAAAGTTGAAAAGTTTAAAATGAAATGGCAATGTTTTTTGGTAGACAAGGCTTGTCTACCTGTCTACTGCAGGCAATTCCAGTTTATAAGCATGTAATTCATATTAGGATCAGCAAGATGTGTCAGCTGCGGGTTCCTGAGAGGAGGGATCTAGATGAGGACTCAAACAAAGAGACACCTTTTTGTTTTTTTCACTGCCTGCTATCATCATGAAGGAGGGCCAGGAACCAAGACAGAATTGTGGCCTGCACTGAATGGTTTACAGGTCTTTACTGCTTTATAATACATTTAATTAAGGGTTGGTTTCATTTCACCTAACTTTAGTGGTTTAAGTGCCTTCAGTGGTGAATAGACAATGGTCCTTCTGGAGAGCTCTTCTTTCCATGTGGCTCAGCCATCTCTGTAAGGGCAAGTTTCTCTCTCCCGCCTGAGCTCACTGAGGGGGCCGCTTGGCAGGGACAGCGGACCTGGCTTCTGTGTCCCATAAAAGTCTGCATTTGTGCTCTGGTGACCCTCTGGCTTGAGAGGGGAGGATCTGAGGAGCTCCCAGGTGGAAGGCTGGCCGCTCTGCTCGCCGTCGTCTTCTCCTAAAATGGGCCTGCAACCTGCTTGGGAGGTCAACAGCCCACAGAAATTTAACGCTTTTCCCGTTTCTCGCTTTCAGCCCTGTTACATCTGCTTTGACCCATCCGCTCCCCATCAGAAAGCACAAGCCCATCAGGAGGGAGAAGCAGTCTGCAGGCTCGTCTTCGTGGGCGCCGGCCAGCGTACGAATGACTCTGCTCTCGGATGCGAGGTAAGGTCATACAAGGGGGGAGAGGCTTCTCACGTGAGGGAAGAGCTATCTCCAGGTCAGCACTAAATATCTCTCCTGGCCTTTCACCCCACAGAAGTTGTCTTGCACCTGTGGTTGCTGTTTTTTCTCTGCTTTCTTTCCCTCGGCTGTAAGTCTGAGATCCCCCCATTGCTATCCTCTGTGTCGTGACAACTGTGTGAGGGATGAGAGCTGGTGACAGAGAGGCAGCTGTCCCTCTCCTCCTGCAGCCTGACCTTAGTTTCGAGGTTTCCTATGACTCCCACTGCTGCTGATAGTCACTACATATCATCTTCACAGTTTGTCCTCTGATGTCTGCCAGCCTGGAGCTGAGGTGTTATCCATGCTTTGAAATACCACAAGCACCACCTGCAAAACTGAACTGAACCTACCATTTTTCCATCTGATGAAAAAGCATTACAGAAGAAAAACATGCTTTTTTGTTTTTTTTATGCTCTTTCTGTGTGAACCAGAAAAGTGTGCTTCATCTTGCCATCAACATAGTGTTTACCTGATAGTGAAGATTACCTCTAAACAAATATTCGAAAATGTTACCATGAAAGAACTTAGCTTTTGACAAGTTCTGCTTTTTACTCTGGCCTTTGCACTTTTACAGTCAGGTTTGAAAAGTTACATTTTTGTATTGCTGTGAATGCCGAAAGAGCAGGCACTGTGAAGCAGCCTTTAAATGCCACATGGAAGAAAATATGTCAAGGTCCCTAAAAGATTCATACAACAAAAAATAGTCCAAGCGAGTATTTTGCTTTTTTACGTGTCTCCTTTCTCCTGTTCCACTTCCTATGATATCCCAGTAACACCGTATTCTTCGGTTTTTCTCCCGAGGAGGGTGATACCTCCCACACAGCTGTGCCATGGCAGTGCAGTGGCTTCTATCCCATGGAGTTCGATCATAGTGTATCACTTTATTTGGTTTCCAGTGGATTATATTTCTAACCCCAAACGCCTATATACAACAGGCTTTTCTGCCTTCCCTTCTATTGAGGACGTGATCTTCATTTTGAATGAGTTCCTGAAATAAAACCCTTCCATATGTTTCGAAGGCAGAAAAGAGAAAAAGGAGCCTTTTTTAAAGTTCAACTGAAAACTTAAAACATTTCCATGAAATTTTCTCTCCTGTGGTAATCCACCTATTTGGTACAACTTTCTCTTCTGTCAACAAAGCTGGACTAAAACTTTTGAGGATTACTATGAAACTTTCATCACCTAAGCCTTCAGATTGACAAAGAGGGTGTAAAACTCCATGAAATTAAACTCATCAAACTACTCTTTGCTTCCCTTTTTGCAAAGCTCCCTTACTTGCCAAACTGGATGGGACAGAAATACAATGCCAGTTACGCTGAACGTAGCAGTTTAGCAATGTTTCCGGCTCGCAGTAATATGCTTTTAGCAGAAAATGCATACTGACTTTTTTTTGGTACAGTTTGTTCATGCTTACAATTTTTATTCAGAGTGACGGAATATTGCGTAGTACAAAATGACCTCTGTAGTCATATTCATATTTATTTTTACCTAAGATTCTATAATTTTTAACCTAAACTGAAAATAATATTGTACTGAGGTCCATAGATATCAACATTTCCTTATTGATCATCTAGAAGTGTAAAATGGTCCCATGAAGTATAGTCTAATTAATGGCCTTTCGTAATTTATATTGCATATCAGTGTAATCGTTAACCCAAGCCTTGCCTGCAAAGCGGTCATGTAACCACTGAAGTGAGTTTACTAGGTAACCATAAATATTGGCTGCAATTGGCTGCAGGAAAAAAAAATTGTACCTTTTTGCTTCATGGCTATCTTGAATACTTGATATTTCTGCCATGTGAAAGTCTGAGAGGCTGGTACAGTGGATGCCACACATCTACCTGTGTGTGTAAGGGTTATTTGGTTAATGCTTATTTTCGTTTCAGACTTCTTAGGGAGCTTGTGAAGTGTCTGTCACTGAACACTTGTAAGAACAAGAGATACCTGTTGGCATATACCTAGGTCTATTTTATCTTGCTTAGGGGCATACAATGCACTAAACACCTTCTTGATGTCTGTTTGGCCCTAATTTGCCCGGTATTCGATCTGTCTGAAGTGGTCAGCTAAAACCTTGCTGGAAAATAGTTTATGAAGCTGAGTAGGTATAACTGAATTTATTTTTCCTGAAGAAATTTATTCTCTGAATGTTACACACTAGTTTTTTCTGCTGATGATAATCAGTTAATTGTTTCTCCAAAATTTCTTCATTAATTCACCTGTGTGTGAGGAAGACCAAAATCACTTGTTCATTAGTGTATAGCATTTTGCTGAAAGAATGAATAGCACTGGCATCCTTTCTGGAGTCAGGATGTACCAGTATGGACTGGCTACAAAGCCAGGGAGAACTGGTGGTCTGGAACAAGGTGGGATGTAAATTCCTGCTCTAGTTTCTGGATGTGGATAATTTAATTAATGGAATGGCTGATAATGGGGACACACCTTTACTTCAGGCTTTCTTAAAAAGGACAGAGTTTGGCAAATTCCTGGCAGCCTCGCTGAATTATAATGCTCTCAGAAGATCCACTAAACTAGTTAAGAAATGTTCTAGGTGCACTGATCAGTTGTTTAGTTGGTTGAATGCCAACAGGATGTCTGCGTTCCCTGGCTGGAGCTGCTCAGAGGTAGATGGAGAGACTGTTGGTATTGTCACTTCTGGCAATATATAAAACTCACTGGAATGCTTGAATTACCTTTCTATGTACTTCTCTTCCATTGCAAAGGTCGTCGTGATTTCTCAGGTCATGATGGAATGTGTTGCCCTGAGGACCATTCAGTGAGGTCTCCTAAATAACGTCATTAATGTGGTCCATCCTTTGTAAAATGCTTATGTTTCTGTAAAGACAAAAGAGTGCAGTGACCTAAGAACAGTTGTTTTCAATTTCTTGAAAAGGTTGAAAAGAAATGTGTTTCAAAACCAGTGAAAATAAAACTGTGTGTAAGCAGTTGACAGTTATGTGCATTGGGAACCTGTAAGAAGTTGACAGTTATGTGCATTGGGAACCCTTTTTTTTTTTTTAACTATTGCATCCCAAGCCACAGTAATGACAACAATCCCCAAACCAGGCATTAATAAGGTACAAGGTTTTTGAGTAGTACATTTAAAATCAAGATCAGAGAAGCATGCAGAAGAAGAGCTTCTGCTGGCTTAGTTCTACCAAAGTAAACATTATTTTAGTTCTACTGGCATACTCCTGAAAAGAAGCTGCGAACAAAGTTAGGTTGGTTCAATAGGATTTTAGAAATTTTATTACGGCAAAAGAAATATGTAAGTTAGATTTTAGTTTGTCTTACCCAGAGCATTCACATCCACTTTATCGCCTGCCAGAAAAAAGCCCTTTAACTCTTGTGTTTTATTTCTTATTTACTGGATTACGTTCCAGAGTTGCTGTGGAGATTGTTGTTGTAAATGTCATTGGTGGCCATGTGATAAGGGAAGTGTTACCTACCAAAGTCTTTGGTAAAAGTCTTCTCCCTCACTCAACAGAAATTTAACAGACAGTTAAAAGCAGAAGCTGTAACAACCGTCAGGCCAGGCAAATATGGGAAAGAGAAAGACGGGGCAGCTATCACTCAGGGCTGGGTGTGGGTGGAAGGAGTAGGACCAGTGTCCTTGCAGAACAGTCCTAGAGCTAGAAGAGCCAAAGAGCGATGAAGCTGAAAGTCGAACATTATCATCCTTTGACCTTTCTGGGCTTATTCTGACTGAAGCCGTGCAAGGAGACAGGGTAGTGTGTAGATATAGGACACTTGCATTAGACCTGGTTATAGGGATTGTCATGAACGCTGGCTGTCCTTTAATAAGCAACAATTCAGATATGTTGTAACTGTACCCTTTATTTTAATGTTGAACAGAGGTAATCAG